>NW_021604597.1:18209251-18253716 GCF_004785775.1 Grammomys surdaster | reverse complement strand
GAGAGGGAGAGAGGGAGAGAGGGAGAGAGGGAGAGAGGGAGAGAGGGAGAGAGGGAGAGAGGGAGAATAAGGGAATTAGACCTTAAAACTTTCACTTCTGCAAAATGAACCCTAGTTGAGAATTCAATGCCAATTTGTCCTCACCAACAATATCAAAGTCCTTTGCTCGAACCTTTACCTTGTTCTGAGACTTTTAGTTGATTGCTAGCTATAAAATTACAATTTTAAGACCAGCAAGAGAGCTCAGCAAGTAAGCCTTCTCTGTGCAAGCCTGACAACCTGAGTTCTGGGTGGAAGGAGAGAACCAACTCCACACAGTTGTCCTCTGACCTTTGTGTGTACACTATGCTACACACACACACACACACACAGAGAGAGAGAGAGAGAGAGAGAGAGAGAGAGAGAGAGAGAGAGAGAAAGCAGCAGCAGTACCACCACCAACAACAACAACAACAAATTAATGTTAAAGATAATCTCAGAGTCACCAAAATGTGTCAGTGTCACATTACAGAGCTGCCTGTGTCCCCTATCTGCCTGTGTCCCCCATCTGTCCTGTAGCCTGTTGTTACTGGCCCATGTGTAATCCCTCAGTTGTACCTGTCTGATGTCTAAGTGTCTCTAGAAATCTGTGTCAGTCTGCACATAAAGCATGTTATGGGAAACAGATGAGAGCTCACAAGGCGTCTTTTTTTTTTTTTTTTTTTTTTTTTTTTTTTGTTTTTTCAAGACAGGGTTTCTCTGTGTACCCCTGGCTGTCCTGGAGCTCACTCTGTAGATCAGGCTGGCCTCAAACTCAGAAATCCGCCTGCCTCTGCCTCCCAAGTGCTGGGATTAAAGGCGTATGCCACGACGACCGCCCGGCTCACAAGGCATCTTTAACAGAGCTTATAAGGGAAGAACTTTACCAACCCAAACCAAAGCAAAGTAGCAAACATGTTGTCAAGCCATGTCCAGATGTTTTTTACAACATTCACTGTGGCTGTTTATTTTATAAGGTTACTTCTAACCTGTTAGCTGCTCTCAGCAAACAATTACCACACACTTGCACTCGTGCGCGTGCACACACACGCGCACACACACACACACACACACACACTGCTTTGGGTCAGAGCATGAGTGAGAAAACTTAAACTTAAAGCTATGCATTTAGCTTAGGTTGTAAAAGCTGATTACATGGGAAATCCAAGGCTAGTAAGGAAGGTTACAGTGTTCTCCTAAAGGCAGGTTAAAGTTAACCAGGCTGAGTGCACAGTAGGGCAGCACATTAAGTACACAGTCTCCTCCCCCTCCTCCTCCTTATCATCATCATCATCATCCTTCTCTCTCTCTCTCTCTCTCTCTCTCTCTCTCTCTCTCTCTCTCTCTGTGTGTGTGTGTGTGTGTGTGTGTGTGTCTGTGTGTGTGTCTGTGTGTGTGTCTGTGTGGCTATGAGCACGTGAGTGCAGGTGTCCACACAGTTCAGAAGAAGGTGGCACATTCCCTGGGCTGGAATTACAGGTCTTCATGAGCTGCCTGATGTGCATTCTGGGAGCTCAGGCCCCCTGCAAGAGCGATCAGTTCAGGCTCTTAACTGCTAAGCGGGTTCCCCAGCCCAGTCCCTTGAGTGAGCTCAAGCATATCATTAACTTTGTTGAGAGTCAGAAAAAGCTCAGTCATCTGTGAGTCAAGAGATATTTTCATAACATTGTATAACCACAATAAAATATTTTAATGTGAGAATGTTTTTGAATTATATTTTTTAATTCAGATTTTTTTATTGCTAATGAAACTCGAACACTTTTTGCTAGACTTGACATGCCATATTTTTGTACTTGACTTATTCAAAGAGTTTACATAATTATTAATATTCTTTAAGATTTTATAATAACTGTGGTGGTTTGAATATGCTTAACCCAGGGAGTGGCACTATTGGGAGGTATGGCCTTGTTGGAGCAAGTGTGTCACTGTGGGGATGAGCTTTGAGACCCTCCTCCTAGTTGCCCAGAAGTCAGTCTTCTCTTGTTTGCATTCTGAACAAGATGTAGAATTCTCAGCTCCTCCAGCGCCTGCCTGGATGCTGCCATGCTTTCTGCCTTGAGAACGGACTGAGCCTCCTAACCTGTAAGTCAGCCCCAGTAAAATGTTCCTTATAAGAGTTGCCTTAAATATAGTGTCTCTTCACAGCAGTGGAAACCCTAACAAGACAATAATAAATTGATTGTGAATAAAAATCATCACACATTGAAATTAGCCAGACCCAAAGTCTACCCGTCTCAGTGAACATCTGTAGAGATTTTACACTCCACCGTCAATTTAATTCTTACCCATTTATCCACCCCAAGGAAAAAACTCCATAACAGGTAAAACTAGAAGAACGCTTGGCTTTATATCTTCTTTCAGGATCCACATTTCTATCGCCTGCATTCTGCTCTTTCTCCTCACCCAATATTTACATTTCTTATTCTCCTTTCCGCATGCCCAACTATCCCCATGCTTACGTCTGTTTACAGACATACGTGTAAACATCATAGAGGAATAGCCACATAGGAGGGAGGGCATGGAGTTTGTCCTTCCTGAGGTGGTGTGGCCTTGATTAATATTATACACCCTAAGTCCGTCCATTTTCCTGTAGACTTTGTGGCTTTCATTTTCCTTCAGAGCTGAATAGTATTCCATTCCACCTACATACTAGATTTTCGTTATCTATCCACTCCTCTATTGACAGACATCTAGCTTGATTCTATTTCCTGCTATAGTGAATAAGGGAGTAGGGAACCGGTGACTGCAAATAACTCTATGGTAGGGTATGGAGTTCTCTGGGTGTATGTCCAGGAGCAAAGCATGGGCCATGTGGTAGTTCTATCTTTAGTTTGTTTGTTTGTTTATTTGTTTGTTTGTTTGTTTGAGCAAGATCTCAGGATGTAACTTTGGCTGTCCTGGAGCTCACTGTATAGACCAGGCAGGCTTCAAACTCACAAGATCCTTCTGTGTAGGGATTAAAGGAGTGTATCACTACACCCTGGCTATTTTTAGTATTTTGAGGAACCTTCAAACTGGTTTCCACAATGACAGTATTAATTTGCACTCCCACCAGCAGTAAGGGTTCCTCCTTCTCCGTGACCTTGACAGCATTTGTTGTTAGACTTCTAGATATAGCCATTCTGACTGGAGTGAAATAGTATCTTAGTAGTTCTAATTTGCATTTCCCTAAAGGCTAGGGATACAGAACACTTTTAAAAATATTTATTGGTGTCTCATATTAAAATTATCTCTCCAATTCATTAGCCCATTTGTTGATTAACAATTTCATTTCTTGGCTTTTGATTTCTGCAATTCTTTGTAAGTTCTAAACGGTTGCTCCTTGTCTGAAGTGCAGATGGTAAAGATTATCTGCCCCGCCCCACCCTTGCTGCCCCTGCAACCACCCCACCCCACCCCACCTCTGCTATGGGCTTTCTGTGTGCTCTGCTGACAGTTCCTTTGCTGTGAAGAAACTTTAATTTTTGTTTAGTCCCATCTGTTGATAATTATAATTTTAGTATTTAATAAACATCAACACATCATTACAAGATCAGACATAAAATGAAAGCCACTTCCTCTGTGTTTTCTAGGCTAACAACTTTTGCAGGGAGGGGGGGAGTTCAATATGTCACACCTACCTTTGTCCACTAGAGAGCAGCATTCGCTCACTATACTCTAGTTTTTCTCACTATTTTCATTTGAATCCTTCTAAAATATACTTGAAATGAATATGGTTTTTAAAAATTAGGTATGTCACACATATTAGTACATTAAAACATTATATTTGTACGTTTAATTTCTTTCAACACATGAAAATACAAAATTAGATCTACAGCAGCATATTTATAATCAATACTTCAAATGCGAACTGTGCCTTTATTAGTATTCATTATGCTCTTAATCTACTCAGATCATCGCTATTTGTAGAATGATGTTTACAGAACAGTTTTTAATGAAAGCACTGGGTTCCTGCAGTCAGACTAACCCTTGAGTCCAAGCATTTTGTTCCGTTGGCTGGTGAATTGTAGAAGGCAGGGTTGGCCACTTTAGTGCTGGGCCAAGTACCTGGGCCAAGAACAGAGACAGGGAACACTGCAACAAAGAATTAGGGCACCAACTATAGTTAATGGTGATGCACTAAACACTTGGCAATCACTAAGAAAATAGGTTTTAAATGTTCTTACCACAATAAGACATGAAGGATAATGACTATATTTAGTAACTCAATGCATTCATTTCACAATGTGTGTGTGTGCATGTGTATACACATGGATATATGTTTGTGTGTATATGTGTGTATATATATGTGTGTGTTTGTGTATATGAGTGTGTGTATACATATATATGTGTTTGTGTGTGTGAGTGTGTGTATACATGTACATATGTTTGTATCTATGAGTCTGTGTATACATGTATATATATTTACATGTGTGTATATAAGTGAGCTCATACATGTGTATGTGTTTGTGTGTATATGTTCAAAAATACCATGCTGTACAACAAAACATACATATATAATTTTTGAAAGATTCAATTAAAAAAAAAGGATAAGCTCCCGTCAAGGCCTTCCTTCATCAACACATGTTCACCTGCATTACATACTAATATTTTAAAGCATCTTTGCTAATTTCACAAGTATATTATTAATTTGGCTTTGGTACATCTTTCTTAATTAAGCAAGAGGAAAATAGTTTGATATCAAAGAAAGAAAACAGTTGACTTCTGGTCTGGGCCCAAGCATAGAGCAGATCCCAGGCGGCAGCTCTGTACCCAACCTCACAAAACCCAGAGGAAGAGGGCCTCCTAGGAGCTCTAACCAGGGCAGTATCTCAGGTAAAAATGAATCACCCATGTTGTCTGCTGTTAGAAGTTCTAATCCAGGTGCTGGCCTCCGAACTTATACTACTCAGACCTTTGAAGGGCCATTGACAAGAACATCAAACAGCTAGCGATTGACACCACTAATCTGAAGAAATCCCTCGTTTCACTGTCTGAAGAGACCTCCAAAAATTGCAAAGGACTTTATTGGACTTGATTTACTCTTTTACAATAGAAAAGGCTGTGTAGAGCTCTTGACTGTGTATAGCCCTTAAAGAAGAATGTTGCCTTTACATAGACAAGACAGGGATGGTTAAAGAGAACATGAAATAGGTCAGTGAAGGCCCTGAGAAAAGACAGAGAAAGAGAAGGATGAGTGCTGGTACAAGAATTGGTTTTCAGCCTCTCCATGGTTGTCAACCCTACTTCCTCCCATCTTGGGACCATTAATTGGGTTATTTTTGCTTATTTCTTCTGGTCCCTGGGCCTCAAATAGGCTGACTAACTTTGTGAAACAACAGATAAATAATTTGGTAGCAAAACCTATTCAGATACATTATCATAAGTTAGCTATGGGAGACCACAAGACTCAAGATGAGGTTGTTACTCTATCCAGGGTGCTCCCAAAACCCATCTCCACCCAACCTAAAAGAGGGGACTTCCACCCCTTGTCCAAGCAGACAGGGGCCACCCAGAACCCCCTCTGACTGGCAATCTGAATTCTTGCTTAGGCTGCGAGGCTAAGCACTGCAAGGGAATATAAATAAAAGTTAAAAATATCTCTCTGGGTTCCCTGAGGGACAAACCTGACTACATACGGGTTGATGTCAAAAGTATCCCCTCTCCAGGAAAAAGACATCGGGATGGGTATGGCCCTCATGCCTCACTGGACAACGACAGTGGGACCGGAGCCATTACAAGGTCCCCTTTAATTACTGGAGGTCAGGCTTCTATCCCCGCCTTCGCAAGATTAGAATCGCCACAGCCCTTCTATACTTAGAGAAGGGAGGAGATGTCAGGGGCAGCCCTGCTTATACACTGAAGGCCTAAAATCAGCCATAGGCCTAAAATCATCAATAGGCCTATCATACATGTATACTAACACCAAGTCTTTGGTCTCTGTGGAAAAACTTTGAAACAGATGACTATAAGCTGTCATTAACAGGCTGCTTTTGTGGAAATTTACCAGCCTGAGTAGTCATAGACCTTGTAAATAGGTAGCCTTGGCAGATAATACCAACTTAGATAAGAACAAGTGAATCATAGGCAGAGTCATAGTGACCTGTCCCCTGAACCTTCACCAGCCGATACCCTGTTCTGAAAGATATCTGTATTCCCCCTGAACACCCATGCTCCATTGTCATCCCCTTCCCCACGTCCTGCCTTTTTGTGTTTATAACCCCTGTGTGAATAAGTAAAAATTATGATTTGAAAATAAATAAATAAATAAATAAATAAATAAATAAATAAATAAATCCAGTTTATATCAAAAAAAGAAAGAAAGAAAAAAGTTAAGAGACTTATATTACCCCCATGGTCCTTTATTATGCATCTTATTGGAAAATGTGTTTTATAGTTGCTGTTGACTGTGCTAATTCTCATCCACTGAGTTGAAATACTTAGCGGCCTGATTGCCTGGGATACTGGGTTCAATGTCCTACACTAAAATATAAACCATCTGGGATTATGGGGACAGGGCTGAGGCCACCATCTTTTTTTAACCAATATTTTTAATTGATAATTTTATTTATTTACATTTCAAATGTTGTCCCCCTTCCTGGTCTCCCCTCCCCAAACCGCCATCCCATCCCCCTCTCCTTTGCCTCTAAGAGGGTGTTCCCCCACCCACCCAATCCCACCTCACCCTTCTAGTATCCCCCTCCACTGGGGCATTGAGTCCTCACAGGACCAAGCACCTCCCCTCCCATTGATGCCAGAGAAGGTAGTCCTCTGTTACATATGTAGCAGGAGTCACGGACCAGCCCATGTATGCTCATTGGTTGGTGGTTTAATCCCTGGGAGCTCTATGGGGTCCTGCTAGTTGATGTTGTTGTTCTTCTATGGGGTTCCAGTCCCCTTCAGCACCTTCAGTCCTTCCCTATCTCTTCCTTTGGGGTCCCCTGGCTCAGTCCAATGGTTGGCTGTTAGTGTCTGCATTTGTCTTAGTCAGGTGCTGGCAGAGCCTCTCAGAAAACATCCATACTGGGCTACTGTCTACAAACAATTCTTGGCATCAGCAATAGTGTCAGGTTTGGTGTCTGTAGATGGGATGGATCCCAAGGTGGGGCAGACACTGGATGAGGCCACCATCTTTCCCCACCCATGATTCATTCTCTGGGTGATCTCCACATTCAGTATGTCAGCCTAAAGAGAATCATGAAGATGCTGTCTCATTGGTACACTTCACCTCTGTTACCTTCTTTCCCCAACAGGGTGGCCTCTGACTTCATACTCCTTTATGACTAAGACATCCTGACAGAACATTGCCAATATGCCAAGTCATACAGATGCAGCTGATCTCTTCAACCTGGTAAGAACTACCTTCCCTCCTTGAAAACTGTGACTTTAGCTTCAGGCATGAAGGAAAATAAAGGGGAATAAGGATCCCCTAGAAAAATTAAAATACATCTCTTCAGTGTCTTACAGAATATGAAGGCTTTAAATCTGTATTTTCAAAAACATTATTAATGAAGGGCACTCACTTCGTGTGCTGGTGAGCATGGATTCATACACATATTCGATATGTCTATACCACATGGTGAAGCCGTCCTCCACTCAAAGGCCAGCCTTGTCCTCGAATTGATCCCTTTAAGCCAGTTTCATCCAGCTTATTTTAGAAATGAACCTTGAAATGCAATTGCCCAATTGAGTAACGCTTTGGTGTGTCTCTATTTCTTTTTAATTTCTTTAGGAATTCAGCCAAATACTGATGTGATTCTTGGCACAAATGCCCAAGGGAAGCTGGTGAGCTATGAGCACGGGAGTGACCCCTCCTTTATGTGACATTCCAGGAAACATTTCTGCTTTTGTACATTGATGAGCTAGCAGGGGAAACCTGGATGTTGGTGCTAGACCCTTTCTAATGCCCAGGGAGATGCCAGGTGACAAAATCTGCAGAACAATTACTACAAGCATTATTTTAAAGGTCATTTCTAAGAAGGATACCTTCAATTTAGTCAAATTGATAAAATGCCTATTAGAGTTTTGTTTAGCATTATTTTAAAGGTCATTTCTAAGAAGGATAAGTTCGATTCAGTCAAGTTGATAAAATGCCTGTTAGAGTTTTGTTTCCAGGGAGTTCTTTTCAATAATACATAACAGTCTCATTGTCTTTCTTAGATAACCTAGATCCCTATTCAATAAATCTCTGCTTTGGTACAAGTCCAGTTTTTCAAGGGGAAAAGCAAAGAGTTAACATAAATGACAAAATGTGTTAAAAACCTATAGCTATGAAGAATTTCTGGGACAGCAGATACATGAAAGTGAAATGTTCTAGATAATAAGATTTTAAAAAGCTTATGAAAATGAATGTTGTAATTGTTACCCAGGATGTAAAATGTTACTGAGGAAAAAGCCACAGCTCTTCAGGGACTGTAAACTTTTTCACCATTTTATTTCAAAATAAATTTTCTAATGTGACAGGTATGAACACTCTCTATGACCTCCTGTGGCATTTTGCTAATAAACTTTTTAACACACTGAGTAAACCTATGTATCCTCCTTCACCTGTGCTCACTGGACAATACACATGCGCATGCGCGCACACACCACACTGCACATGCACACATATATATACATGCGCACACACGCACGCGCACGAGCACACACACATACACACACCATACAGCACATGCACATACATGTATATACATGCGCACACACACGCACACATACACGCACATGTACACACACAGTCACTCACACACGTCATATAGTATACTATGGATTAAGCCAGGAACTATATCTCAATCATTTTAAGGGTCCATAATTTTTACTACAGCATTTATGAACAATGCTTGCCTTGTAAGTCCATCAAGCTGAAATTTCTTTTAATATTTTAAAGTTTTAGCTAATGTTTTCTTGAGCAAAGCCTTAAAATGAGAACATTTCTAAGTAAAACATCCAAAGGACACTAGGATTTTAATAGTACATTGGCATGAGTTTTCTTTTTAATCAGTTCTATTATTGTATCTGCAGAAAATTTGCTGATATGTCTATAGAGTTTTAGATGGCCTGTTCACACCTGAAGCTTTGTTGGGCAAATGTACGGAATGAGTGATGGTGTACTGGCTTTTGATTAAATTAGTATTAGAAGCTCTTTATTGCCTTCTCATTTGGTTCCTGAAAAGGTTACATTTAATTGGGTCATCAGGTTTTACAAAGTCCCCTCAGGATGATGTCCTTTAACTTACAAAGTTCCGGTTATCTCCCCCTCCCACACCAGTATCAAGAAAAGACTCTAAATTAAAGATCTAGGGAAAGCCATGCATGGATGACATGAAGATAACAGACCCAGTTGGGGTGAAGAAGAGTAAGCAGAAGAGAAAGGAAGAGAAAGAAGGAGAAAGGAGGACAGAGGTGATGAAAGAACTAAGAACGACAGTGACGAGGAGAAAGGGAAAGAAAGGGTAGCAAGGAAGCAGAGACCAAACTGGCAGTGCACTCGCCTGGGCGATCTCCTTGATGTGTCAACCTGGGGCCACCCAGCCTTGTTCTTTGTAGCTGTCCTAAGTTCCAGGTTTACTTCTCAAAGTGGAACACACACACACACACACACACACACACACACACACACACACACACATGAAATCACCTGTTGAGCTCATACAAGCATAGATTCTGGCCCCGCACAGTCCCTGTCGAGTCTGGCAGTGCTTCTTGTGGCCTCTCGCGTGGTGCCGGGGTCTGGACTGTGCTAGTTGGCATGCTAAGCTTACTTGTCTTTGGCATTTCACAATCTTGGAACTATTGGTATTTTTGACCAGCTAATTCTCTGTGGAGAGGGCCCATCCTGTGTGCTCACAGATGTTTGAGAGCAACCCTGTCCCTTGCCCATCCAATGCCAACAAAGTCTCCTCCCTTAATTGTGGTTCCTGGTACTGCTGAATTTTCCCTCAAAGGCAAAAATGACTCCAACAAAGTACTACTGAAAATAGAAGACATGATGGGGTCCCTTTAGGGGACAGGCTACTGGATAAAAATATACTCGTCTTTGTACAAGCAGCCCCGTGCCACATGGCTTCTAACACCAGCTCTGTGCCAGGCTGACCCTCATCCAACCTCAGCCTTTTAGAAACATGGATAGAGAAAACATCAGTGGACGCCTCTCTCTAACACCCTAGCTGAAAACATTACAGAGCCAACTGCAGTCTGGCCTCCTTCCAGGAGGGCCTGTCATCCAGGAAACACCCCTTCCATTTGCCACAGGGCCAGCAGGATCTCAGAATAGTCTAGCTTCCAAAAGCAATGCATTCCTTTGTACCTATTCTTAGACTTTAGGTACAAGTTAAATTAGTAAAGAAAAAAAAAATTTACTTTCTTCCTCCAAAACTCAAAAGGCAGGAAGGATACAACTTTCTTAGGTGTCAAGTTCCTTGTTTCTGTCAGAGAAAGAATGTGGCTGCCATATGGGGCAGTGCCACCGGGTGGCTGGGTCTGGGCCAGATATTTTCAGGCGTTTAATCTCCTCTAACTCACAGAAGAGATATCAGGGTGCACCCAGATTGCAATAGCAGCTGGGAAGCATTATGCAAACTGAAGCAGCAATACAAACCAGATATAAAAAAATAAAAAACAGTGAAGCAAGGGTGTAGAGAACACACACTGTCAAGGACAGCAGGCCAGGAGTCTGGATGCTCAAGGGCCTCAAATACTGCTTGGTTTTCCTTCTATGTGGTCCTAGAAAAAGGAGAACTTGATGTCTGAGGATTTTGGTGTGGGTGGCTCTCCGTTTTGATTGACAGAGTTGGATTACATAAGCTCTTCTCACCGTGCCCACCCTTCCTTCCTGGTTGTAATCATATGCACACTCACTATGCATAGATGGGAAATGGTAAACAGAGCATCTTCACAGAAAGTCCACCTAGAGAACAGGGTTTGCATTACTGCATATGCACACCAAACTAGTTCAAGACAGATTCCTCTACACACACATACACACAGAGTGCTTGGTCATAACTAGGGTATGATTGAACAGAATCTCTGAGTTTCATGATGATTAAAGGAAAGAGAAATGCATTCTCTCTTTCAAAACGGAGTGTGCCTGAAGCTCAGTGTAGGTGGGGGTCCTAGGCTGGAAGCAGGTTGCTAGATGCTGCTGCTGAAGAAGAAAAAGAAGAGGAGGAGGAAGCGGAGGAGGAAGGAGAGAAGGAGGAGGAGGAGGAGGAAGAGGAGGAAGTGGAAGAGGGGGAAGAAAAAGAAGAGGAGGAGGAGGAAGAGAAGAGAGGAGGAGGAAGAGAAAGAAGAGGAGGAAGAGGAAGAGGAGGAGAAAGAGGAAGAAGAGGAGGAAGAGAAAGGAGAGGGAGAGAGAGAGAGAGAGAGAGAGAGAGAGAGAGAGGAATATAGGCAGGGAAGGATCACAAACGAAGTGTACGATTAGAAGAAGGATGTGTACATGCCCCAAACCAAGTGGAGTTCCAGGTTGCTAAACTCTCCCCTATGCTTGGTTTCCACTGAGGTACACAGAGAACACTGCTTAAAACTTCATCATCTGCACTGGATCTCTGGTTCAGACTCCTCACTTTGGAGTTTCACCTTTGGTCTGCTCCTCTGAGTTCAAAGGTCCTCAGCTCCAGCAGAGAAAGTCTGTGCCCTCTGTGTTCCTCCATGTCAGGAACATTACGCCTACTTATGCTTAAACATCCTACATGATCCATGCTAGGAAACGCTGCTGTTTGACTTGGCCTTTCTAGATATAAAAGTTGATGGGGAAAATCAAACATATCTTTAATATGTGAGTATTTTTTCAAATCAGATTTTTCTAAGCTGTAATTTAAAAGAAAGAAAGGGTTTTTTCATTTTCTTTTTTAAGTATTTTTCTTTATTTTCTTTACTCATTTACTCATTTTCTTTACTCAATTATATTTGAGGGATTCAACTGAGTATTTACTGGGCTCTGCTAAGTTATCTACTGTGTAGAAGACAAACCAGCTTGTATCTCATCTCAGAGAAGCTATTTAGTTAAGACAGGTGAAACAACTAACAATACATATGGCACCCAGACTCTGACTTGAGAGAAAAGTCCCACCTGATGACTGAGCAACTGGAGTCTAAATTCCAGTGTGATGACCCTAACCACTGAACCTTCACCCAGCCCCGTCTACACTATTTTAACTGATCATGGTAAACCTCTTGGATCTGGCCTTCCTCATACCTTCTTGCTGTCTAGACTCCCACCTCTCCACAACCACCTGCGTTCTCTGCACAGTGCCTGCCATTTCTCTGTCAACTGTCTCTTCAAAGTTTGAGCACCTCTGTGCTGTGGTCCTTGCACCTGTTCCTAGACCAGTGTGGCATCACAGACCAGGAAATTCTGTGGTAGCCCAAGCCTCCCTCCCCTAATACACACATGTGAACATTAAGGAAAGCCTCTACTGTTTCTCCAAGTTGAATAAAATATTAAGAGTATAAGTGTGCCTCCTTTTATACCAGAATTCCTCTCTCTATTCATATTGCAGGGAAATCTGGCATGTGTGATTAAGAAGATTAGTATAATCATATGAGGGAATTATTGTTCATTGAGACCAATAAATTTGAAAAAATAACCAGCACCCACTCTACTTCACAAAATCCATTTTTTTCCAAATGTGTAAGTTTATCAGTTGTAACGATTGTGTACAATGGACATAGAATCAATAAACTAACTCATGATCACAACGTCATTTTAAAACTTTGTGATCTGACCCACCCACAAAACTTTCAACCCAAAATGTGTCCTGTCTACAAAATGTGCAGGGACAAAGATGGAATACAGATAAAGGGAATGGCCAACCAATGACTGGCCCAAACTGAGACCCAACACATGGACAAGAACCACTCCCTGACACAATTAATGATACTCAGTAGTACTTGCAGACAGGATCCTAGTATAATTGTTCTCTGAGAGACTCCACCCAACAACTGACTGAAACAGATGCAGAGACTCACAGTCAACCATTAGACGGCGTCTTGTGGAAGAGTCGGGGGAAGGGCTGGGGGAACCAAAGAGGACACAGACTCCACAGGAAGGCCAACAGAGTCAACTAACCTGGACCCTTGGGGATTCTTAGAGACTGAACCACAAACCAAAGAGTGAGCATGACTGGACCTTGCCCCTCCTTCTCCACTCACATACAGCAGATGCCATGCGAGTCCCCCAACAACCGGAGTGGGGACTGCCCCAGAATTTGCTGCTTGCATCTGGATCCCGTTCCCCTAACTTGGACACCCTGTCTGATATCAGTGAGAGTAAAGGATGTGCCTAGTTCTGAAGTGACTGATGTGTGGGGGTGGGGATTGTGGGGGGAGTGTGATATGGGAGTCCCCCTTCTCAGAGGAGAGGGGGTGGAATTAGGAGGAGGGGGGCTGATATTGGGATGTAAAGTGAATAAATAAATACATTTAAAGAAAAATTTGTAGTCTGATAAAAGTAGCAAAATAACATATTCTCCAGAGAAAGGATAGAATAGAAAATCTTATTTGTTTCTATTTATAAAAAGTGCAAAAGATTTTCACAAATATCAAAAGTTCCAGAAGGGGGCAGCATGAGGCTGTTGCACGGATGAGACTGTGCTTCGGAACACTTCCTTTTAACCTCCAAAAATTCCAGAGGCCCAATCCACTCCCAAAATAATACTCTGGAAACTGATCTAAAGAATCACTGCCAGGAACTTCTGTTTTTGAGAAACCTCCTCACGACTGCCACTGATGACTGTTAAGTCCTGGAAGCCGGCCTTGAAACGCACTTAGCTTTCCATCTTTCTGTCGAAACAGGGCTAACACCGTCTGCATTGCTCCATGGAAGACAAGAGCTAATTCCTAGAGTAAACGCATCTGCACGTAGAAGAGCCTAAGATTTGATCCAACCCACAATCATTTCGAATGCACGGCTGCGTTGCTTCTTAAATAAGCACTTCAAGACAACATGGGGTTTAGAACCATGGAACAGGAGACAAGAGATCCAGGCCTCTCTATAGCAGCCATCCTGGGCAGGGATTGGTGAGCACATGGAGACACTTCTTAAAGCCACTGAAGCCTGAGTGAGAAAACTCATCCGGGGATTGGACAGTTTCCTGTGAGTCTCCAGAAACTACCGACCAGCAAAAAACACAAAGAGCGTGCTCATTTAACAATGCCTAATGATGAGCCAGGTATCTTAGAGGCACATGTGCAACCCAGCGCAAGAGAGGCTAAGACAAGAGGATAGATAGGAAATTTGAGCCTTCCTGTGTTACACAGGGGGATCTTATCTTCGCTCCCTCCACCGCTGATCCCACCAACCCCAACCCTACTCCCACCTTGGGGACTGAAGCCAGGGCCTTGGGCTTGATTATCACGTACTCTCCCACCAAGTTAAGTTTTTAACTTGATGATCCTACCTTAATGAGGAGACTGTAGAGATGGCCCACCAGTTGAGCACTTCCCATGCGAGTCTGAGGACTCATCCTAGCAACCATAAAAAGAGCAGAGGCAGTCTCTCAGACTCCTGTGCCCCCCCCCCCGCCTCCCGCTATGACGTGTGTTGACAAGAGGGTTGCTGGGATCTTTTGGGCTCAGGCCTACCTGAGAAACACAAGTTTTAGGTTCAGCAAAGACTTGCTCAAAGGAATGAAATGAAAAGGAAGAGAGAATCCTGAAGCCCTCCTGTGGCCCCTGAGAAACACACACACACACACACACACACAAACTCACCACACAAACGCACTGGTCCACATAAACATACAACAGTAAATGACAATCCTCTGGGTGGGACTGAATTTTTCAGGGTGATTTTTAAGGTCTTCTGTGAACTCTGTGGTGTAGTAATGATTTGCCCACTCTTTGCCTAGATCGGAGAAACTTTAGCTGCTACTGAGTCATAGCACTCCCTGCTACTGCCTGGTGATGACTTGACCTAAGAACATGTAGCAATAATCTCCATTTAACTTTGTCATTTTATGAAGTATACCATCTCACAGCTGAGGATTCAATTTCATCTTCCTTTTTTCTTCTTCTTCCCAATCTCTAAAACTAAATCAGAAAGCATTTCAAAATTACATCACTTGGGGTTCTTTGCCTTCAGGGTGACTGTTTGTTTGTTTGTTTGTTTGTTTGTTCTTTTGTTTGTTTGTTTGAGACAGCGTTTCTCTCTGCTGCCCTGGCTGTCCTAGACTTTACTCTGTAGACCAGGCTAGCCTCAAAATCAGAGATCCACCTTCCTCTGCATCCAAATTGCTCGGATTAAAGGTGTGTGCCACCATGCAGAGTGACTTTTTTTAAAAAACTGTCATAAAACAAAAAATATTAATTCTCAGAAAAATTAAAACAACCTGGAGATTACCATCAAATCTCCCAGTGATTGTGATAGTGGTCTACAAAGAGTTTACACGATTGAGCCTACACATAATGAAGCTGGAAAGGAAGTCTATTATACACAGATAGTATGGATTCTGGGAACACAGGTGGGAAACCATCTCATTCAAGACAAACTTATCAGCTGGGAAGAAAATAAAGCATAACCCTTAGTCAGAGTCATAATAAGCCCAACCCTAAGTTAAACCAGGGACCATCCGTCTGATGAGTCAATATTTGCACACTCAGACTTTGCATGTATCAAATGTACATATTTGTTTTGAAAAGAATTTAGACGCTGGAAAGTATTCTATTCTCAATGACACCCATTTGATATCTCCTGACATTCCATCTACTGTAAATGAAAGTTTCTCAAGAGAAACCTAGATTCTCACAGCTTCAGAGGTTTTTACTATTGTGTTGAGAAACTGAGATTTAGAAGGAAGAATTGTTCTGCTCGTGGGTCCCATGGGCCTTCAGGAAGCTTCTCTTTTGATCCCATTCTGAGAGCTGACCCTCTGTCAAAAAGTAAAATAATGGAACAAGCAAGACCATAAACACAAATAGTCAAAGAACAAGCAAGGCATTAAACCCAATTACGTGAACACTCCCATGATCACTGTTTCTAAGGGCTTATCAGGATGACCAAAGTGTCTGAGCCTACTTTCCTGTCCTGGCACAAGGTCATTTTCATGTCTGAAGCCTACTTCCTTGTTCTAGCCTAAAATTTAGAATCCTGTGTGAAATTACTTCCTTGTTCTAGCCTAATACTTAGATTCCTGCCTGAGATTACTTCTTTGTTGAGGCCTAAGACTTAGATTCCTGCCTGAAATTACTTCTTTGTTCTAGCCTAATGTTCGATTTCTGCCTGAAGGCTACTTCCTTGTCCTTGGCCAATGTCATATTCCTGCCAAGCAGCCCATTTCCTTGTCCTTGGCCCATGTCAGATTCTTGCCAAGCAGCCCCAGAGGTTCTCCACCTCTCCCCCTTTTTATTTCATTAACAAGACGTACCCTTGATCCTTGACTATTTGCATCTATTGTATTGCTAGACCCTCAACCTAGAACTGACATTAATACATGCATGTAATTAAAATGGTATAAAAGCATAAAGGAGGAGGGGGAGGGGATAGGAGGTTCTAGGGAGGGGAAATGGGGAAAGGGATGACATCTGTATTGTAAATAAATAAAATATCAAATATTTTTTTAAAAGTAAAATAAAGTCCTTAAGAAACAATGAGAGAAATGCAGAGAGAGGCGGGGAGAAAGGGCCAAGGAGAAGGGTCTGTTGTATTCAGAGAAGTTTTCATGACAGTGCTGGTGTGAAAGAATTAACTCTCTTGATCCCATAACCCAGCTTCTGTGAACAGTGCAGCCAAATAAGACAAAGATAATGAGGAGTAGACACACAGTGGGATGTTTCTTCAGTCAAGAAGAATGATTATGTTGTTTGCAGGAAAATGGATGTAACTGGAGAAAATCATATTAAGTCAATTAAGTCAGCCTTGGAAAGGCCAATATCAAGTTTTATCTATCACAGGGACCTTAGTCATTATAGGTACATACTAATGCATATGTACTGACGATATGTAAGTAAAAATGAAACTGAGGAGGAAGAATCTCTCTTTTAAGCATCATCTAAACACAAGCAAACAATAGCCACACTTTCTCAGACCCTGGGATATATTCCGTTTAATCCACAATGGGATTTTCAGGTCACTGTTTACCCTGAAATGAGGACTCAGCCTGGCACAATCCCTGCAATCCTATCTTTACTCTAATGAAGTGTCTACCTTAGTCTGAGTGTACTTCCGTAACAAAATACCTAGATCTGAGTAATGTATAAAGAAAAGACATTTCTTTTCTCACAGTTATAGAGGCTGAAAATTGCAAGGTCATAGTACCAAGGGGAGCTGTGTCTGGTGAAGGTCTACTCTCTAATGATGGTGTCATCTAAATGTCCACATATGTAGACAGGAGAGAAAGCTAGCAGTAGCTCAGTTGGTGGAATGCTTGCCTAGTACACATGAGGCTTTAGTTTCAACCAGAAACTGGGTGTGGTGGTAGACTCTTCAAATCCCAGCACTGGGAAGGGAGGCCAAAGAAGATCTGAAGTTCATGATCACCCTTCTCGGCTACATAACACATTCTAGGTCACCCTGGGCTCCATGAGACAGTATCTCAAACAGAGACATCAATAAATAGATGAACACTGTCTTCATGTGGCAGAAGAGACATGTAAAACTGACCTACATTTCTATCTTGCTCTTTCTGATGGAATGAAGCCATCCATGAAGGCAAAGCCCTCCCGACTTAATCACCCACCAACAACCCTGTCTACTACTGTCTACTACTTTCTACTACTGTCTACTACTGTCTACTACCACAGTGAGGATCTCATTCAGCCCATGAGCTGCGTTCAGACCATAGCCACATTCTTAACTTTCAGGGAAAGTTAGTCATAAGGCTGGCTCATGCCTCCTGGCTTGTGCCCTAGTGACCTCTATGCTAGTTTTCAGTGGGTTCCACCCACTAGAGTCCTCCCTTTCCTTGACCTTGGGTTGAACTATAATCAGCATGTCTTTCTCATCGCATGCCAATCACAAGCCTACTGTATCACCTACCCAACAAGCACCTGGATTGCCTAGAATGATCTGACCTTTCCAGGGAGTTTAAACAGGTGGACTCACAGCACCGGCTCTCCTACTCGCCTTCTACTTTCAGAATCTTGCCCATCCTTACACACACAGCCACCCTGTGCTCCAACAGGAAGTCCTCAGGCTGCACTCCTTCTACAACAGGATTCTGAGGAGGAGCTGAATTGGTGTGCTAAGTGGGCTTCTCCAAAGGATATTGACAGTGTGGAACACATTCACATCTCCATCCGTGAGAGAATTATCAACTGCTGGAGGCAACCTCTCAACTTAATGTTCTCTCACACAGTTTCCTCATGCATGGGCAAGTATTATAAAACAAGCAGACTGCCAAGAATCTAGGTTTTATGCCAAAGGTTTTATAGATAAACCCGGGAAGGCTGGTTAGGAGATAGCAAGACAATTTTCACTGCCAAGTTCAACTGTAATCAGAAAGTCACAGATGATCAATAAAGTGTTCAGGGTGAAGGGTAGCACAGCTGATGAGTGATTTACCCACTCCAGCCTGAAAGCAGAATGATGATCTGTAGCAAAGAACAAACATTCAACACTGAGTTTAGAGACATAAAAAACTTTGTGTGTGTAGCATTTAATGAGTCAGGCAACATTCCATCTAGAAACCAAATGATAGTCGGGCAAATGAGCCGAAAGGGAGGTCTGTATACGTAAGAAGCTGAAGAACACAAAAATCAGACACCAAGTGAGTAGTCTGTTGCAAAGTTAATTATCTTAGACTGTCAAAAAAAAAAGAAAAAAAAGAAAGTAAGAAAAAGCAAGGACTTCCTTAACATGCAGGCTCAGTTTGGGTCCCTTTGAACTCAGTGCTGTTAGCCTCCTTTGTTCTGAAGAACCAGCCCATTTTCAAATACCATTTGATTAAATGACACCTGGTGTGAATGACTCTGTTATTGCTGGCTAGGGCTTATTGATGCTTCATGCAAAAACTCAGTTCAAAATAACGGACTTCTGTACATTTTATTTCACAACCAGAAGGCTGGCATACTTCTGCAGTGGAGAAGACATGGGGGCCTGAACCAAAGGAAAGCAAAGAAAATTCAGAAATATGAACACTTCTGAGAAGAAGAGGCAAGAACGGGACATAGAACAGACAGGTAAGATGAATATGAGCCTTCAGCCGCCGCTCCAAATTCAGCATCAGGACCAGGAGCAGAGACCAGAATCAGGACCAGAGAGTCTTTCATGTAATGTGATGTTATAAAGGAGCAGAGAACATCCAGTTTCCTCAACATGAAATCAAAGTCACCTGGGATATGAGTCCTGTTTTTCCCTCAGGTGTTCATTCTACATTGCTCGATTAGAACTTTTAACACATGAAAATGTAAGATACAAGAAACAATGAGAGAAAGCCAAGATTCTGTAGGGATTCATCAGCCATGACTTATGAGTAATTACTCTGGCTTTTTCATGTCCCAGATTAAAAACTGTCACTCTATCCCTATTGGTGCTTTTCACCATAACCAGTTCTTAAGCCATTCTATAAATGCCCTCTTTGAACCATTGATAGCCACTAGTAAGGGGACAATAAAATGCTGCCACTTACAACTGTCTGTCAACAGCAAAGAATATCACATCAAATGGTGAAGCCCCAAATATTGCAAAAGACCAGAGGAACATTCTTTCCCAACTCTACTAAAAGTCTGTATCTCAACTACTTCCAGAAAGAATTCTCTACACCACCAGGACTTCAAGATGGTAAGCTAAGCTGTATCCAGAGGCTCAGGAAAGTGAGCACATTATTCTGGAATGTATTTTACTTGATACCAAGGTAATGTATTAATTTTACACACTCTCCAGTCAAACCATTACACTGACACATTATGTAGTAAAATATAAATATTGGATTTACTTTCCCTTTTAAACAAGGGATTGAAAATAAGCCTAGGGCTGGGGTATTGAGGAGCCTGTGAAGTGGGAGGGATGAAAGTGAGGAGAAGGTAAATATGCAAGCTCTTGCCTGCACTCCGGGAAGAGAATGAGGCCTTGGCAGAGCACCCAGCCCAGCCTCATCCTCACACACCTTAGGACAGAAGAGCTCTCAAACTCAGCATGCCGGGCATCAGCCATTTTTAAAATTCTTTGCCATACTCTCTTCATTAACTCTAAGTAGAATTTATATGTGCTTTTGAATGTTGAGAAGTTGATCCAGGTTATAAATTCAGTAGCTCTCTGAAATCCAGGAATGATGGGCTGCACAGTCTTCACAGTGTGCTTGACAGTAAAACAAAGATACAGGCACTATTCACATGCTGCTCAGACATCTCAACCAAAATATCAGCAGCTTTTGGTGTCCCGTCACCTCACAAGGCCTTTAAAGAATTCAATAGCCCAATTTCCCCTCCCTTCTGGGATGTCTGTGTAAATCCAGACAAAGTAAGTCATCTCCATAGTAACCATAGATAAATCTAGACACAACGGTAGCTTTGGATCTCTTAGGCCAAAATGGGAAAAACCAATTTAGGCCACGTAATATTTTTGTTGATAAAGATGATTGATTCGAAAGAGTAAACATGAGATTATTTAAATCAATAGTCACTTCACTTTAATGTCAAGCTTCAGCTTTGACAGTCTTCCTGGAAGCTCATTGCGTTGTGGGGACATTTATCTCACTAAAGACTTCAGCATGCTTTGCAGAGACCTACAGGGTAGAGCATCTTCGAAGTGCTGTTGGGTGTTTTCTAATCATGAAACTTTTACTTCTAGTGTTTGCTTTCCCACTCCAATACCTCTAATTACACAGTTGTTTAACTCCTAGTGACGAAGGTCTTTCATCTCAAAATCCTTATACACAGACACACTCACATACATACACAGACACAGACACACACACACACACAATTAAATTTAAAATGTGGTCTACTCTGAAGAGAGAAACATGTTGTGATAGTTCTGAAAGAACACATGAGAGGAAAACCTTGGATGCTAGGTAGATGCTAGGGGCTGGGGCTGGTTCAGGTAGCACTGGTTGCTCTAGGTGGGGGCCTGGGCTTGATTCTCAGCACTCACAGGACAGCTTACAGCCATCTGCAGCTACAGTTCCAGAGGACCTGATGCCATGACAGCAGGCACACACATAGGGCACTGGTAGACATAAGGGTAACACACCTGTGTGCATAACAGTAAAGAATTTTAAATTCCAGAATGGACATTGAAGGCAGACATTTCCTCACTCCTCTCTGAGAGCAGTACTAGAGAGACCACATGCAGGGTGGAGACTTGCCTAGTTGTTGATAAAAGAATATGAATATGAATATTGTTTGTTACACTTTGTTCCAGTAAGGAGTGGTGCTATTAACAATCTACCAAACATCTAGATCACCAAACAGCTGATGGGTCTGACTTGAATAGCAGGCAGAACAAAACTAGAAACATGGTGGGAAAGACATTGTCACATGAGATAGTTCAAGAAACGAAAAATTATCCAAGGATTCTAATTCTTTGTACTTTTAAAATATTTATTTTTATGCTATGCATATGGCTGTTTGCCTGCATGTGTGTATATACATGTGTGTGTGTGTATGTGTGTGTGTATGTATGTATGTATGTATGTATGTATGTATGTATGTATGTATGTAGTGTGTGTGTGTGCCTGATGCCATTAAGGACCAGAAGAGGCTGTCAGATCTTTGGAACTGGAGTTACAGACAGTTGTAAGACACTATGTGGGTGATGGAAACTGAACCATGTCCTCTGGAAGAGTAGCAAGTGCTCTCAACTAGTGAACCAACCCTTCAGCCTCTAATTAACTGCATTTCTATGGCCTCATTATCACCCACAAGGATGAGTAAGGCAGAGTAATTCACCTCCACAAGATAGACTGAGAAATGAAGGGACCTAGGATGTCTGCATCATATGCTACTGCCCCCTCTTGCTTTCTCCTTTTTGATTGGTGTGTTCTCTTCCATCCTCATAGAAACATCACCTCCATGGTCAGTGGACATGCTCACTCATGGTTTTTTCTTATCCTTTCTTTGCTTTGAAGACAGACTCAGTGTTGCCCAGGCTGGTTTCAAACATCCAGTCTCAAGAGATCCTCAGAACTAAGTCTTCTAAGTACTGATCTACAATCATGTGGTACACATCTGGCTCATTCTGGTATACTTAATGTATGTCTTTTCATATGTATATGTTCTCACAAATAGCTATTATATATGTGAATATGTGATTTAATTTGCATTTAAATGATATTTAATTTTCTATTTCATTTTATTTTGTACTTTTTCTCTCTAAGCCACAGGATTTCAATCTACTCATGTTGTTATCCATATGTACATTTGTTACTTTTCCCTTTCCATGTGTGAATTTGCCAAATTTATACTCAGCAAATATGGAGCCTTTGATGGTTCTCAGTGCACAGAAAAACATGGGAACGTTCCAGGGTAAGGTGCTTGTGCCCTTTATCGCCCTGTGGAAACACACACACATAGAGTATCTCTTTGCTGAGTCATACCAATTTCCTTTGTAAAAAATATTTAACGTTTGCTGGTACTTAGTTTTGCTATTCAACTTGTCGTTTTGAAAATCCTTTCCATGCTTCTGGGCCACAAGAAATTTCATCTATTAATGCTATGCCTTCCAAATTTAGAAGGCTATAACCAGAAAAGAAGTCACTCCTTTATTTCCATAAAGCTTTTACACCTGATTGAAGCCAGGCTGCACCTCTGGATCCTCTGCCTCAAAAAGGCGGATCTAGAAACATCTGGACCCAGAAGATCCTGGGTGAGGTCTTCGGTTCTTTCCCAATCGTTATGTATACAAATCTTTTCTAATATTCTACTAGTAACAAGAGATCCCTTAACTTTCACATGATTTCCTCACTAATAAAGAAAAAAAAAGCAAGAAGTAATAAAAATAGAGCATCAAGAAAAACACACCCAGAATCCCACCTGGCACACTGCCTGCTCTGGGAACGTAAGAACATCAGCCAGGGATGTGTTTCTCCTGTTGGATTAACCTTGGGTTTCTGTTGACTGTTTTTTTTTTCCTTTTTGGTTTTTCAAGGCAGAGTTTCTCAGTGTAGCATTGGCTGGCCTTGAGCTCACTGTAGACCAGGCTGTCCTCAAACTCATAAAGATCTGCCTGCTTCTGCTTCCAGAGTTCTGGCATTAAAGGTGTGTGCCACCACTGCCTGGCTGGTTTTCTGTTGACTTTAAGTAAAGTGAATGCTAGGTTTCAAACTGAGACAAATGGCTGAGGTGCCTGTTCAACATATCAGATTGGACATAGGCCCACAGGACCTCCCTGCATCCCTCTGTCCCTATCTGTTACAGGGCCCTCCTGGCTGGCATGCCCTATTCAGTACCTCCAAGCTCTCCAACCCAAAGAACTGGGCTGTTCTTCTCTATCTATATAATCCAACCTTTTTGGGTTACCTGCTCCTTTGGTACCTTCAGGGACTCCTGGCTGCTGCACCTTGTTTCCCTGCTCTCCCCGCCCTGCCCCGTCACAGGGCACAGTTCAGTCTGGTCATGTTTATTCTTGTCTGTCTCATGTGTCCCTGCCTCTGGCTATGCTCTGCCATGAATCTATAATAAACTTTCTCCTCCACCATACCTTGGAACAGTCATGTCTGCTTTCTTTTTCTTTTTATTTCTATTAATCAACCTGTTGTGGTTGGTGAATGAAATGAAGGTGTGACCACCCCAGGATATGGTAGAGATTAATGTCTTTATTATAGATATGAGGGAGAAGCATCTGGAAGGTTAATGTCTTTATTATAGATATGCAGTCAGAGGCATCTGGAAGAGTCTAGAGCAGGAAAAGAATGTAGTAGACTAAACATGACAGGTAGACTGAACCTGTCTGTGAGGACAGAGAGAGAGCATGGGAGAATGAGAAGGAAGAGAAAGAGAAATGACCAAGTGATAGGGAGAAGAGGACCAAGAGAGCACATGGCAAACATGGCAGAGTTACATAGGAATGAGGGCTGGGGGAAGGGATGCAAAGCCCATGAGCTGGAGAAATTTAAGGTTCAAGCAGGATGCAAAGAGCAGAGAGGAGGCACAGGTACTGAGCCAGCCTGGAGGCCAGCAGATACCTTGGTAGCTAATAGACACCACATTTAGTCACTTGTCCCATTTCCTTTGGACCTGACAGTTAGGATGTAAAATGTCCCTAAAGTCTTGTGTTTTGAAGGCCTGGTTCCCAGCCAATGACTAGATCATAAA
The DNA here is from genome assembly GCF_004785775.1 of Grammomys surdaster. Taxonomy (NCBI): domain Eukaryota; kingdom Metazoa; phylum Chordata; class Mammalia; order Rodentia; family Muridae; genus Grammomys; species Grammomys surdaster. Next base: position 18,229,533 of record NW_021604597.1, on the reverse strand, counting down.
GGTGTTGAGTCCTTCTGTGGGTTAATCCACTGAATGTGTTTGTAGCTGACTCTCTTACTAGGTGTGATGCCTAATTGGAGAAGGTAGGTTAGTGTGCTTTTGAAGATCATCTTGTCCTTGGTCTCTCTGTCTCTGTAGACCACTGTATCTCTACCTCTCTGTCTCTCTGTCTCTGTCTCTCCCTGTCTCTCTGTCTCTCTCTCACTAAGATGGAGGGTGTTGACCTTCAATGACCAAAGAAATCAGTGGCGTAGAAAATGGAGAGCTCTGAGACAGACAGGCAAGACCAGGTTCCATAAACACTGATCTTATCAGCTGAGAAAACATGGGTATCCTATGCTGTTTAACCACATTTTTGAAATATAACAAATGTTATGAAACCACAATGACAAAGGCTGCTGAAATAAAGAAAATCAAAGTATCACTTGCACAAAGGAGACTAAAATTCTCAGCAGTTGTTAGATTCAGAGCCTAACTAGTGAGGCCCTAGCATGTCTCAGCAGGCGTAGCACAAAGATGAACGATAGTGAAAAGCAGAAGAGGGGAGAAATTCAATGTGGTCACTTGAGGAAGAGGAGCAAAGAGGTCCAGGGTCTCCCTTGCTCAACTGGTTCTGCCATGAAGATTTCCACAGAAGGCAAGAGGTTTGTATAACTAAACAGTTCTGGTTAAAGTCTGTGAGCCTACCCATCAGGGAGCCATCACTCTGTCATTGTCTAAGCTCTATGAGTCCTACAGTGTGGTCCATCCTCCTCAAAGGCAGTGTGGTCCATCCTCCCCTGCAGTGTGAACCATCCTTTTTCTGCAGTGTGATCCATCCACCTCTGCAGTGTGAACCATCCTCTCCTGCAGTATGGTCCATCCTCTCCTGCAGTGTGATTCATCCTCTCCTGCAGTGTGAACCATCCTCCCCTGAAGTGTGAACTATCCTCTCCTGCAGTGTGGTCCATCCTCCCCTACAATATGGTCCATCCTCTCCTGCAGTGTGAACTAACAGTCATGAGAACTGCACAATCTCTCCTGGGACACGTTTCTGTTCTACCTGGCCACAGGCTTCAGTATTCTCTTTCTGGTGAGAAAGAGTTCCTGGGGAAACTCATTTCCTGTGATCTGGTTTAAATACTCTGACAGCCAAGGAAGGGACACAGGGGTCTCTTCATTTCTGTCAGGTCAATCGCAAACAGACAAACAGCCACTAACAACTAACTTTTAAATCAGACAATGTTCCTTTCAGCTATTTCCTGCCTCTCCCTCTTCTTTCCCTCCTGTTTTCTTCCTTCTTTCTTGTCTTCCTGCCATATTTATATGCTAGACTAGAAGAAGAAGAAAAAGCATATAGTTTATACAAATGCAATGTCTATAACTAGCTGAGCAAGTTAGTGTTTTGAGCCTGATTTTGTCACACATTACTAAGATCTTGTTTAAATTAAAGCATACCACAGAACCCAGTGTGAGCTTTAATTTACTCCTACTCACTGGATGACCTTGGACAAACCCCCCACTCTAAGCAGATGCCCACACAGCTTCCTCGCTTGTCACTGCTTGTTTTATTGTGAAGATCAGCACAAAAGTTTGAAAAGTCTGGGGAATGTGCTAAGACTAAATAGACATTTCAATAGTTGACTACGAACTCTATTCCTGTTATGTCCATAAGGATTCTGGTTTTTTAAGAAAAAACAAAGATTTAGAGAGGAACAGTGAGTCAGATTACTGGAGGAACAATGTGTTTGTTGGAAAAGTTATTGGTGCCGTGGACAGACAGACACGTAGATAGATAGCATGGTGAGGACTCTGAGCCCAAATGGCAGAAGTGGGATTCTCTCCTTACATCTTTCTGAGTGAGGATGAGAGAAGTTTCAAAGCTCAAGGCTACACCTAGGCTGTCTGATTCCCAGGTGGAGGCGGAGGAACAGATAGCAAGTAAAATAAGACCTTTTATATGAACTCATTTCCAGGTGGGAGAGCCTGGCCCGGGGGAGTCTGGCTGTCTGGGAACGCCCACACAAGGTCTCAGTAGGATGGCTGACTGTGTCTGTGAGAGGGAAAAGGCTGATGCAGATACTGTGGTCCAAGCCGCAGCAGGATCCACAATCAGTTTATCAACGCTGAAGATCAAACCCAGGGGTTTCTGCCTGCTAAGCAAGCAGTTTACCAAATGACACTCCCAATCCTAAATGTACCTCAATCTTACACAAACTTCTGACTTTCTCTATATGTTTGTCCAGAAAAATACAGTTATGTTTGTTGTATTAGGCTAAGCTCATCAACTCTTGGCAGCTGAGTAGTCTGAATGCATAGGAGGAAATCTTCCTGTCATTGGCACATATCTTGACTTTTGGACCTACATGATGAAAACATGTCCCTACTGCCCTCTTCTCTATGCCTCAAGGACAGCATCCTTTTGATTTTGCTTCTTTCTGCTGCATTTCAGTTCCCCCTTACCAACAGATCATTCCCTTGAACGTAAAGTATGCCTTCAGACTGAGAGGTCTTGGGGTTCGCATGAGGGCACTGAGGCAGTGCCATTTGAGGTAAGAAGTTTATTAGAAGAGTTATTAATGCTATGGACAGACAGACAAATGGAGAACAGCATGAAGGGACCTCTGATACAGAAAGGCAGTCATTCTCTATCGATTTCAGAAGAAGGGGAAAGGCTTCAGAATACAGATCATCTCTGACTCCTAAGAAGGTGGCAAGGAAGTGTGGAGAAGGGAATCCCTGTGGTGGGAATGTGTGGCGGAAGCAGGGGCACACATATTTAAGGTGTATCCTCCATATGGTTAGGGGATGTAATGCCACCAGTATCTCCCATAATCCCTTGAATGGCACCTGCCATTCTCCTGGAGCCCAGGCACCTGAGCAGTCCATTCAGAGGGAGCTTAGCAGTTGCTAGGAGTCTGGATAGACGGGAATGAAGGCTGCAGCCTCACAGCCTGGGCAGCAGTCTGATCTGTATTCTAACACAGATTCAGTATTAACTCTTTTACTGGTCTCATGGGCCTATTTTGTCTCTGACTCATTCTTGGCTCCTTCATAGCAAAACTCAAGGACTGGTAAACCACCTCAGCTTCCAATGCTCTTCAGTCTGTTACAAACCCCACTCTTATCAGACACTTTTGACCACACTAACCCCAGTGCACAGGTTTGTCTCTGAAACTTATCTCTCAGTTCATCTAACCCCAGCTTCCCACACGAAGGTTCAGAAGTCATTTTATCTCAAAGCACCCAGGATTGCACCTCCAGCATTCCAGTTCCAGCCCACTTTCTTTCTTTTCTGTCCAGCTGCCAATGATTGAACCCAGGACAAGGAGCTCAGCATTTTGCCAGCTCTACCTGTGACTTACAACAGCATTTATCAGAGATCAAAAAGATCCTGTTAAAAGTTTACACAATCTGGGCTTGAGTCACCCTTTTACTAAAAGAGGGCTAATTAAACTAGTCCAAAGCTAAGTCTACATATCCCCTGGCTTTTCTTTAGTGGTTTCTCTATGCACTGTAAGACTGTCACAGGAACAGTGTGGAAAAATTAGATTCTTTCTCTTCCCAATTTAGCCACACTGTTAACAAATACATTTTTATCTAAACTTTTAATTGAAGGATGTTGAGGCAGGGAGTTATGGATCCAAGTATAGTGAATGGTTACAATATCATATGTTTAATTTTTAGGCTTGGTTTCTTTCCTAAGAACTCAACACATAAATACAATTACTTACACAGCATTCACATTTGTACAGCAAAGTTAACTTGTCCAAGGGGTAATTGCTAACTTCCTTCTTATCAGTTTCTGCCTCTGATTATGTCCATAGGTAGGAAGATTTAATGATACCAATAGTTTCTCAAAAGTCCCTTCACAAATATTTAGGTTTCATAGGTTATTCAACATTATATTACAGACTTGCTGCTGAGGACCAAGAATGAGGACCAAGAATCCTGCTTTCCACTGAGATACTCAACATAGTGGTATAAAGTCGTAGCTTTGCAATCCGTGGCTAGCTCTTACCTGGATACCTATTACCTGGTAACTTTTGAATGATGGAGTTGAGGTAGGTTGAACTTATGTAACCCAGAATACCCTAAAATTCACAATCCTCCTGCCTCAACCTCTTGAGTACTGGGATGACTGGCATGTATCAGTTTGTCAGCAAAGCCTGGCAACCTAACTTCTTGTCTTCGGGTTCCTATCTGCAACACCACAATGCTCATCACAACATACTAACCACACTGACCTCATACTAAGAAGTAAAATTAACTAATACATATGTGATGATTACAGACTCTACCACATTAAAATAAAACACTCAAGACTGTTAACTTTCTTTAAAGCAATATGGAAAGATATGCCCAATAGTGGTACAAACGTTATAGGAGGTAACCAATAGTACATGGGCAGCAGATATTGGACTTGTTGGGTTATTTAAAGGAGAGGGAAAGAGAGAGAGAGAGAGAGAGAGAGAGAGAGAGAGAAGTCGGGAGGGAGTGGGAAGGTTAGGGTGGAACTGGTGTAGGACTGTGGAGTAAATATAACCAAAATGCATTGGGAAAGAGTAGAAGAGAATTTTAACCAAAAAAAGGAAAAGGGAAAAAAATGTGTAAGTATGCTCTACTCTTGTAGAGTTCAAAGTGTGTCTTTATGCACAGAAGGAAATTCCACATTTGATAGTGATACATGTGTGCCAGCAAGATGGCTCAATGGGTTGACACTACGTAAGCCTAGAGACCTAATTTTGATTCTCTGAACCCATGTGAAGGTGTAAGCAGAGAACAGATTCCTCATGTTGTCCTCTGGCTTCCACACTTGTGCTAGAGCAGGCACATGCAAAAAAACACACATCATTTATACATATACATGCAATAGTAATAATAAAGTAAAATAGTAAATAGTAAATAATAATAATAATAATAATAAATGAACTAAATTTAGAAAGAAAATATTTTCCAACAAAAAATCCTTTCAACAAAAACAAGTAATTGTCATGTAAGCATAAGTTTCATTAGTTGTCTCTTTTTTTTCTGCTTCCTTTGTTTAACTTATTTTGTCTTTGCCTAAGGATCATCTCCTTCCCTCTTCAGCTTAAGAGAGCCCACACCCAGGCACACTCATCTTTTTTTTTTTTCACCTACACACACAGGCCATGAGGCATTAAAAACCTGAGTCCACAGTAAAAGTACTTAAAAGTCAATTACGGTAAGCCACATAGGAGACACATCTTTTCATTCCCTGCATAAATCCTTTTCAAGTGTCTCCAGATTAGGAGAGATGTTCCCCTCTTAGAGAACAAGCACTGAGTGCTTAGTAGTTTCTTTTTCTCATGAGGGGTGGCTCCTTGACTCGTTTGATATCATCCAGTTTCATCTTAGTTGAAAAGGTCAGGGACTCTGTGACCTCTTTGGGATTTCCTCTGGGGACTCTTACTGATCAGATGATCGTCCAATCTTAGGTGCTACACATACTTCTTCCTTCCAAGTCTTCCAATTGATGAGCAGAGTTGAGTGAATTTGTCTCTTACATAACAGTCTTTTCAGGGGTTAAAGAGTCAGGATTTAATCTGGCTCTGTCTTACTTTTGATTTGAAAGACCTAAGGTGATAGAACCCCACAGTTCTTTCTCGGGCAGCAAACTTACAATGTAATTACTATGTAATTATCTCAAATTACATAGTGTACACATACTTTAAACAAATCTTTGCATTCACATAAATCATTGGAAAGTAATTTCTTCAAATTTCCCGTCATCCTGAGGTTTGTGATAAGGAGCACTGTTTCCGGGTTGGTGACATTGCCCCCGAGAACAGGTGACATCAGTACATCTATAACAGATGGTTGCAAGGTTATGGGAAATGTAGAAGACTCTGCACATTCTTTTGATTTTTCCTTCAATACTTATTTACCCACACAACTTAATCTACATTCTTAACAAGGGTAACCTTCCAGGTCTTTGTCCTTTTGAGATATAAAAAGAGTATGTTTAGAGGGCATTTTTGTCTCTGCATTTTCTCTGACTTATAGCAAAAAGATCTGGCTGTGTACCTCCCTTGCCCTACTATACTGACAAATAAGCTCCTGTTTTATTCAGATTCTATAAATAATACAATGGTGCCTCCCAAAATAAAGAGTATGGTTTGATTTTTTTTCCATACAAGGAAAACTCCCCAGCAAGGTCAGCATCAACATTATATAATGCTCCCTTCGACCAGTCTTGATAGAGCTCAGAAAGGACAGACCCAGGACACACTCCCTCTTTCACAGGCAGAAAAGCAGACTCCAAGAGGTTGGGATGCCAGCATTCACACAGCCAACCTGAAGAGCACTGGCCTTAAAGAGGCTTATCCTGCTTTATAGGACCTCCCCGTTTCCCTTTTGTCACTATGACACTCTGTGATGCCTGTAGCATAATGTTTTATCTTCTCCTCTGCTTCAATCCTAGAGACAGCTTCTGGAAACTGCACATTTCGTCTGAGAGACTAAGGCTTGCATGAGGTTATGCCTGAGCAAGGATGAATGTGAAATTCTATCACCCTAGGTTTCTCATATCAAAAGTATGACAGAGTTAGATCAAATCCTGATTTACACAAGGCAAAACTCCTGGGCAGAACCCTAAGAAAACCTGATTCAGAAAACAAAGAAAGCAGCTCTGGACACAGAGCCAGGGCTGCTTGTTAGGATCTTATTGACCAACGATGGAAAGTCTACAACCTTCTGAGCATCTAAAAGCATGACAATGACAGTCAAAATAATGAAACCACCCTTGTGTCTCTAAACAGGACCCGGAATAGACAAAGTATGAGATATCCCACAGCAGGACAGTAGTCAGAAATCAACAGGGATGAATTTCTGATATGGGTAGCTAGGGAGAACAAGCACTGTGCTGAGGAAGTGGAACAGATGCAGAACATTTCAAGGTTCCATTTATATGACTCTTTATAGCACAAAAAAGCAAAGTATTAGTGATGAGAATCGGGAATGCAGAGAAGCAGGTAAGGAATTAACTGAGAGGGCCATAGGGACACTTTCTGGGGAACCAAGATTAATTTACATCTTTAAGCTGGGAGATAGCTCATATAGTAAAGTGAACCAACTGACTTGATGCCAGAACTCAAGTTAACACAATGTGTGTCGTCATTCCAGTGCTGGGAAGTCAGAAAGAGGAAGATCCCTAGGGCTTGCTGGCCAGCCAGCGTAGCCTATTTAACCAACTCCAGGACAATGGCAGACTCTGTTGTGTTGTTGTTGTTGTTGTTGTTGTTGTTGTTGTTGTTGAACAGTTTATTACTCTTGTGTAATTATATTACTCATGTTAGCCTTCACAAACATATGCACCCACGTGAAGGTGAACTCCCCTCCCAAAGAAGCACTATACCTTGACAAAAGCACATGCTTATCAACACCATAGAAAACATATTTAAATTGTGTGTAAAATGTACCACAGTAAAAAAATATAAAATTCAAAGCATTTTATAAATACTAAATTTTATGCAAGTATAAAATGCCACTGTTAAGCTCAGCATGGTGGTGAACACCTTTAATCCCAGCACTGTGTAGGCAGAAGCAGGCTTATCTTGGTGAGTTTGCCCAGCATGGTCTACAGAGTAAGTTCCAGGATAGTCAGAGCTACATAGTCAGGCCCTGTCTCAAAACAAACAAACAAACAAACAAACAAACAGAAAAGGCCACTGTTGGTCACTGAAATATTAGATGTTTATATAACATACTTGCTTGAATTATTTCACACAAGTGACTTGTAGTAGCTCAAAATATGGGCTTTATAGGGACAGAGAGATGGGTCAGTGGTCAAGAGCATTTGTTACTTTTGCAGAAGACCCAGATATAGTTCCTAGCACCCACATGGTAGCCTCCAACCATCTAGAACTCTAGTCCAAAGGTATCCAGAACGCTCTTCTGAACCAAGTACACTTGTGGTGCACATACATACAGAGCAGGCAAAACACTCAAAATTTTAAGTGTATTTTATTTCTTTCATCATCTACTTTGGGGATAAATGTGAATATAGAGACTTCTGAGAAAAGCAAAGAGCACACCAAGAAAGCAATACTAAGTTTAGAAATAATGAGTCATATTCTAATACCAAAGTGGCATATGGGCTGTTCCACAGCATATATACACATCCTCTAAATTAGACTCCCTAGATTTCCATAGGAAAAGGAAGTTACTATTTAAAAATTAGCCCAAGAAAAACAAGTAGCAATAATTAGGTATGCCAGCACCTGCCAAAGGGTCTTTTCCTTATCGCAACAACCCTGTAAAGCAGGACTGTTTTCATTTCAAGGATGAGAAAAATCTAGGCTCTAGGATAGCCAAGCCACTTGCAGTATGATCCATACCAGGAATTCAGCTACTGGAGTCCAAGAGTCACCCACAACATGGACCTCAGTCAGACAGGGATAGTTTATTGAATACACACCCTAAGACTGATTGATAAAGAATGTAGCTCAGAATTTGGAGGCTGAGCTGTAACCCACACATTTCTCAGGGCCAGCTATTTAAGCACACAAAAACCACAGTGAGCTCACATGCAGGTGCAGGAAGTGCTGCCCAATGGTTGGCTCTGACTTGAGCCAGTCTAGACATAACCATTTGTATTGATGAGTCCTACTTAAAGCTTTGTGGCATTCTTTAAGATTAATAAAATTCATAGAAAACATAACAGGATATGTGATCTGCATGATCTTGCTATGAATCAAGTTATTTTTCTGTATCAATGACTGGCACGCATATTACAGCAATATGAAAGTAGCTGATGAGCATGGAACAAAATGGCTACAGCTATGCTGGGGGGAGGTAGACCTCAACACAACCATGTGTATGACTAACTCAATAGCTTGCAGGTATGATTGTCCATTTATTGTTCTAATTGGTTATCTTCACACTATTAGGTGATTTAGTCCCACTGTACAAGACTCAGTGATAGTATTGCCTACCACTTATTGAGATTTTACCCAGGGCCACTTTTCTCCCTCCCAACACTGTAGGTCATCCCAGGGGCCTTCCACGTGCTGGACAAGTGATCCAGCACTGAGCTCCAGGCCATCTCAAGGCTCAGACACACAATACTCTTAACTCATTCATGCACAGAACAAGCCAAAACCGTCAGTGTAGCTATTCTTGGTTGTCGTCTTGACTAAAACCCAACTATATAGAACAAAAAGAAAAAAAAAGAGGAATCATTTTGCTTACTTTGAAGTAGGAAGCTCTACTTCTAATCTGAACCTTTGAGTTAGGAAGACATACCTTTAATCCAGATCTTGACTTTGGAAGACTCACCTTATACATATTCAATCCTGGGCCACACCTTATACTAGAAGACTATATAAAGATATGGAAAAAGGAAGATTCTGCTCTTTGTCTGTTTGCACTTGCCTTGCCAGCAAGTCCATTTCTTCACTGCCATTGGAGTCTACTTCTCCAGGATTGCAACATCTACTGAAGACCAACAGAGACATCCAGCCTTGTGAGCTGTGCAACTACTGGATTGTTGGACAGTTGTGTTGCTGGACTGCAGCCTGTAAGTCATTCTTATAAATCCCCAGTTCTATGGACATAAATAAACGCATTCTGTAAGTTCTGTTACTCTAAAAAGCCCTTGAATTAATACAATCAGCTTGAATTTAAAGATGAAGTGTGAGACCAAAAATGGGGAAAATCTAACTAGTTAAGAGTTCTGTCTACAGTTAACATTAGGTTCCTGTTTGTTTAACCCATCTGATCTGCACCTGCACTGGATATGCCTGATCACATGTGGGTGGGAGGTACATGGGCAGGAAATACATTGGAATGTATTTTTGCCCCTGTTTGGATGTAGGTGAGAAGTTTAGAGGCAGGAAGTACATCAAGATATATGCTTGCCCCTGATTGGACCTGATGATAAATATGGCCGACCCTTCTTCTGTCCCTGAAAAATGTAACTTGTGGTCATTTCCTGGAAACCTATGAGTAGACATGGCCAGAAGCCATCCTTCTTGCCAGTACTTAATTAAAGCTTGCTTCAAATTTGGCTTTAAATTATAGTAATAGCCTTACTCTCAACTGGTGGGATTATAAGAAGGAAAAGAGAGGAAAGAAAGGAGTTTCTCCAGTTCACATGTGTAGTAAACAAAACCAGCGTTTATACCTCTATATCCTGGATTCATGGACCAAAAGACTGTAACACATTTACATCCTTTTTTCAGAGGCCAGTGAGTAACCCTATATTAGAACCCAGATCTTCTCTTCCTTCTCCCTGATTCAAAAGAGCAGTTGGGACTAGCAGTGTAACCAGATATAAAGACAACAGACATACAACTTTGGATCAGCAACTTTAGTTAAAAGGTCACAAGGTCAGGATATGGCAAGTACCATGATCTATCTTGCTTCCTTCCTTTAGTCTAGTGTCTGCATATTTCTCAACCTTCCTAATGCTATGACCCTTTAATACAGTTCCTAATGCTGTGGTGACCCCAAACCATACAATTATTTTCATTGCCACTTCATAACTATAATTTTGCTACCATATTATTATTTGTAATGCAAAAATCTTAGGCAACCCCTGTGAAAGGGTTATTCAATAACCCAAAGGGGTTGCAACCCACAAGTTGAAAACCACTTGTCTAGTGGTTCACCTGGATGCTTCCAAAGGCTGGGTCAGGTCCACAGCACATGTCCTCATGGTACCAAAAAAAAAAAAAAAGAGAGAGTAAAAAGAAAGTCATCGGCCAAGAAGGAAGGACTGGGAGCTGGTTAAGGCAGCCCTGGCATTCTTCACAGCCCCGTCTGCTTCCTCCTCTCACAGGGTCACTACTCTAAGGCTCATATTTCTATCACAGGTTCTTAACCTTTAGCGTGTGAGTCAAAATTACCAGGAGCGGAGGCCTTTCTAGCAAGTTCCCAGCTGAGACTAACACTGCTGGCATAGAGCCCAGATGTTTTAGAAGCAAAGTCTTGTGTCTCTAATCTCTTCCAAACCTGCTCAAATCCCTCTAACCACAAGAAGCACTGCCCAGTTGTTTAGACCACCCACTGCCCAAGGCAGAAAGTCACTATTTCAATTATAACGAATGAAAGTTTAAGTAAGAATACATTTTATTAATAAAATATAAACAGTTACTTGTGAAATAAAACTGACAGAAACAGGTATACTTCACTTAAAAAGATGAAAAGCAGACTGTTTTTAAAAGATCAATTTCCAAAAACTCTGTTCCAAATTGTCATGGACAGTATTTGAATGTTTCACAGAAGAAAACCTAGCAGGCCCAAAAGCAGGGCCCAGTTGCTGAATAACGCTGCCAGGCCAAGTCTCAACTGAGCGCATTTAGCTTAATCAATGGGAGCTCTGCAACACTTTCTGCTAGTCTCTAGCCTTCCTCTGCAGAGATGGTAAAGGCTAGGCAAGGTGGTCATAAGCCAGGCCTGTCCGCTCGTTAGCACTCGCTGAAGTCACAGGTCAGAGTAACACCTCTTAGGTGATTCCTGTGCTCAACACTCCCTGCTCACTTTATTTTGTTACAGACCATCGAGTCTATACATGACAGAGGCCTTAGAAATTCTGTAGCTTAACTTGCCATCAGCCCATGTGGCAAGCATCACTCCTACAGTGTTCATGGAAAGAATAACTAGAATAGTCAGTTGTCAAGCCAAAGATGAAGACACGGATGCTCAGGGGCTTTGCAGGAGATATCTGGTTCCCTGGACTGTTCTTCATGAGGCCTGACTGTGGTCTCAAATAAACCCTTTAAAGCTTTGGTTCTGAGATAATGAAATGGCTCCATGGATAAAGGCACTTACTGTCAAGCCTGATAATGTGAGTTAATCCCAGGACGCAATTGTGGGAATTTCTTCAAGTTGTGCTCTGACTCTACATGTGAGCCATGGCACTAGTGTGCGCCCTCCCCCCCACATACATACATACATACATACATACATACATACATACATATACACACACATGAGAAATAAATAAATGTAGCGACTAATTAAAACTATAATGCCTAGGGGCTGAGGGAATGACTCCATCAGTATGTGCTTGTTTTCGAAGCAGGAGGACCAGAGTTTGATCACAAGAACCATAAAAATACAAAATGTACAGTTTGAAGAGAAAGGGATCACTGGGGACTGTTTTAGAGCTAAATCCAGGCTCCAGTGAAACAAGGTTTAAAGAGACGCTGATGTTAAATGGAATAAAGGGAGTGATAACTTCAGGGCAAGATCCCACCCAGTGACGCTTCCAACTTGTGGAAAGGAATCAAAGAAAAACTTACACAGTAAAGGAAAGCATCAACAACAAAAAGCTGGTGCAAATGTAATGAAGGAGGAGTCCAAGTTCCAGCCCCAGGGAGCAGCAGAACTTGGCAGCCTTGGCCATGTGATTCTGCCTCCATAGTCAAGGATATAAGAAAGGAGTTTTGAAATCTCCCTCCATGGCTAAGAAAAGCTGCTGAAGCCAGGCATGCTGCAGGGGTGTCCCTATGGAAGCCCAGAGGGATCATTCCATAAAGCTGTGAAAGTAAAGCCTGGATTTCACTGGAGATCTCAAGATGTTGGAGATGCCAGAGTCATAGGATGCCTGCTGAGGAAAGCTGCTAACAGGGTGTGTAACCAGCCCATGAGAGATGAGTGTTTTGCAGTCAACAAAGGAGTTAGAGATCTGAAAGGCACTTTGACATTGGTCATGGAGATATAGAGTTTGGAGTTTGTCCTGCTGGCTTTCTGTCGACTTCTTTGGTCCAGTCTTTCCTCACTGTACTCCCTTTCCTCTCTTTTGGAATGGTAATGTATATTCTGCACCGTTGTATGTTGGAACTCTGTGATCTGCTTTTTGATTTTGATTTTTATTAGAGGTTATAGTTAAGAGATTGCTGTGAGTCTCAGAAGCAACTTTGAACTTTGGAGTTTTAAACAGTGTCGAGGCTGAAAGGCTCTGGGGACTTTGAAGCTAGACTAAATGCATGTTGCCTTATGATATGGCTACAAGCCTATGGTGGTCAGGGAGTGGGGTGTGGTTTGAAGGAGAATGGCTGGCTCTTATAGGCCCATAGATTTGAATGCTTGATCACCAGAGAGTGGCGCTGTTTAAAGAATTAGATGTGGCCTTGTTGCAGGAACCTTGTCCCTACAGGTGGACTTTGAGGTTTCAAAAAGGTCATTCCAAGCCCAAAGTCCCTCTAGCTCTGCTGCCTCTGAATCTGGTTATAGAACTCTCAGCTACTTCTCCAGCACTATGTCTGCTTGTGTCCCAACCATGATGGTAAAGGTGTAAATCTCTGAAACCACAAGCAATTAAATGCTTCCTTTTTGTAAGAGTTGCCGTGGTCATGGTGTGCCCTCACAGCAATAGAACCATCATTAAGACAACCAAGGGTCTTTTCTGTTAAATTTAAATTAGATGAAACATTTCTAAAGGTGGGACATGAGTACCAGAATCCTAACAGCCTTCATCCTGTGCTGAATGACTAGAAGTGGAGTAAACAAGCATTGACTGTAGCAGGAAGAGAAAGAGGCACAGGGCAGTGCAATCGGGACTACCACATGCACATTGACAGATGTCAATCATTTCCTCATAGAATGTCAACCACGAAGACTGCAAGGGGCCTTTAAGAGGCTAAGGAAAGGTAAGGATGACCACCCTGCTCCTCACAGTCCTCTGACAATCCCACAAGCTGCAGGAAAGTGCAAATCAAAAGGCAACGCTTGCCACCACGTGTAAGGGCCCAAGTCATCTGAGCATGATGGCCACTAACTCCTCCCCTCAGTCACTCGTCTTCTAGCTGATCTGTCTCCACAAACCCCACCTCCCCTAGTGACTACAACTGAGGAGGGAAAACAATGTTCTCGCCTTTACAGTGCATGACCAAAACCTCGTAAAGTTGTTCTGAACTATGATACCTTTTGTGTGTGTGTGTGTGTGTGTGTGTGTAAGTCTTCTTTAAAATTTCTAGATGAGGTAGAGATATATACAGTGTTCATGTGGAGAGCGCCAAGTCCTGACTTCTATTGCCAGAACTGCATAATCCAGATGTTGTGTGGGAGGTACCGTGCAGGCAGGAGAAATGGGCCAGGCATTGGTGGTAGTGCATGCCTTTAAGGCAGAGGCAAGTGGATCTCTGAGTTCGAAGGCAGCCTCATCTACAGAGCAAGCAAGGTCCAGAACATCCAAGACTACACAAGGACAAAACATAACAATTTTTTTTTAAAAGGAAATAAAGAACCTGAAAAATGGAAGTTCCAGGTCACCCTCAGCTACCTAGTGTGTTCAAAGCCATCTAAGGATATATGACACCCAGTATCTAAAGACAATTATGTAATTAACAAATTTAATTAAAAATTAAAACTTCAAGGTTTTGGAATTAAATGGTCTGGAAATGTGTTTGGCCTAATCCCCCATGAAAGCTAGACTTTTCAGGTGGACTTCTGAAAAGCATAATTTCTGCCGCACAAGAGAAAAGAGTTTTTTCTAGGAATGCCTGGTCATCTGTCAAGACAATTGCTGAATTAGGGGTAAGAAATAATAACAAGGCAGAAATCTCAGCACAAACATGTGTCGTAAGTATAAAAGGGCTGTCATGGAAGCACAGTGGCTAATTCCCAAGACCATCCATTGTTTCAATTCAGTAAGACACCTGAAGCTTGGGAGGGCAGGAATTGTCAAAGGCAAAACAATAAACATGGGACATTTTCCAGGGGCAGACAGAAATCTATCCCAGGCGTTCAGCTATTGATCCATCTCCTAACTACCCCTTCCTTTGTTATTACTGCTTTCAAAATCAGGAGAGCTTACCATTTCTCCTTTTCATTTAGACCTCAAATGCCTATGTGAGGCTGACGAGGAGTAGATCTTCCTACCTCTGAAGCTTCTACACTTAGAACTGGTCTGTAAGCCAAATACTTCAGAAGGGAGGCCATGGACACAGATAGGCTGCTGGCCAACTGCTCTTACCCTGTTAACACACGGAAGAACTGCAGTGGCTCCCCAGCACCGTGCCCCGCCATAGCGCCAGGCTTATCCTTCAGTCTCCATCACCGTGCCCCGGCATATCCTTCGCAGCTTCAGAAAGAACCATTCTGAGCTCCTCTCATGGGTCTAAATTCGCAATTTTGTATTTGGTCCTTCAAATTTCTTTCTTTATCACAAAACCTAACGAGGCTCACTCCGACTCTGTCCATTTGAGTCCTAATGCACTGTCAGTCCTCAGGAGGCCTTAAATTTTGAGTTTTCATTCTCAGGCTCCAAAGTCCTCTTGAAGAGAATTCTGAAGACGCTCTCCATAAAATGAGTTGCAATCAAACACCTACTGCAGAAAAACAGCTCCAGCTCTTGAAAACGGAAAACTGTAACCAGAAATAGATCGCATATTATTCTCCAGCCCTTGTGGGAAACTTCTCGGGACCAATTGCTCAAAAGCATAGCTCAGCTTAGCAAAATCAATACTCTGATTTTTTTTCCATTCTAAGAAACTATGATCCCACTTGAAGCTACTTTAAAAATAACAATCGGCTTTTCTAATTCTTCCCTACTTTTATCGCAAATTAAATCTATTGTAGAAATGTAGCCTCAATGTAAGCCTTCCTCCCACCCCCTCCCCCATACCGCTTCTAAAACTTTCTAAGTATTAACTGAGACCATGTCTGTCTCCTTCATATTTATGGGAAGCGGGAAGAAAATGAGGTATGCAATGCATTCCGATATTTCCTGTAGGTGCTCTGGTACCTCCTAGTAGTTCAGGCAGAGCTGTTGGAAACTAACTGATAACAAACGTGATCGATAATAATACTGATATCCTCACCGAACAAAGTATTCCCACCTCAAACAAAAGCTCCTAGCTCAGCAGAGGTACAAACCTCATGGATCTTGGAATGTAGGAGACAGGCAGTGGCTATATCCATTTCATGGTCTTCTTAGTTTAATGACGGGATCCACTGTTTTGACTCTCAAAGATCAGTAAGGCAATAAACGTACAGCAGTTCACACCCTAGTCTGTAAGTTCTCTTGCTTCAGTACTGTTTCAGAAATCCTCTGCTCCTCAACCTATATTTCCTAGATGTCTGGGGTTTTAATTTGGCTTCCTTGGTCAATAGTTCCTGGAGTGTAGGGTCATTTTTTCTAATCATTTATAATTGAAAGTGTCTACCTCTTAGGTCCAGGAAGCCATCTTTACTCAGTTCCAACTCTAGGACAGCCACAGCGGTTCCCTGTAGATCAGTGTCTGGTACCCATGATAACCAGCATCCCTCTTACTACACTTCTACTATGGCTGCCAAGACATTATCAGGAGGCTTCTATTTTTCTTCTTAACAAGAGTGATTGATGGTCAGCCTCATTGCCACACCTGGACAGGGACTGCAAAGCTAGCAAGTGTTCTCTGTACAACTGGACGCTCACACCTTCCTCTGGTTTAGTCATAGAATGAATGTTTCAGTCGCCTTTGAGATTCCTTTCAAATGCTCAACCAGATACTGACCTGGACACTGAGCAGAGATAAGATAACATTCTATGAGGTTAGTAAATTACAATAAAGAGATCCCTGCCCTGAACATACAAGTAGAAACAAGAGTCTGGGAAGCCTGGTACTTCCCTCCCTCTGGGAACCTCCCTAAGTTGAGAGTCCTGTGTGTTCACTTCAGTGTCATTGGTGTGTGCCATAAAAATATCTCTTAAGTTTCCTTTCTAGATGTTTTGCTAAGTTAGAAATTCTAGAAAGACATAGGTCTCCCGAGTTAAAACGCTTCTTTTAGCCATAAAGAACCTGGATGATATGATAATATGCATTTTTAATGTAATTCAATAAAAATCACTTAGTGTCATCCCCCCTTCCTCTTTGTCTCCATGTCCTTTCATCTTAAAAGATATTAAAATCAATGCAGTACCAGGGGAAATGTTGAATTGTACTTTTTTTAAAAAAAAAATTGACTTTGACCCTGTGCCTTTGACCATGAAAATCAACCTCTTTGTCTTCACCAGTGAGGTTTCTTATTAAATAAGGGCAATGCACCTTGTGTTTTCTTAACGGTGTGCAAGAGTTAAAAAAGAATTAAAAGAAATACTACTGTGAATTTTTCATAATATGAAGAAATTTTTCTCAAGTCACCCCAGCAAGCATGCAGATTTCCTACCACAATTCCTACAATTTCCTACCCAAGCCAGACACACTAAACTAAGGAGCAAACCTGCAAGATTAACCACAGTATGCTTCCTGGGAATTGCTAAGGTTGATTCAGATTTGGGATTTCAAATAATAAGTTTAACAAAAGTGAGAGAGCTTAATATTAAAAACTGTGAAATCTCTGCTGATAAAGAAAGAGAGAGAGAGAGTTGGCGAGGTGGTTTAGCAAGTAAAAGTGCTCACTCCACAAGCCTCTGATTACTTGGTTTGGAGCCCTAAAACCTATTTAAAAAGAGCTGTACTTAGTAAGCACAGTTGTAATCCCAGACTCCTAGGGCGAGATGGAAGACACAAGAATTGCCCAGAAGCCTGCAGGCCTGCCAGCCTAGAGAGCAAATGAGAAAAAAAGAAAGACCTTGTCT
The DNA here is from genome assembly GCF_004785775.1 of Grammomys surdaster. Lineage (NCBI taxonomy): Eukaryota > Metazoa > Chordata > Mammalia > Rodentia > Muridae > Grammomys > Grammomys surdaster. The sequence goes on along the minus strand of NW_021604597.1, from coordinate 18,212,024 downwards.
TACCATGACAGAATGAGTTCTCCTGCAAATTATTCAGGATGCTGTGGCACACGCGCACACACACACCAAGATAGTAGTAAATTACAAGAGACTGCCCATGTTGATGGATCAGAACACTTAATATTGTTAAGATGGAATGTTTTCCCAAATCAGTCTACGGATGCAATATATAGGTTATCTATCAAGATCTAAGCTGCAATTTTTAATTTAAAAAATTGACAAGTTAATTACTAAAAACTACATGAAAACACAAAGGATCAAGATTAACCAAAGTAATCCTAACTGGAGCACCCACTGTTCCAAAATTTCAATTACAATTTCATGGCTGTCATAAGCCTAGGTTTAAGACTCAATGAATTGGAACTGAGAGTCCAGAAACAATATCTTACACTGATGGTCAGTTATTTTTATAAAGGCTACATAATTCAATGGCAAATGCTTTTATTTTCAAAAAAATGGGGGGTTTTGCAAAACTTGGAATCTACCCTATATCATTTATAAAAATTCACTTAAATGGGTTATATATCTAAATATAAATACTAAAACTAGAAGAAAATTAGAAGTAAAATCTTGCAACTTTGTGTTTGGCAGAGGTTCATTAGATCTAACAATAAGTAAAAAAAAAAGACACCAAAGCAGAAGAATACATCAGACTTCATTAAAATTAACAACTTTTGTGTTTCAAAGAATACTAAGGGAACAATTATCAGGTAGTTCATAAGATAGAAGACAGTCTTTGCAAGTTAGATATCTGAGTAGTAATTTGTCTTCAGAGTGTGTAAAGAACTCTTACATCAACAAAAAAAAGCAAGAGACCATATTTTCAAACCATGAAACTATTTAAATAAATCTTTCTCTAACAGTGTAAAAACTAAAACCAATAAACATATGGAAAGATGTACAGCATCCATACTGGAGAGAAAATACAAATCAGAACTACACTAGTGAGCACTTCCTATTCCTCACCATGTCTGTCGCTGACAACCTTGACGGACCTCAGCAACGTCAGAGTCTTAGTCACAGTTCTATAGCTATCAAGAGACACCATGACCACAGCAACTCTTCTAAGAGAAAGCATTTGATTGGGCCTTGCTTACAGTTTCAGAAACTTAGTCCATTTTCACCGTGGCTGGAACATGGTGGCAGCCATGGTGCTGGTGACGCAGTTGAGAGCGGCATCGTGATCCACAAGCAGAGACAGAGTCTCTCTGGGTCTGGCATGGGCTTTTGAAACCTCAACACACACTGGTGACACACTTCTTCCAACAAAACCACACCTTCTAATCCTTCTGATTCTTTCAAAGACTTCTCAGTGACTAAGTATTCAAATCTATGAGCTTATGGTGGACATTCATATTCAAACCACCCCAGTTAACCATGCCATAGACTAGCCAAAACATCACAACATGTGGTAATAAAGATATAGTATCATGATCTTAGAAAAGTAGTTTGACAAGACCCCAAAAAGTTAAACAGCTTCATCACATAACTCAAAACACCCAAGGGAAATAAAAGCATGTGTCCACACAAAAGCACAGGCGTTCAGGACCATGTTTTTCTTAGTCCTGAAAGTGGCAACTGCAAATGCCTGTCAACAATGACTTGGATAAGAATAAACTCCGTGCAAGAACAGACTGTTGTGCCCCCTGGGGCAGAGTGAGGTACTGATGAGAAATACCACATCAATGGACCTTGAAAATATGACACTAAGCTGAAAAATTCATCCACCAAATACCGTTCATGCAAAATTCTCATAATACACAAATCCTTACGGACAAAAAGTAGATTGGTGGTTGTGGGTATGGGAGAGGCATGGGATGTGACGGCTAACGAGCGTGGGGAAAGGGGACCTCAGAAATATTTTGCAGCCATGACACTAACTCAGTGTGGGATCCTAAGGCTGAGTTCTCTGATGCCTTGTTTTTTTATTTCTTACTTTTACTGTTTGCTCTTTTCATCCCAAACAGTAACACTGACCTGAAAGTTTAATTTGACAGGAATTAAAATAATAACTTTATGCCAAATGCCGGATTCTTCACGGAAAAATGTCAAGACAGCAGAACGGCTATGAATTTTCATGGTTCCCGGGAGTTGGAGGAGCTGATTCAGCGAACATCGGTGACAGTTCAGGAGACAGAACTGTGAGATAATCGGACCGGGTTCTTCCCAGTCTCACATCGACACTAATTACAGCAGGAGCCTCACTCCAACCCATTCGAGACAGAAACGCTAGTTAGAGAAGCCACTGCTAAGTCGAAGTCTTCAAAGAAGCTGTCAGTCTGTGTGCAGAGCGCAGGTGAAGTGTGCTTGTTTGGGAAGGAACCTGTTTACATCCCTAAAGTAAAACGGTTGGATTTTTTTAACCCAACTTCAGATTTGAGAATTTTGTTTTCCCCTTTCCAAGACCCCAACCCCACCTTTTTTTTTTTTATACTCAGAACCAGAGAGATGGCTAAGTGGATGAAGGGGCTGGATGCCAAGCCTGACAACCAGAGTCCAATCTCCTGGACCCACACAGGGAAGGTGAAAGGTGAGCCCTACCAGATGTTCTCTGACGCCGCACCTCCGTGATATGTGTGCATCAGACACACACACATACACAAATGAAATGCAAATAGAAATTTAAATAGGGATTATATTTCCTTTGTACGAATTTCAAAACCTGAAGAATGAGCACTTCTTGACGGAGCTCAATGTTAGGCTCTTTGGGCTTCATGTGTTAATATTCTCTCTCTCTCTCTCTCTCTCTCTCTCTCTCTCTCTCTCTCTCTCT
>NW_021604597.1:18171874-18209241 GCF_004785775.1 Grammomys surdaster | reverse complement strand
CTCTCTCTCTCTCTCTCTCTCTCTCTCTCTCTCTCTCTCTCTCTCTCGGCCACCAGGCTCACTGAAGCCTTGGGGAGATTTGTAGTGACTTTATTTTCACAGTTTGTTTTCTGGGAAGGTTAGCTGCAACACCGATTGTCTTAGTGAGCATAACATCGCCTCTCTTTCTGAGAAAGAAATATAATGAAACTGATACGGGAAACGGAAACATCATTAGAAGAATCAGCGGAGCACAGAAAAGAGAAGCTCCAGAGTCTAACTCTCTGTTTCCTCAGTTACTGTCTGTGAAAACGAGATCAATCCCTCTTCCTTCAAAACTTGGGAGAGAAAGAGGATTTGTAGAACTCTTGGTAGTTAAGACACTGTTAGTTGCTATCATCATCATCATCACCATCATCATCACCATCATCATCATCTGTACCATTCTTTTCTTTGAGCTTGCCCAAAAGGTCAAAGGCCTATACGACTCTAACTTTCCTCTATTGGTTTTCTTAATCCAAAATTCTATGCTTATAAAAACTAAAAATAATTAGTACTAATAGAGGTATCAGGTGTATCTTTATAACAAGATAGCTATGAAGATAGCTTGCATCTGACAGGGGAACAAAATTACTGGCTTAGTCTGAGAAAGCAAGATAAATATGGGATCACAGTGGGGCTTTTCTCATAGAAGCCAGAAAGAAATTAAGATAAACTAATTACTCCAGTAATTTGCTCAAGATCTTGGATCAGCCAGGATATGATTAAGTTTTGCAGTACCTGGAACATCACCTAACTAGATGAGTTACTAGCAATAACTGACCCAGTTACTGATATATCCTTGGGCATAAAAGTGCATCCTGGTGTCTGTTCCAGAGATAAAGACAATGTCGTGTGCACACACAGAGGAATTATATTCACCTGATCAAAGGAAAGTCTTGGAAATATTTTCAAGTGGCTGAAAGTTGGGGGCATTTTGTGCAGTAAAATAAGCCAACCATAAAGAAGACAGTGCTGTATGTTACACTTCAATGAAGCAGGCGGAGTCTCAGAACTATACACACAGGAGATAGAATGGAAGCTGCATGGAGCTAGAAGAGGAAGGAACGGGTTAGATAATATTGTCTAATCACTGTGAAATTTCACTTTTGGGGGATAAAAAGAACCCCAGAAATAGATCATGGTGATAGTCATACAACATGAAAAAAGGAGTTAACACTATGGAATTGCAGAGTTTTAATATATATGATGGTAAATTTTGAGGTATGTGTATGTATTACAATAAAAAGTCTGATATTACACAAAAATGACAACAGGAGCTTAAATAACCTGACATAAGAGCTGGAGAGCTGCCCAGTGGTCAAGGGCCATCTGCTCTTCCAGAAGACCCAGGTTTGAGTCCTAGCACCCAAATGAAGGCTCACAGCCCTCTGTAACTCCAGTCCCAGGGCTGCTATGTTCTTTCTGGCCTCCATGGACACCAGACACACAAATTATGCACAGACATACATGAGGGCAACACACCCATAAACACTAAATGATAGATAGATAGATAGATAGATAGATAGATAGATAGATAGATAGATAGGACTTTAAAAACAGTAATTAGACCTAAATATGACCACCAAGAGTTTTTTAAAAATCCAATAGTATTTATATTTGTGTTATTCACAACAGAGACAGACAACTTTAATGCCTATGGCCACCTGAAAATAAGTAAATTACTTTGGTAGGATCCTAACTATCATCTGTTAAATTGATGCTTGAGAAACAAACCACGTGTGGACAATAGTCTAAACAACACACAAGGTCAGATACTTAATCACTGACAGTAATTGTTTTTCTGGATGGTAAAGCTTTACTGATCAGAGAATTATTACTTTCAATCTCATTGACAGTAAAGATGGCATTACCTGTTCCAATAAGGATATATATATATATATAATGATTGTAACACTTTTTGTTGCCAAAATCAGTATTTTATGGTCATTTTTTTCAATGCATCAATTCTTGAAAAGAAATTTCAAATCAGAGACAAAATATTCCATTTTTATTTCCAAGCTTCAGAACTTCAACCATAAATCCTCTCAAGTCACCTAAGCATTAAGGAACGTATGGGATGAAATATAAATTAAATCTATATTTGAAACCAGACACAAAACAGTATTCCAAACACAAATTTAGAGTCCATGTCAAAGTAGGAAACTACTTATTTTCCTACTGTGCATCCTCAGTATCCCACCATTGACCTCTTCACTGATTTAACAAATGCTTGATCTGGATAGGGAAGCAGCTTCTCCTGCTCAGTATGCTTTCACATTCTAGTTTTTCATGAAAATTACGGTATTCACACTTTATCAAAGAATTTAGAAATATAGCTGGTGTGTCAAAGGTGTACAGACAATCTATCTAGAATAAATAAATGACAACAGGCAAGATGGTACATGCCTGTGATCCCAGCATTCAGTCAGTGGAACCAGGAAGATCAGAATTCAAGACCGGGGTTGGCTACATAAAACCCTGTCTCAAGAAGCAGGGGATGGGGTAAGAGAGGTGAGAAAAACTAATAATGGAATGAATGAATATCCCACAATACAACTATAATTGCTCAACAAAATCATAATGTGAAGTGATATCTGAATATAATTTGGTATGCCCTTCATACCGTTTGGTAAAATTGACATTGTCTTGAAAACTGCTTCAAAGTTTGTGTACAGTACAGATGAATTTGACATTGTCTGGCAGGACCGTAAGTTCAACCACATACAGTATAAGAACCTTTAAGTAGGTGTGGTCACATGAAGAAATTATAGAACACTAGGAACTAGTCAAAACATAAATCAAAGACAGTCAGTTGGCTGCAACAGAGGTTTTTAGTTGGTGACAGAAGCTTCCTGAACCTGTGACAACCCCTGCAAGGACGGCCAAAGGTTCCACTCTGAGAGAAGTGGCAGCAGGTGCCTCTGCAAAAATAGATGGGCGTAATAGATCAAAATTTAAAGAAAAATGTGAGAAATCAATGCATGTATTGCGAAGGAAAACTAGATAAAGGGAAACGAAATCCTTGTTCACCTTCACCCTTGCTTCAGTATCCATGCCTCTCACTTTTCTCTTCTGATAGGAGACGGAGACAGCTCGGATGATGCTCATCACAGCCTCTCTTTTCTAATCCTGTTGACACCCAGTCTTCTGTATCTCACTTACACAGACATGACTGATCAAACTGGCCATATTGCTGCTCCTAGGGGCACTGATCTTTTAGAGGCAAGAATTATGCTATGAATTTGGTGGTTTGAATGAAAATGTCCCCCAGAGGCTCACAGGGAGTGGAACTATTGGGAGGTGTGGCCTTGTTGGATGAAGTGTGTTACTGGAAGCGGGCTTTGGGGTTTCAGAAGTCCCAAAGGAAGATACCTTCTCTTCCTGCTGCCTACAGATCTGAGTACAGAACTCTCAGCTACCTCACCATGTCTGCCTGCATGCCACCATGCTTCCCACCATGAGGATAATGGATGAAATCTCTGACCTGTAAACCAGCCCCAGTTAAATGCTTTCAAGAGTTGCCGGAGCACACCTGAAAGCTCTAGAACAAAAAGGAACAAGCACACTCAAGAGAAGAATACAGCAGGAAACAACCAAACTCAGTGCTAAAATCTGTAAAATAGAAGCAAAGAGAACAATGTAAAAAATCAATGAAACGAAGAATTGGTTGTTTTGGAAAATCAACAAGATAAACAAGTTCTTATCCAAACTAACTAAAAGATGAAAACAGAATATTTAAATTAACAAAATCAGAAACAAAAGGGAAGACATAACAACAGAAACCAAATAATAATCAGCCAAAGAATCATTAGGTCATACTTTAAAAACTTTATATTCCATGAAGTTGAAAAATCTGAAACAAACAGATAATTTTCTAGATAGATACCACTTACCAAATTAAATTAAGAACAGATAAATAAGTTAAACAGACCTATATAACCCCCTAAAGAAATAAAAGCAGTCATTAAAAATCTCACAACAACAACAAAAGTAAAAAAAACAAGGGCCAGACAGTTTTAATACAGAATTCTACCAGATTCTCAAAGAAGAGTTAACACCAATACTGCTCCAATTATTCCACAAAATTGAAACAGAAGCAACATTGCTAAAGTCATTTAATGAGACCACAGTCACCCTGATACCCAAACCACATAAAGATTCAACAAAGAAAGAGAATTACATACCAATTTCCCTCATGAGCATTGATGCAAAAATAGTCAATAAAATAGATACACATAGCCAAATCCAAGAACACATCAAAAAGATCATCTACCGTGATCAAGTAAGCTTCATTCCAGAGATGTAGGATGATTCAACAAACAAAAATCTGTCAACATAATTCACCATATAGACAAACTGAAAAAAATAAACCCCAGGATCATCTCATTAGATGCTGAAAAGGCCTTTGACATAAATCAAACACCCCTTTATGGTAAAAGTCTTGGAGAGAGCAGGGATACAAGGCACATTTATAAACATAATAAAGGCAATGTATAGCAAGCCGCCAATAGATAATATCAAATTAAATGAAGAGAAACTAAAAACAATTCTACTAAAATCAGGAATAAGACAAGGCTGTGCACTCCCTCCATATCTATCTCCAATATAGTATTTGAAGTTCTGACTGAAGCAATAAGACAACTGAAGGTGATCAAGAGGATACAAATTGGAAAGGAAGAATTCAAAGTATATCTATCTGCAGGCAATATGATAGGATTCATATGCAACCAAAAAATTCTATTAGGAACTGCCACATATGATAAATACCTTCAGCCAAGTGGCTGGATACATGACAGTTTTTTTTTTTTAAAAAAATCAGTATCCCTCCTATATACAAATGGCAAACAGACTGATAAAGAAATCAGAAAAACAACACCTCAAGACTCAGCTATACCACTCTTGAGCATATATCCAAAAGATACCCCATGCTACAGCAAGAACGCTTGCTCATCTATAATCATAGAGTCTATTTTTAATAGCCAGAAACTACAAACAACCTAGATGTCCCTCAACTAAAGAATGGATAAAGAAAATGTGGTATATTCATACTATTTTTATTTCATCAGAATGGTTTATTTACCTAGCAGTGATATCATGAAATTTGCAACCATGTGGATGGAGCTAGAAAATAATCCTGAACAAGGCAACCCAGATCAAGAAAGACAAGCATGACATATACTCACTTATAAGTGAATATTAGCTGTTATGTAAAGGATGACCATATTACAATCCGCAGCCCCAAGAGGCTAACTAGGAAAGAGGGCTCTAGGGGACACATGAGAAGAGTGAACAGAATAGGTTTTGTGGATGTACAGGGGGCAAGTGGGCATGGCAATGGGAAGATCAGGTTGGGGAGGGAGGAGCGGGGGAAGGAGAGAATACAGGGAGAGACTACTGGAACATAGAGGTGGCATTTAGGAGGCTATCTAGAAACCAAGAGCAGAGGAAACTTCCTGTAACCTATTAGGTAACTCTAGTAAGGACTCCTAGCAATGGAGAATATGGAACCTGAACAAGTTGTCTTTGTTTTCGGTCTGAGACACCAACCCAACCACAAACCTTCAACTCATACCTTTCTTTCCTATAAGATATGCTAGGGCAATGGTGGCTCAGAGCTTGAGGGAGTGAGCAACCAATGACTGATCTAACTTGAGGCTCAAATCTCGAGAGGGAGCCCATGCCCAACATTGCCTGGATGGCCAGGAACCAGAAGCTAAATGAGTCAGAGACCTAGAGTAGAACCAAACAAGACTGACCAAAAAAGTAATCCTGCAGAAGCTGATGGGGGCAGATGCAGAAATGTACACTCAAACATTAGGTGGAGCTTGAGGAAACCCCACAGAGAAAGGAAGGAAGGATTATAGAAGCCAGAGTGGTGAGGACACCAAGAGAACATGGCCAGGAGGACTGACTAAGCATGGCTCATAGGAGCTCACAGAAACTGAAGCAGCAATCACAGAGCTTGCATGGATCTTTGCAAGGTTGTCTTCATATATGTTGAGGTTGTTTAGCTTAGGGTTTCTGTGGGACTCCTAACAGTGGGAATTGGGGTGTCTTTGACCCTTTTCCTGTTCTTGTGATCCATTTTCTCCTACTAGATTGACATGCCCAGCCTTGATATGAGGGTTTGTGCCTAGTTTTATTGTGTCTTGTTATGCCATGTTTGGTTGATGTCACTGGGAGACCTGCTCTTTTCTGAAACAGAGCCTTGTATCTGGAGGAAGAGGAGGTCTGGGGTGAAGGTGCCTGGAGTGAAGGTGCCTGGAGTAGTGGAGTGAGGGAAGGCTGCAGTTGGGATGTATTGTATGAGAGAAAAAATTTTAAAAAGAAGAAAAAATAATTTCCATGGTCATGGTGTCTCTTCACAGTAGTAAAAACTCTAAGACAGATGATAAATCTCTTAGATTTGCTAATGATTGATAAGAATGAACATTGGCCTAATGATGGAATTATTCCTTTTCAATTTTCAGAACAAACTTCTGTCTCTTTATTCTAATACTAAATTCTAGAAGTTTTAAGGGTTGGGATTTTTCCCTGTTAAAGGCCTCTCATCTAAGCTTATGTGTATCTGAGAAACTAGAACCAATATGTGAAGACAATATCAGACAAGCACAGCCTTTGTAAACGGCATTTTATTTTACCTTCAAACAAACTCAATGGAGCCACCATCACTTCCATTTCATAGTTGAAAAGACCAAGCACAAAGAAACTGGGATGATCTGTTTTAGATCTGGTTACTAGAAAGATGAGGACTTGAACCCATAGCTGGTTTGCTCCTAAGAAGGTTCTTATTCTCTCAGAGTGCCACCATGGTCAGATCTGGAAGCTTCAGAAAACATGTGTTTTTACATCTGAACTTTGCTGCCTAGAAGTATGATCATGTATAGAAGCTTGTATGCTTGGTATCTGTGATATTAATTTTAAATATCAACTTTTATCAAAGCTTAGAATAATCTGAGAAAAGAGTCTTATCTGATGAATTGAGTAGATCAAGTTAGCCGGCAGCTGCATCTGTAGAGAATTGTCTTGATAATTGACATGGGGAGAGCTAGCCCACTGTGGGCAGCACCATTCTCTAAGCAGGACATACTGAACTATGAAGAGTATGAGAAATCTAGAGAAACAGCAGAAATAAGCAGCTTCTAACTGCTCATTTCTTTCTACACTTGACTGTAGATGTGACATCTACTTTATGAAACAATGGAAGGGGTGTCTCAAAATGGTCAGTTATAGTCCAGCAAGAGATGGCTGAGTGTGGAAGGGCCCCCTGATCAAGCCTGATATCCTCTTCCACACACATGTGCGGTATGTACATATGTGCATCCTCCTACTTCATAATTGCACATATGTACAATCTTTTCATCCTACATAAGTAAATAAACATAATTTTTTAAAAAAAAATAAAGGTGGCATGGGATGATACAGTTTTAATCTTAGCACTCAGGATGCAAAATCAGACAGAGAGCTTCAGTCCAGCCAGGGCTACATGGTGAGAGTCTGTCTCAAAATTTTGTGTGTGTGTGTGTGTGTGTGTGTGTATGTCTGTGTGTGATAGATAGATAGATAGATAGATAGATAGATAGATAGATAGATAGATGTTATATAACAGAACAGGAGACTTAAAGAACCAGGAAATTGTCTAGAATGTAAGTTTAAAATACCAAGAAAACCTGGAAAACCTGTCTAGAATATCTAGGTATTTTAAACTGTTAACCTCTAGGCAGTATTTTCTGGTTCCCCAAGTCTCTTGTTTTGCTGCATAAGCTGTGGTATTAGCCACCAGTGAGCTCACAAGTTCTTGTAACTAGCACCAAGGGACAAAGCTTTTCACAGGCAAAAAGCAACAGCTAGGGGTTGGTTGTTTAATGGCCTCATCTGAAATTATGCATCATCCCCTCCCTTGTGTTTCTGGGTGTGAGTGTGTGGTGTGTATGTGTGCGCATATCCATGTGTGCACATGCATAGGAGGCCAGAGTTTGAATTTTGGCATTTTCTTCTACAGCTTTCAACATTATTTTTGAGACAGTCACTCAGTCCCTCTCTAAACCCAGAGCTCATCAATTCAGTTAGACTAGCTGGCTAGCAAGTACCCTGTCCCAGCACTGGGGTTACAGGTGCACTGCAAGGTCAAACTGATCACATGGGTGGTGGAGATGTGAACTCAGGTCCCTGTGTTACACAAGTAATTTACAGACAGAACCGTATCCTCAGTCCCAAGACTTACTAATCCTTAACATACTATACCCCATAGATATTTACAATTATTGCTTATTACTAAATGATCTTTAAGTTATAGAGATAGAAGAGTTAGCTGTCCTGATCTGATCTTTACAAACAGCACGTGCACATCAATTACCCATACTCCCATACTGTACCATTTTGACTGTACAACTAGAATAATAATATTAAAAAGACTATGTTTTTTTTCATTTGTATTTGATCTAAATTTAGCTTATTATCTTTATTTGTTTGATTGGGTTTTTGAGGGACTGTGTCTCTTGTGGTCCAGGCTGGCCTTGAACTTGCTGTGTACCTGAATATGAGCTTGACCTCCTAAGCACCCCCCCCCCGCCTCTATCTCTGAATGCTGGAATTACAGGTGTGTAGCACCACTCCAGACAGTTTAATCCAAATTTAAAAAATTTTTAGAGCTCCAACTGAATATTAATTAGGAAATTTTTATTTTGCTAATTTTATTCTTATTGTATTTCAAAGAGTGGTATAATTTGAATGATTTCTGCTTCTTTTTTAAATTTACAATCCGACCATTGGCCCCCCCCCCCCCAGTTCCTCATCCCATTCCTCCTACCCTCTCACCAGACCTCCCCACTCCCTGGGGCCTCAAGTCTCTGAGAATTAGGCATATTCTCTGCCATATATGTGTCCTGAGTTTCAGACCAACTCTTGTATGCTGCCTGGTTGGTAGCCCAGCGTCTGTGAGCTCTGAGGGGTCCGGGTCAGTTGACACTGCTGGTTTTCCTATGGGGTCGCCCTCCTCCTCTTCGGCTTCTTCCAACCTTCCCCTAATTCAACCATAGAGATCTCAGACTTCAGTCCAATGGTTGACTGTAAGTCTCTGCATCTGCGTCAGTCAGCTACTGGTTGGGCCTCGCAGAGGACAGCCATGCTAGGCTCCTGTCTGTTGCTCTGGCTGCAGCAGATCTCCTGGGAGACCTGCAAACTGGCGTATTGAGAGAGGCAGACATGCTGGATCTGCCCCCGTGCAGACCAGAGATGATTTCTTTCTGCTTTCAAGTTGCGATGACCTTTATTCTGTGACTCAGTGCTGTGTTCATATGACACACATAGACAATGTTTTCTCTCCTTGGGAGGTGTTTAGATAAACATGAAGGTGTGCCCGTGTGCCTTTTTTTTTTTTTTAAGTATCATGTTTAGTGGTCTGGATACTCCTGGCAACAGTGTGAGTTTTCTCCAACCTCTATGTAAAGTAGTTGCAAAAGGTACCCATTTCACAAGCTCGTGGAGGGAAGAATGACTTCTTCTTTTCCACAGATGCACAGTGATGTGGGAAGTGGTGTCAGTCTAGTGGGAGATCCGGAAACTAGTACGAAAAACATTGGTCATTCCTCAGTCATTTCTCGGGGCTTCTATTTCCCCCTCTAAAGCTGTAAGTGGTCATGTCTGCCTGGTAAACACTGCAACTTGTGTCAGGCGAAGCCAAGAGATAAGAAATGTGACCAACATAAAGTGGTTAAGAAATAAAAGTACTAAAGACGAGAGCTGAAAAGAAAGATAGCTGTAAGACCCACCAAGCATGGGCATGTGTGTTCTACTGGCTCATTCCCAGCCCCCAACCACCTTCAGCTTTGGGGGACACCCTGCCTCCTGCATGGAGACACCGCCGCCCAATAGCGTAAGGCTCTCTCTGCGTAACACTGGCGCTCCCATCCTGCTGAAAGTGTGTTGTGAGAAAGAACAGAAAGCTGCCAGCAGCTCAAATTCGCGCTTCAGCACAATCGGCCCAGAGGAGCCTATCTATGATGCCTCCCCCTCCTGGAGTGGAAGCTGAATGGCAGATGCTGCCCAAATGTTCCTTAATCGAGAGGCTTCCGTCCCCGGACGCCCCTGGATCCTGGACAGGAAAAAAAAAAATCTCGGTCGAATATGCAGGATGAGAAGCCTCCAGACCCTGTGCGCCCTTAGCGCCCAACTACAGAGTCAAATGCAAGCCTTGTCCGGGATGAAGACGAAAGAGATCGATCAAGGTCTGGCTGCGGGTTTCCAGCGAAGATGCTGCGCGCAAGGCACGCCAGCCCCAGAGCGGCTCCGTGCGTCTCTGCGGCACCCCGGCGCCTGCAGGCCCCCTTTCCCAATTTGCCCTCCGGCCATTCGTCTGCAAATGAATTCCCTGCACTTGTGAGTGAACCCACACAAGTTGTCTCCGCACGTTCCTCCTACTCTTTCCCCCACTGAAAGGTGGGGGTAGTTTTTCAACCTTAACCTCCCTGCTACCTGGAGGAAGGTGATTGTACTGGGATAGAGAGGGATTGTTTTACAGGTTCCAAGGCGTCAGAATTAGCTACCAGTGCCAAAGTGACTTGTTTTCTTCCTTTGCCTTTTGACAACCGGTGAGCTGACAGCTGCCTGGGCGCAACCCAGAGGCTCACTTTGCAGCCAGGCGCTGAGTTTCAGACTGTAGCCTTGCTCCAAGTAGACCCGGGCCTCTTCGCCCCTCATCCGAGACTGCGACGGACGGATGCTGACAGGCATCCTCTGAACATTGGTTAAAGCCCTACAGTATTCACCTTTGCACCTCTTGTTTGTCTTACGGTCGCCGCCGCCGCCGCCTCCATCTCCCCCTCCCTTCCTGCCTCCTTCCCTTCCCCATTCCCACTCTGTCATCATTTGCACCACCACCAAAATACGTGCCCCTTTGGTAGAGCCGAAGCTCCCCGCTGAAGCGAGGGGGAGGGCGACACCCATCCCCCCTCCCATCTCTGCCTAGGCTCCGGGTTTTACTGCAGCAATCGGAGGTGACAGCGCCACCTCGGTCTCCTCCGTAGCTCCCAGAGCCCCTGCTCCCCCCAGTAAAGGGGAAAGCTCCCCCTCTTGAGTGACTAATCTCTCAAGAAATGGGAACAGGCTGCGGAAAAAACGAATTTTAGAATGTAGAAGTCACTGGGCTGTGTTCCTCGGAGAACAGCCCAATCTCCCAGAACTGGGTATCAGCGCATAGGAAGTTGGGACCTTAGAGCGAAGGGGGAGGGGAGTGGTGCAGCCCGCATTCTCTTCTGGAAGGAGTCGCTGCAAGCCCTGCGGTTGGACATAAGTTTGCGTAAGAGTGTTTTCCTTTTGTCAATTATTAATCACCGGAATCAGTTTGGCAGAACTGGAGTTTTAGCAGTAGTGCAGAGGGCGGGGCCCGAACACCTAACTCTGGGAGCCTCGGCTGCGCCCGGCGCAGTGGCAAGCTAACAGAAGCTGGGGAGAAGCCAGAGCATCTAAACTCACTCAAAGGCAGGAGGTAAGCATCTTTCAAAATACCTACGTCTAATCGAAAGGAGCTTTCATAGCACAGCGTTTCTGTCTGCATGGGGGGAAACTAGAACTGAGCTTTAATGCAATTTATCTGCTTATTACTTAACTATATTACAACTTTAAGAATTGAACGGGTGGTCTTGGCATTGACTATGTTGGACACTAAGATGCTTTACTCAACAGAAGCCAAACTTTATTATTGGAACTTTCCCAGCCAGAAGAAAAATATTTTACATCATTTTCATTATTCATCTTTGTGTAGTTTGTTAATATTCAGGGAAATATCTTGAGATGCAATTGGCTTCCTTCTTTAGGTGGTAATATGCATTTAGTTCTCTGCCCTTTAGGTTACTTTAGGCAGTGGCACAGCTGCCAGCAGGTAAGGCATAGCTAGCAAAGAATGTGTTTTAGTATTTTTCTCCTGATTATTAAGCACAGTGTGTTTTCTCATGGATGCGTATATGATTGTCACAGCAGTCAAAATCCTCAGCCTATGGAGGAATATGTGTCCCTGGAGGAATGCATGTCATAGTGTCCATGGGGAGCAGGGGTTACAAGTGTTAGTCCTGACTTGTTTCAACTGGAAGAGCGTTCAACTGGTTGCCCATCTATGTATCAGCCTGGCCCATGTGCCAATACAGAATTAGAAGAATTGTTAAATCTAAACTTTAGACCCCCAGAGTCCAAATAAATGCATCAGGGGAACTGAGATGTTGCTTTTTTGTAAAAGACTTTACGGCAGCGGTAGTTAGGTAGTTATTTTGAATCAAACGATATTAAGAAATACACAGCCATTTTAGCTAGAGAACTTTTAAAATGATGTGTGTAGAAAATTAGGAACAGCTTCATCACTTGGTTTTCACATCTGGTTTGTTCCTGTGCTTCTTAATGTAACCACCATTTACATGATTTTTTGTTTTTGTTTTTGTTTTTGTTTTTCGAGACAAGGTTTCTCTGTGTAGCCCTGGCTGTCCTGGAACTCACTCTGTAGACCAGGCTGGCCTCAAACTCAGAAATCCACCTGCCTCTGCCTCCCAAGTGCTGGGATTAAAGGTGTGTGCCACCACTGCCTGGCCATTTACATGATTTTTAATAGTTGTGATGACTTTGTACATGGATCACTTAGACCAGTGGTTCTCAGCCTTCCTAATGCTTCAACCCTTTAATACAGTTCCTCACATTGTGGGTTTCCCCAATCATAGTTATTTTTGTTGTATTACTTCATACCTGTAATTTTTGCTACTGTTATGAATCATAATACAAATATCTGATGTGCAGATGATTTTAGGGGACCCTTGTGTAAAGGTCCTTTTGGATCCCCAAAGAGGTCAAGACCCAAAAAGGTTGAGAACCACTGGCTTAGACCAACAACAAACTTTTGTGTGAGACACACAACCTCACTTTGAAATCTTTCTAAATAACCAAATTATTAATTCAAATGTAATTAAATTAAGTTAAATTAAAAACGGCTAGTTAAGGCAAATGAAGTTTTCATTTCAAGTTATCCAAAAAGGAGTTGGGGCTATAAAGGTGGCTCAAAGAGTAAAGTACACGCAAGCATGATATCCAAGTCAAATCCCCAGCACCTACCTAAAAAGACACAGCACAATTTGTCTGTAATCCTGGAAATGGGAGGTAGAGACTAGAGAATCCTGGAACCTTCTCCTAATGTCCATTCTAGCAAAATGGGCAAGTTCCCGGTTCAATGAGAGAGATCATGCCTCAAAATATAAAATGTAGAGCCACAGAAGACACCAAATATTGACTTCTGACTTCAACACACATGCACAAGTATGGACACATCACATACACACACACACAGAGCCATGTGTATAACACACACACACACATACACCCACACGAGTAAATTATCCAAATAAAACTGAACCTCTAGAATTAAGTCTGTAAACAGAGCCATTTCAAAACAATAACTGGTGAAAAATTACCTCTGGATTTTATCCTGAGGGAGTAGAGCAAATAAAGTAGGGTTTATGCAAAGTAATCTGTAATGCAACAACCTTGTTGTGAGAACAACAAAGGTGCATGGTTTTTGAGCACAATTCATCTCCCCAGCCTCACCGAGCTGGGTATAGTGGTGATCCAATCTGGCTGGATGATGCTTTGCTCCAGGTAATCTGTAGAGTTTCCTCTCAACCTAGAATCCAGCCCTTAGCAACACCGTATTCAAAAGAGAAACAGCCCCCACCCCTTTCCTCAGCTTTGTGTTAGGGAAGCTTTAGTTCAGGGAGGACCAACGGAGAAGTCATTCTCCCTACAGCCAATGCACAACACGTGGGTGGCCAAAGATGAAGAACTCAAGAACAAAAAGACAAACAGCCCATTTGAAAGTGAGCAAAGGTTTGAATAGACATTTCTCCAAAGAAGATGCACATAAGAAAGATGTTTATTTTTACTTATTAGAAAAACAAAAGTCAAAATTGTAATAAAATACTGCTTCCCACCAACCACAGTGATTATAAACAAAGTAACCATATTTACATTTTAACCCAATCCAGGCTCAGGTATGGAAGTTGGGGGTTGGAGGATAGTATAGAATAGTTGAACACAACTCAGTGCTTTCCTAGTTTACCCAAGGCCCTGGGTTTAGTTTCACAAGGAGAGTGGAAAGAAAGGGAAAGAGGAGGAGGGGGAGGGAGAGGAAGGGGGGAGAGAAAGGGGAAGAGGAAGGAAGGAGGAGGAGAAAAAGAAAATTAGGAGGAAAAAGAAGTGTTAGATCTGTCATGTATTACCAAAGGGGATGTAAAATGATGTAGTGGAAAATAATTTGATAATTCCTCAAAAAGTTACCAAATAATACAATTCCACTCTTAGACATATATTCTGGAGAACTGAAAGTTTGTATCCACAAAAGAACTAGTACCCAAATCCTCAACACAGTGGTATACATAACAACAAACAATCAACAATCCCAGAAACAATCCTAGTATCCGTTGAGTGGTGAGTGAGTAAGTAAAATATACGGAACCGAGCAGCAGACACTTCCCCACATACTTCAGCACTCATGGGCATTGAAAAGATTATGCTAAGTGAAGAACAGCACAGAACAGTTGTGTGATTCCCTTTACATAACACATCTCAAACCAGCAAATCTATAGGGACAGAGATCAGATCAGTTGTTGCTGAGGGCTGGCGTGGGATATAACCTGGGAAGAGATGGGAAGTGAATGCTAAAGGGTATCTTTGGGAGAAGGTGAATCTTAGGCCCTGGGAAGGGCCTATTATTAGCTATTGATAGTGCACTATGAAAAACGTTAAACTGCAGAGTTAAACTAGGTTAATTGTATGGTACACAAATGACATCTCTAAGGCATGTAATTAAAAACCCATTCAATGTAGGCAGGTATAGTGACCGACCCATAACCCTAGCATGTGGAAAGCTGATGAAAGAGAATTAATAGCTCGTTCTGAGATTAGCCAGAAAATTATTAGGAAGACTCTTGTCTTAAAATGCAAAGGGCAATCCTTAAAAAATTTAAATAAAAAATTTAAATAAAAAAACTTTTTAAAAAGATACAAAGGAGGTGAGGTTCAATCTTAAGAGTGTTTGCCCCAAGACCAGAAAAAAAAATTATGTAAAGCACTGAAAAAAAACTAATGAACTTAAAACTTTGGAGTTTGTAAAGTCCCGTGTGCCACTGAATCACTATAAAGCTTTTTTTGCCCAATATCCATATGGAAATATATGAAATCCACAGGAGTTACGCAGCCATATGGGTTACATCATTTTCCATACCTGCCTGGGCTTTTCTTCTGTCCAGAAATCAATCAGATGCCATTAACTCCTTATCATAGGGGATTTATGTGCTATTCAGCATCTGTTTGGACTCATCATCCACCCAGGAGCTGTTGAGGCCAGTTATTCTTCTTGCTTTTAGATAAATCTAGTCTTTGTCAGTTCTTGAGGTTAATTGTTAAATTTGCTTTGCTAGCGTAGAGAGGAAGGTACTCGAATCTCAGCAAAACCAGAATTTCTGCTTCGTTTAAAATACTTTCACTTGCCCTAGGTCAGCTCTAAAGGCAAAAGGCATGGAAAAACTGGGGAAGTGGCCACTGGAGTCCCCACAGCACACTGATATGCCCTTGCTGGAAAGCAGCGACTGTAATTATACCAATCCCCAACGCACGGGCTCCTAAATAATTCATTCATTCCTCTATTTGTGTCCTGTGTTTCCAGTTCCCACAGCTTCCTCAGCCTGTGCTAAGAACCATGGGATGGCAATGTTTTGTCTAGAATAAGCGTCAAGTTAGAGTGCCTTGTAATCTTGTGAGGTAGAAAGCAGCAAAATGTGTTGCCGGGACAGTTATGAGCACACTGAACCAAATGGTACCCTAAGCTGTGTGGATTAAAGTCTTGCTGCTTCCAGAAAACTCAGTGAGTCTCCTTTTCAGCTACACAGGCTTGTCCTTCCATGTGCATGTGTTTTTTAAGAGTGTTTTTTAAGCTGATGGAAATAGATTCCAGCCAGCCGTATTAGTATTTATTAGTATTAGCATTAAGAAAGTTATTTATTTACTTTACATCCCAATCACAGCTTCTCTTCCCTCTTCTCCCAGGTCTTCCCCTCTTCTCCCTGGCCCCCCATCCACCATCCCTCCTTTCTATTCAGAAAAGGGTAGACCTCCCATGGATATCAACGAGCTTTGACATATCACGTTGCAGTATGACTGGGCACAACTTCTTCTACTGAGGCTAGACAAGGCCACCCAGTTAGGAAAAATGTTCACAAAGACAAGCAACAGACTCAGAGACAACCCCTGCTTCCTCTGTTAGGAGTCCCACATGAAGATCAAGCAACGCAACTGTTACATACGTACAGAAAGCCTAGGTCAGCCCCATGCATGCTCTCTGGCTGACAAATCAATCTCTGAGCATCTATGATCCTGGTTAGTTGATTCCCTTGGCTTTCTTGTGGTGTCCTTGATCTGTCTGGCTCCTTCAATCCTTCCTCTCCATCTTCCACTGGATCCCCAAGCTCCACCTAATGTTTGGCTGTGGGTCTCCGCATCTGTTTCCATCAGTTTCTGGGTGAAGACTCTCTGATGACAATTATGCTAGGCTCTTGTCTGCAAGCATAGCAGAATATCATCCGTAGTGTCAGGGATGGGCACCCTCTCATGGCATGGGTCTCAAGCTGGGCTAGTCATTGGTTGGCCATTCCCTCAATGAATTGTCAGACATTTCTGCTCCATATTTACCCCTGCACGTCTTGGATGCAGGACAAACTGTGGGTCGAAGGTTTTGTGTCTGGGTCAGTATCGCAGTCTTTCCACTGGACCTCTTGCCTGGTTATAGGAGATGACCAGTTCAGGATCCATATCCCCCATTGCTAAGAGTCTTACCTAGGGTCACCCTCATAGATACCTGGGAGTTTCATTGTCCTAAGTTTCTAGCTCGTCACAAAGATGCCACTGGCCCCCATTCCAGTTGTCTCTCCCAAGTACTCTCTTTCCCTCTGTTCTCCCCTAACCTGATCCTTCTTGTTCCTATCCCCACCCCCTCTTCCATCCAGTCCCTTCCCTTCCACCCAGTCTTTAACTGTAATGATTAGTGTCAAATTTATCCAATTAGAAGACTTCCACTGAAAAAAACGCGTGTGTGTGTGTGTGTGTGTGTGTGCACGCGCGCTTGTCTGTGTTGTGTGTGTGTACACATAAAGGCTTAGGAGACAACCTTGGATGCCATTCCTCAGGGGCAGTCCATCTTTTATTTTTCACTTACTCGGAACTTGTCAAATAAGCTCAGCTGGCTAGCCTGTGCTGGTCTGACTGGCCACTGAACACTAGGGAATCTGCCTGTCCCTGTGCTCCCAGAACTGTGATTACAAGCACGCACCATCACGCCCTTTCTTCCTTGGATTCTTGGAATCTAACTCCGGTTCTCGTGGTTGCTCTTTTACAAACTGATCAATCTCCCCAGCTGTGATAAAGAATTATTTTAAGGTCTAACCATTTGTCCATACATTAAACACCTGTAGGATAAGTTGATTGCACCTCTTCTTTTTCTTCATCTTTTGGGGGGAAGGTTCTTGAGGCAGCACACATTTTGGGGGGTAGGGGATTGAGTTTTTATTTATTTCACAAAATTTTTAAGGAAACCAATTGTTTGAAAAGTTATTTTTATATATGTTTATTATTTAAAATCGTTTTGAAATTTAAATATATTTAATCATACTCTTCCCCTACGCCAAGTTTGATTACAACATCTCCCCAACAGTAAGTTTTTTTCCAAAAAAAGAAAAAAATAATGATCATAAAAGCAAAATCTCAAATGTCTTAGTCAGGGTTTGTATTCCTGCACAAAACATTATGACCAAGAAACAAGTTGGGGAAGAAAGTCTCAGATTCTGTGATATCCAATCAACATCAGGTATAAGTTTCACTTCACAGAATGAAGCTTAAGTCAGATCAGTTATTAGTAGATTATTCCCACAAGTTTAGTGCCACCGTTGCTTTAACATAGCTTGCAGGTAGTACACCTTTGTAGGTAAAGGTTTGGAGCTGGCTGAGTATTTGTGTTTTTCTTTTGACAGTATGCAGAGTATCTTTCTATAACAAAAACACTGGAACATAGGTGTAGGGCTGAAGCCTCAATGTAGTCATCAGTTCCACATCTCCATCTTCAATGAGTTGTGTGGTTGTTGTCTTCAGCAATGGGGTCTTGTTGTCAGTTTGTGGAGAGGAACCTGTAGTCTTGGCAATAGTCTGGGTTGTTTAGTGATTTTCACGGGGGTCCCTTTAGCCCCTTTAACAATTCAATTATATGTAACCTAAATTATTACACCATTTAGAAGCCTGAGTTTTGATAAAGAAGCCATCAATATGCACTGAGAAAAAAAATGACAGCATCTCCAAAATGGTGCTGATCAAACTGGGTGAACATATGTAGAAGAATTCAAATAGGGCCATGCTTATCACCCTCCACAATCTCCAAATGGGTCAAAGGCCTCAACATAAAACCAGATCCACTGAACTGGACAGAAGAGTAAGTGGGGGATCGATAATGCAGATATCAATTCAATAGATATTTACTTACACGACTGTACTGTACCAGGGCACACTTGGGCCTTGGATAAGTAGTAAATATAGAGACAAAACATCTTGCCTTTAAAGTGCTTATATTCTAGTGGACATCTCGGACATTAATATCAAAAATAATAGGTAAATATAAATATGTAAAGAGAAAAGACCTCTGGGAGGAAAGGGGGAATGAGGTACAGTTTTAAACTGTGGACTCAAGCTGAAAAGTAAGACTGTATAATTCTATACTATAGGAAGCAGGCACAGCCCTGGCTCTATGAATCCAGAAGGAGCTACAAGAATTTCTAACTTCAGATAAGCTTCAGTCCCCCAGGCTGAGATCTGTTCCCCCTTTATACTTGCCTTGCACACAACACTATTATTGCTTTAACCAAGATATCCCATTGTTTCTTTAAGGAAAAATTATCCCCAACACATGCCAAGTATGTACAAAGAAGAAACCACCAATACCTGCTTGAAGAATTACAACTATACTGCTAATAAAGCAGTGTCTTTTTAAATAATATTTTGTTAATGTTGTGAAAATTCCATGCACACGTACAATGTATTTTAATCATATTCAATTCTCCACTCTTCCTCTTAGGTCCTCCCAGATCCACTCTCACCCCTTTTCCTTATGATCCACTGCTGATTCATGGAGACAGGGCATCCACTAGAGTGTGATCAACCTATATGGAACCACACCCTTAGAGAAAACTGACTATTCTTCCCCAATCAATGTCTTAAAACAAAACCCTCACCCAAGGAGATTCTCAGCCTGGGCTATCATTTCCTTTTCTGTCCCTTGTTTTGAGCTGTCCCATAGATGCATGATACACGTAGTGTTCTGAGGAATTATATGTACGTAGTGCAGATCTGGTTCCCCGAAGATACCACCTTTTGGAGAGCCAAAGAGAGTTTGAGGGGAAGGAAACATTGAGAGGCATCCTAGGAAGGAAATGAAAGAGTCCCTCTTCTAGGACTAGAGAGGGTGAGCAAATCACGAAATCTCACAGGTCAGCTGTGGGGTGGGGGAGAGAGAATGGCCATCACTCCACCATTCTAAAATTTCTACACAGGTCCCGGATTTCAAAGGTACCTGAGGACACCTTGTTCTAATAATATATATTGGGTGCAGCAGCGTTTCTGAAATGGAGCTTTTTAGGTCTGGTTTAAAAGGAGCAGGGATGGGATTTTGTAAGTCAAAGGGAACATTTATTTTAATCTCAACTGTAAGCATAAAAATGGTAAGAGAAGAACTAAAAACAAGTTTTTTTAAAAAAGAAGATCTATTAATATGGGACATTAGAATTGACATTCATTTATTTAACATGTTTTAATTAAACAGCTACTGTAGGCTAGTGGTGAAGGAAAGTCAAGACAATAGAAGACCTTATTCGAATCTCTTTTTTTCTAGACTGCTGTGTGTGTGCGTGTGTGTTTGTGTGTGTGTTTGCATGTTTGTGTGTGTTTTACTAGGAACTGAGCACAGAACTTCATTTTTTTCTAAGCAAGCACCTTGCCAACTGAACTATATCCCCAACCCAACACTCCATTTGCTACAAACTGGATGAATAACATAGGATAATATTTTTCAACAACATCCAGCCTTACCAACCAGGCCCTGACAGCCTTTCTTCATCCCTTCCTATGCCTCAGTTTACCAGTCATAACATTTATCACACTGTAGGAAGATACTTGTCTAATCATCCCTGCTCTCAGGATGTGGTCTGGAGAGAGCAACTATGTCGGCCTTAATGAATGTATACCATCTTATGTCCTTGCTACCTAGTGGATTGAAGAAGGAAGGAAGGAAGGAAGGAAGGAAGGAAGGAAGGAAGGAAGGAAGGAAGGGAGGAAGGAAGGAAGGGAGGAAGATGGATGGGTGGATGAGTGGATGAGTGGATGGATGGGCCAACAATCATTAGAATGGTTTGCTGAGCTGTGGTTAGAGTTCTTTGCATAGAATGGCAATGTGGCAAAGCCATTTGGAGTATGTGCTCTGCAATTTTTTTTAAAAAAATCATTAGGTCAATTTTTAAGTTTTAAATATTCTAAGTTTAAAATTTTAAATTTTCCTAATACCTCCATTTCTGTGTTTATAAATTGAGCACAGAGACACCTATCCACCCTTAGCAGTGTTGTTAAGTGAAACCTATAAGGCCTTACCTACAAAGCACTTAGCAAAATTCTGGACTATAAATTGCACAATAAATATCTCCTGCTATTATCAAACTAAAACAGCTTTCAGGATGACAGTTTGCTATGTCAGTGCCGTACCTCTGATCTTTCAGCTCCATTATAAGATCAAAGGCTGTCAGTAACGCCAAGATGGAGCTATCCTGCTGATGTCAAGATCAGTGAAAATATTAAAAAGTAAATTTGGAAAGGAATGTAAGTAGCACATTGAACACAAAAATGAAAACGACCAGAAGAATAAACAGGGAAAGGGCTCAAGATGGCAGATACAAAGAGATTGTTCTGGCTCTTACTCCATCTGTGGATGTTCACCTTATAGATCAGTGAAACACCAGTTCTGATACAAGCTTACTGGACCTCTCAGAACACCGTGCCCAGGGTCAGGGAATGTTCACTGATGTACAAAAAGAAGGAAGTGAAACAAATCTTTCTTGAACTGAGATTTACCTGTACCATAGGGAATTCTTTTTTGAAAAGCACTATTTACAAATCTAATACTTTTTGGGGTATGTCAGGCCTTTAGTCCGTTATCATCACAGTACTTCATCAAGCTCCCAAAGAACTAAAGAAAGAGCTAACTGGACCAATCAGTGAAAACCTAGAAATCTGAGTAATTACTTTTTCTTCTGGTAAAGGGCTAGAATACTCTTGGGCTCTTCTCCAATGGGAGAAGTCACAGAGACTTTCAAATCTTACAAAGAAACATTTTAATTACTGACTGGAGCCTCTGAGGGCCCTTGGATCACAGAACTGATAGGAAGAGTGACACCTGGGCAGAAAGCATGCATGGGCAGCGACATGCCTCAGCAAGTAAAGAGATCTGCCACCAAGCCTGACGGCCTGAAAACAACCCCTGGGAACCAGGTGGGAATGAAGAGCACCAATTCCTGTAGACCAGCCTGTGACATCTGACTTCCACATTTGTCACACACACACACACACACACACACACACAAGAATAAATAAATGTAAAATAAAAAAAAAACTTTAGGCATAACAACATGCATATCCAGGCCACACTAAAGCTATTCTAGTCAACAGAACTTTGTTTCAACTTTCTGTTGTCATTAAGACATGACTGCTATATACTTAGGAGGGAAAAATTTTTAAAGCTTTTTAATGTGTACTAGTTTTAAACCAGGCAAGGTACTTATCCAAACATATATACATATTTCCTGCCTGACTTGGTTTATTATCTGCAACTAAATGGCAACTTAAGTACCTGATGCTAGGAAGCAGTAATGCCAAAATAAGGGGTAGGAAGGGTAGCTCAGAGGTAGAATGGCAAGGACAAAGCCCTAGATTCGACCCTTGGCACCATAAAAGAAATTAATATACAACTTAAAATATTGTAGATTTCTTTCACAAATCACATGTGTATCCTCTGCCACCCTTTCATGCGTGGTACCCAAAACACTGCTAGGTTCGTACAAATCATTCAGTAAATATTTGTGATATGAATTGAGCAAATGTATGTTAAGTTAAATTTTAGTTTAATGTGATCAATTAAAAAGTGATTTTCAAATCTATGTAGTATTAAATGGGGAAAAATCCTTCAGGTAAAATGAATTGAACAATTCAACATTCTCAATTAAGTATGTCTTTTCTGGAGTTTCCATTTCTGTGATAAAATGTCATAACAAAAAACAACTTTGGAGGAAAGGGTTTATTTAGATTGCATATCCTAGGTCACAGTCTGCTGAAGGAAATCAAGGCAGGAGCCTAGAGGCAAAACCTCAAGTCGAGGCCATGAAGGGGTGCTGCTTACTGTCTTGCTCCTTGTGGCTTGCTCAGCCTGCTTTCTTACACCACCTGGACCACCTAACCAGGGGTGGCAGAGCCACCAGTGAGGTGGACCTCCCTCATTAATCACCAATCAAAACCAATGCTCCCACAGACTTGCCAACATAGTAATCCAATGGAGATGTTTTCTTGGTTCAAATTCCCTCTTCCCAGATGCATCTAGGTTTGTGTCAAGTTGATAAAACCAACCAGAACATACCACAACAATCACAAGTGGGTGTAAAAGAGAACAATACATAGAAAAATATCAAAGAGTAGACAATATATATCTAATATGGTAATTACATGTGCCTCTGTTTCTTGGCTACTCTGAAATTCTTACTGTTACATTTCAGCCTCTTTTTTTTTTTCACAGCTAATGCAAGCTTAACAGTCATCAAAACTGTTTTTTTAAAAAAAAAAAAAAAAACCTTTCTGTAGACCACATCTGTGATTTCAGCTCAAAAGACTGACACAGGATAGGGAGTTTGAGACTAGCCTACCCTATGCATCCAAGAATGTCACTAAAAAGAAGGTTTTAGAGCCAAGGACAATTTGCAAAGCCATAAAGCAACAGTGTTTCCCCTAAAGTTACAAACTCTGCTGAACTACACACTCTCTGTCTGCCTTCTCTGAAACTGAACTAGTACATAAGCATCAGTGTTTGTGGCACTGAGACTTGTGACATTATGATAGTCTGATTGCTTGAGCTGTTTTCAATAATGTACAACTGAAGGAGACACTGTCACATGATGGAGACTTACTTGTGTGTCTTTTGCTGAAGATGTGTTAAGTCTAGTCAGTGCATGTGTGTGTACATAAATAGCAAAGACATATGATAGAAAGACGTGCAATCTATTCGTATCATAATATGTAAAAAAATTAACTTCTTGCAAAAGTGTCTCAAATTCTAAATTTAATAGTCACTACAAGTCATTGTGTAGCTAAATGCTACCAGAAAGTGATAATTCGGCTGCCGTAGACATTGTGAACAATGCATGTTAAACGACCAGTTTTTCATAGGGAGCTTTAAGTGGAGTATCTCACAGACTGGTTATATGACCTGCTTGACATCGGTACTCATCAACATGACAACTCTAAGTTATCACTTATCACTATGCCGATCCTTGACGTTATCACATCAATTTTGATTACCTGCAGTCTAACTGTTTCCTGTTTGTGTAAGTATTTAAAAATCCATTCTAATGGGAGTGAGTTCTTGGAAAGAGCTTTAACTTTAAGCAGCTGATGCTACAGAATAAAATTTGATTTTTAGGGGGAAAAGCAAAACGTAGTGATAGAAAGGAGTGAGAAGCCCACAATTTGATGTGCCCACCCCCTCATGGAGCAGGGTTTGGAGAGGGGAGTGTACCTTCATCTCCCACAGGCATGAGATACATACTCACTTTATTTGGCAGGATGCTGGAAAGAATGGGGTTGTGTGCATTTGTTGTGCTAAGAACAGTGAACTAGTTCTCCCTGTTTTACTCAACAATTGAAAAATAAATTTGTTGTTTGGGGGTAGCTCTGTTACTAGACAGGTTAGGCAGAGATGAAATATAAGGCTACAAACAGCACCCCACACACACACCCTGGAGAAGCTGAGCCTTCACATATTTACTTATTTATTTTATTTAACAAGTGACAGCAGCACCTGAGATGGTGTGACACACTTTTAATCCCAGCACTCTAGAGCCAGATGCAGGTGGACCGCTGAGTTGGAGGCCAGCCTGGTCTACTGAGTGAGTTCCAGGAAAGCCAGGGCTACACAGATAAATCCTATAGTAGTTCTGGTTGACCTAAAGCTCACTATGTAGACCAGGCTGCTGTCTAACACAGAGATCCACCAACCTCTGTCACATGAGTTTTGGGATTAAAGGCATATCAAAGCTTATGCCACCACATCCAGCTAGCCTTCATGTCTTACTTAATACATCATTTCATTGCCTAAAAGTCTAAACAAACAACAACAAAAGCAGTCAAGTTGGCCTCGTTCTGTATTTGGCTGGCAGAAAAAAATATTATAATTTAGGGCCAAAGGGAAACAAAGGGCTAAGATGTCTCACTGTTTTCTCCATTGAGGAACAAACAGACCAGGCTCTACACAGAACACAATACACCACTGCACCCTCCCACCTTCCTGCTGGTGAATCCCCAGATCACAGAAAAGTCCCCTTACCTACCTACCTACCTACTTACCTGGCTTGTCTCTGAAGGGCTCAAGACAGTGAGTAGAAAAAAAGAATTGCTCAGATAAGATGGGGAAGATATATAGAAAATGTAAGAAACAAATAATAATTGGGAAAAATTTGCCATTACTTACATCAGAGATACTCTTTACTAAGTTGTGTGGATTAATCTCTACAACATGTTTGGGTCACAAATCGTACATATTATTCATGTAGCCGATGCTTAGAAAGGTTTGACAACCTGTACAACAGCATTTCTCAACCTGGAAGTTGCAACCCCTTGGGGGTTACACAGATCAGATGTCCTGCATATCAGATGTATACATTATGATTCACTAATTTTATGGTTGAGGGTCAACTCAACATGAGGATCTGTGTAAAGGTTCAAAGCTTTAGAAAGGTCGAGGGCCTCTGCTCTAGAACATCACAAAAACAAAAAACAAAAAAACAACTAAGCTCAAGAGGCACAAAGTAGAATGTTAACAGATGAACACACTCTTCTGTGATATTCATTCTACTGTAGAGATTGAGTCTTAGAATTGTTAAAATTAGTAACTCTGTCTCTGTTTCTCCCGCCATGGTTCTTTGAGACAGTTGACCTCAAGTTCACGTTTCAGCCACTACTGACTTTAAATTTCTTCCTCCACTTTCCAGTTGCTAAGATTATAGGCACAAGCCACCATGCCCACTCTTGTAACCTCATCTGGAATCCTCCTCCCAGTTCATGGCTGCCCACAGAAGGTGTTGAGCAGTCTCTCTACCTGAACTGTTTTCCTAATGGAGTCCTCAATATCTCACCATGAAATGCTTTGGCTTTTTGTTTTGGTTTGGTTTTGGTTTGGTTTTGGTTTGGTTTTTTTGTACTTATTTTGCATCCCAGGGAGGTGCCCTGTCACTAATTGTGCCACCAACTCTGTCTCTTCCCCTTTATACATCTCTCTCTGTCGACTGGCTTCTGAGATTTACCTCTGCAAACAAAGCAGTTCTAAGGCTTCTCCGTGGTAGCTTGTGGCGTCAGAACATCAGTCCTAGGACCAAGAACTCTTTCCTCTACCAGGATTTTCCAGACCCTGAGGATGTGCCCAGCAGACTGGCATGGCTAGAAGAAGAGCCAGAGCCCCCTTTACTCTACCATGGTGTCGTATTTTATGGATATAGAGAATATTGAATTATTTATTCATCACACACAGTCAACCACTATGCCGAAGGGCAGATTTTTTAAATTACTTTTAATTTTTTTACAGTTCAGTCGTTATACCCCCCCATCTGCCCTCTGACAGTTCCTCATCCCATTCCTCCTCCCCTTTGTCTCCAAGAGGATAACCCCACCTCATCCCCACCAGACCTCCCCACCCCCTGTGCCTCAAGTCTCTGGAGGATTGGCCTCCTCTTCTCTCACTGAGGCCAGCCCAGGCAGTCCTCTGCTGTATATGTGTTGGGGGCCTCAGACCGGCTAGTGTATGCTGCCTGGTTAGTGGCTTAGTGTCTGAGAGATCTCAGGGGACTGGGTTAGTTGAGACTGCTGGTCTTCCTGTGGGGTCACCCTCATCCTCAGTTTCTTCCAGCCTTTCCCTAATTCAACCACAAGGGTCTCTAACTTCAGTCCATTGGTTTGGTGCTATTGTCTGGACCTGTTTTAGTCAGCTGCTGGTTGGGCCTCTCAGAGGACAGCAGCATACCATAGCATCAGTGATACTGTCAGGACAAGGGCAGTTTTTTAAACTTGACGATTGAACTAATTTCTTTTTCCTCGCTTCACACCTCACATGGTATTAACTGTTTGAAATTAAACCACTATTTGAAATCAAGAAACATTTTCCACAAACAAACAAACATACCCTGAAGTCCTTGGAACATATCAGAGCATGTTAGTAGCAGTTTGGAGAGAGTCCTACATTGTCCTACTGTGTCAACCACAGTCCCTGTAGCACTAATTTTCAGAAGACAATCACAAAGTCACAGTCAGTGGCATGTTCTTAAACTCTGAGTTTTCCCCAAAATAATATTTAAAATAACTTAGCATACTCCTCATTTTTCATACTATATTCTACCATCTGTGGAAGAAAGTCAGGACTGCTGAGTGATGTTTCACAGGGGATAGGATTGTTTTAAAGTTTGAAGATATTTTGGGCTTAATTTCCCTAAAATCTTTATTTCACAGATGAAGAAATAGAGCCCAGAGAAGAGAAATAATCTACACCAGATTGTTCAGAGGAAAACTGCTGCCGTGCACCAAGCCTGGACCCTCCTGTACAGGTAACTTCCTCCACTCCCATCTTGGACTCTCTCCTTTAGAAATCTTTTAGAAATGTGACCTTTCTCACAGTAAAATTACATCCTTACTAAAATGAAATTCTAGTCCTCTGTCAAGGTACCGGCAAACATTTAGAACAAATATTGTTTTTACATTGGGGATGGGATAAAGGAGGAAATGGTGGCAATTCACTTTATTATGTCATAAAAACAGTGATTCTTCACTTTAATACATGAGAAACACCTTTGAGATATAAACAGCAAAATTCTCCATTGGTACAAAATTTGCATAAATTGCAAGAGTTACACAGACGCCACCCTCCCATAACCTTTGACTGTAGGTTACGAGCCCCTGGTCTAGAAAAATCCAGCAGCAGGGTAAGTGTCATGGGTACAGGCAGAACTCCAACTCCTGCTTTATTTATGGGTCTCTGGTTTAAGACTGCTTCTGTTTCAGAGTCCTTTATCTTTAATTTATATGATGATCCTGGAAGGCCTTTGGTATGAGAAGAATGCTTTTTAAGAAACATTTAACCGGGTGGGATAAATTGAAATAACAAATATGGAAAAATGAAGACATTATCTTCCAAAATAAAAATATTCACAATGAAATGGAAAATGTCCACTATTCTCAGATGGGCAAACATTTTAATTTAGGTTTTAAAATTATTTATTAATATTATTGTTGTTACTATGTATGTATATCATATGTTATTATATATGTTATTCTTATCATTATTATTATTAACCATTACAAAGAAAAGGAAGTAGGCTAAAATAAAAACCTAGATGCCTGCTCTTATTCAAATTCTTCTAAAAGTGCCCACTGACTCATGCGAGACTGTGGGTGAAAAATATCTACCCATGTGTCTTGTGAACATCTGGCAGCCTCCTATACTTTCCTTTCTGCCACAGTGTTTCAGAAGACTTGTAGTTCTAGAGAATCTGGCACTAGTTTCTCTATATGAAAATATTTTAAATTTATTGATGATGGGTATAGGTTTGTTTCTCCAGTTGCAAACATCCTTTTTGGATGTTCAGATAGCATTAGTTACTCTCAGAGGCAGCACCTTGTGGCAGGAGCTCCCACAATTCAGGATTACAGCATCCCAGGCCAAATCCCAAGATCAGCTCTAGCTAGATACCCAAATACTCAATAGATACATAAACCTTGAAGCCTCGACTTCTTCATTTTGGGAAATGAGTTGATGCACGAGAAGGACTTGGCACAGTGCTCTGCACGTGCAGTGCGCTCAGCCAACAGCAGTTAGTACCGAGCATACTGGGCCTCCTACCTCTATCATGGTAGCCACCTGTGCATCAAATAAAACATCCAAACAACAATCTTCCTAAACATAATCTCTAGGTTAGTAACTGGGAAAAATCACTGGCTCAGTGTAAAGGGTAGTGCAGATTTCTTCCATTCTTTGCCTGGTCTTGAGAATCTGGTGAGAATATACCAGTATAGAGCAGTTATTGTACTAGCTAATACAACTTAACCTTTCCGGAGTCCTGCCGTAAGCACTTCATTCTTCCTAATCCTCCTGGCAGATATGGGCATGAGGATCTGCCACGATTCTTACTCCCAGCTGAAGAAACTTAGGGAAGGAGTGGCTAAGTTACTCAGAGTGAGTCACACATATAGCGCTGCAGTTCAACCCCAACAGGACCCACAATTCACCCATGTGATCACCCCAACCTTCAGCCTCTCCCAGTTCCACATGCTCACCGTGGGCTGTGAGGCCTTAATGTGCTCATCTTTATAAGGGTAACTTAAGCCCCAAATCCAGCCATGGCCCACAATGCTGGCACTGAGACACGCTGACTCTGCTCAAAGAAAGGAATTGCATGTGACAATCCCACTGTCCTCACGGATACTAGGATTTATTTCTTGGAGCTGCGCTAAGAAATCACCACAGGTGTGGTGGCTTCTGGCAGAAATTTTTGTACTGATAGTGCTGAGGTAAAAGTCTTTAATGAAGGTGTTAGCAGGAACATGCAGCCTGCCCTCCCCAGCCATCCACAAATGTACACACTAAATACACACACATGCACACACGTATAGGAACACACACAGGTACACACACATACACACACACACATGCAACCTGCCCTTCCTTGTCCCCCCATATGCACTTTATACATATGCATACACACACATACACACTCACACCCTGGTCTCCTCCTCTGCCTGCCCCTCATCCCTACACATGCATCCCCCCTTCTCTCTCTTTCACAGACACACATGCACACACACACACACACACATGCACACGGAGAAGGGGTGTACACATTTGATACATTTGGTAACAGACATCTGGATGGCTCCCATTTATCTAACAAATAATGCTGTCATACAAGCAGCTATACTTTTAATGACTTTTGGAAAAAACTTGTGATAACTTTAAAGCCACTTCGTTTTGTAGTTTTTGTTCATGTTTTACTTCTAAAATCAAGTTGGCAGCCTTTGGCCGTAATACCCCACAAGTGAAAAGCCACTCGGAGACTACATGCTTTTCTTTCCATCATTACAGAGTAGCGGAGTTTTATTTTCAATATACCATTAATAAAGAGCACACCCACTCCAAGAACCACAAAGTTAAGTCTAGATCCAGAAGTCCATCTCTCCATTGCAGGGCTTCCCAAAATACACAGGGACACTTGTCCTGTCTCTAGATTAGTAATGATGAGACATCAGAAGAAGAACATACAGCCTGTCATCTGCTATAGCATTATAAACTCTCTTCCTGTCCATTTCCATATTAATATACTTTCCCACTTTATGGTTTTGAAGTAGCTTCTTTTTGATAGTCACACAACATTGAATTGAAACAAACGTCTGAATTTTGTAACCTCTAAATTGTAGTGAATACTTTCACTGAAGTTGAATTCTGATTTTTTTCTCTCAGTCATGAGTCCTTCATTCATTAATTCATCTGGAGTCTTAATTGAGTCCCTTCAAATCAAAACAAAACATAAAAAAACAAAACAAAGAACTACTTTGAAATTAGTTATTCGGTGCACAACATGTTGCCCAATGGCATCAGTTGATAGTTGGGCTGGTAGAACGTGTATTTTGGTATTCTGATTTTGTTCTTATTCATAAAAATTAGACACACTAGAGTTAGTGAAGCCACAAAACACTCTGTACTAACTACTTGGCAGCACTGTCACTGACTCTCCTTTAAGTAACTCACTCCCAAGTACAAGTTACACAACATAATGAGAGTAACTCATTTGCTCAAAATGACTGTGTTCACTCACCATTCCCTCCTCTGAGCCGTCTAAAGCATCATCTCAGGCATCATGAATGCATAAAGAAAATCCATTAATTGCTCTACGGTCATTTAATTTTCTCCCTTGCCTTTCATTCATCACAAACTCCCAGATTTCTTTTTTACCTTCCACTAAAGACTTGGGTTTCCAGTCTGACTTCTAATATTCTCTCTGCTGTCAGCGGGGAGAACTGGTTGCTGATGGAAAGGTGGTAGGATGAAAAGGCAGTTCCTACCCAGGGAGATATTAAGCAAGGTTGGAAGTTTCCATAGTGCATAGAAGGCATTGTGGTCACTCCCAAATCATAAAACAAGACACTCAATAAATAATAGCCAATAAACTAACCATGCTTTAATTTCACACAGATACAGTATGAGGTTGTTCCATTAATTATAAAGACTTAAACCACATCCATGTTGCTGATGATATATATATATATATATATATATATATATATATATATATATATATTACATGCTGGAGAGCTAAGGAGATGGTTCAGTGGGTAGAGTGCTTGCTATGTAAACCTGAGAACCTGAATCCAGTCCTGAGCATCCACGGAAAAAGCCAGGCGCTGCAGCACATATTTAGAGAGATGGGGCAGAGACAGGTGGATCCCAAGAGCTTGTAGCCTACTCAATCTAGCCAAAATGGTGAACTCCAGGTTCAATAAGCAACATTGTCTAAAATTATAGAGAACAATAGAAGAAGACATTCTAGCCTCAGAACACACACACAAACGCACACACCACAACACACACACACACACACACAGAGTAAATTACATTCTGCATCTCTGCGAATTGAACTGTGCTCAGGGAAGAAGCAGCTTATGATTTGGTGCCTGTGACGAGAACAAGCTTGGGAAGTCACACTTAGCTCAGCCTGAACAAGAAGATAAGGCGGCCCTGCCCAGGGCACACATGCTTGTTGTTCAGAAACTGTCATGCCTTTCTAGGTGAAGTTTGGAACGATAGCTACGTAAATAAATTGGTTTATTAGTTCTAACTGCAATAGGCCATTCAGTTAGCACACATAGTAATAGGTAGAGATTCTGCCTATAAAACACGCCAACTGTTGAAGTCATTACAATGCTCCACCGACTATTAAAAACCAGTGAAAGGTCACATGACTCTG
Source organism: Grammomys surdaster (assembly GCF_004785775.1). NCBI lineage: Eukaryota > Metazoa > Chordata > Mammalia > Rodentia > Muridae > Grammomys > Grammomys surdaster. The sequence continues at coordinate 18,177,847 of NW_021604597.1, read as the reverse complement.
CAAGGAACAACACACGCTGTGTTATTGTCACTTCCACTCCACCACTAAAAGAAGCTATCGATTATTTTCATTTTGTAATATAAACACCTTGTGGCACAAAGGAAAATAAACAGATAGACAAGATAAAAAAGAAGGGGACATAAAAATAGAAGGGAGAAAAAAGAGCAGGGAAGGGAAGATGAAAGGGAGGAGGGTACAGTAGCAAATGACTCCCCAGGGATTCCCATCCTGAGATATGTTCCTCATCAGAAACACTTTGTTATGAATCTTAAAGTTTTAGTCACCTAGAACAAGTACTGTATAAGCAATTGTAGAATTTAAACCCATTTCACAAGTGTTCCTTACTGCTTGCTGGTGGAGCCCAAGAGCTTTTGACATGAGAAACTAAAAGTGTGTGTGTGTGTGTGTGTGTGTGTGTGTAAATAGCTTTCTCCTTTCTATTCCTCAAAAAAAAAAAAAAAACAACCATGCGGTACTAAATTTTCAGGAAACAATTTGTGTAAGGCCATTGCCTAAAGCAGACTGTGAGTTCCTAAGCATCTCTTCTGGGCTCTGCATCTTGCTGGAGAAATGATGATACTTAGGTTTACTTGGGAAACACATCTGAGAATATCTTCTGTTCTGAGTAACCCACATGGTTTGTTATCATTTAGCCAATTATCTTCCCAGCCAGGTCTGGGCACAATAATGTAAATGCCATATATGCCTTATATTCAGAACCCCTCCATCCAGTGAGGAAATGGACTGTGTGTGACTATGATGTAAGTATGTGCTGAAATGTTAGTCCCGTGAATAATACATAGAAGAAAGCCGTGTGGGTTCCTTGAAAGAAAAGGTTGTTTGAGGCTGTTCACTATGAAGAAGGTTATAGGATAATATAGGTCATGAAAGTGTCTTGGATTTTATCTGGCATGGAAAAGGAGTAACAGAATAGGAAACAGAAGAACACAGATTAAAATATTAATACTTTGAAGTTGATGTCTCTTAGCGTGAGAGTTTAGAGACGGCTCCGGAGAAATGGTGCAATCAAACCACACAGAGCTGTGAACGAGTCCTTTCATTTCTTAGGAAAGGAAGAACCACTCACTAGAGGTTTTCAAGCAGAGAAAACCTGTATGTTTTGAAAGTTAGTTAGAAACAATGAAAAGTATAAACTGGAAGAAAGGCAAGTTGGTAAGCTGTCTTATTCATGTAAGCAAAGTATCTCGAACTACCGCAGCACTGTCCCTGAAACTCTCCTGAAATGACAGAATGTCCTACACCCTTGCTGCCCAATATTCTCTACACCCATGCTGTTCAGTATGGAAGCCTGCTGCCATATGTGGCTACCGGGAACCAGGATTTCAAATTTCCATGAAAGACTAGTCGCTGTCCTGCTGAAAGTGCAGAAACATCTTAAAGGGAGAGAATGGTAGAGGGGAATTGTGGGGGTAAAGCTCAATTGGTAGAGTGTCCCGGGATCTATTCTCAGTACAATATAAATGACACATGATTATATACACTTATAATTCCAGCACATGGGAATGTAAGAGGAGCAAGAGTCCAGTGCCATCCTTGGCTACAAAAATGAGTTTAAGGACAGGCTCATTTACATGAGACCTAGTCTCAAGAAAAGTTCTTTAAAATAATAATTAAAAAGGAATAACTTAAGTTAGCACCAGAGTTAACTCGGTTTTAGTTTTGTTTGTCTTGTTTTATTTCATTTTTGTTAAGAAACTTATTTGGTTTCTTAACAAAAGAAAATGTGGCTTTTTTGTTTTTTTGGATTCATGGGGCCAGGGAGTTGGTCCATAGTTTATCTTGGGATAGCTATTCACTCATATGTTTCTGTGACTACCCTAGATCACAACACAAACTTTTTAATTTTCTCTATTGAGCTTAGTAATGCCAGTACTTAGTAGAATCCTATTTTTCTCATTTCTAGTTACTTTGCTTTTTAGTTGTAGTAGTTTTTAATCTATGATACAAGAATTACTTTGAAAAGGTTTTCAGAAAGAAAGACCAGGATAAGCAAAGCTACCGGAGGCTACCCAATTGTCAACGTGTGATGTCACTCACCTATAACCCAGCATTGGGGTATGAGCATGGCGGATTTCAGGACAGCCTGGGTAGCACGGTAAAAAGGAGACAAGAAGTAGAAAAAGGTGAACAGGAAGAGGGCTAGAGAGATGGCTCAGTGGTCTAGAACACTTGCTGCTCTTCTGGCTGACCTGGCTTAAATTTCCAGCACCCACATGAGGCTCAAAACTGTTTGAAATTCCAGCCTCAGAGGATCTGATGGCCTCCTTTGGCTTCCTTGGGCATTGGGTACACACATGGAGCATAGGCATGCATGCACACAAAACAGTCATATACATCAAATAAATAAACAACTTTTTAAAAAGTCAGCTAGACTTTCCAGCAGTTCCTTGGTTATTATTTTTCCTTGGAAATATTTAACTGGACTTTATTTTTTATTTTTAATAAAGTTTTTTGATTTGCATAAAAATCAAGAAGGCATTATAGAGGTCTCCTGAAGCTTATACCCAGTTTACCCTATAAAACTCTCACACTGGTAGGACATGTCCATTATAATTAATGAGACAATGTTGATATAACATTAAAAAAATCCTTACTTTGTTCAGACTTCCCTCATTTTCATCCCTATTATCCTTTTTCTGGCCCAGGATTCTATCTGGGGCATCCCATCCCAGTTAGCCATCCTGGCTCTGTGAGCGCCTCTGAGCTGTGACCATTTTGTACACTTTGCTTGGTTTTTGGTGTGTCTGTACATTTGCTTGTTTGTGGTTTGGAGGAGTTGGGCAATTTTAAGAGGTTTAAGAAACATTTTGTTGGATCTCTTGTAGTGTGCCAATATAGTAGAGTTTGTCTACTATTTTTCTTAGTTATTGAGAAGACTACAGGAGAATGCTATTGTCTCCGCACTGTATCATACACACACACTGTCAGCATTGGCTATTTTTCATATTGACCTGGATCAGTAGTCTTATCAACTGTGAAGTCATATCCTCTCCTCTCCTACTTCCTTCAGCCCACTCCCCTGCCTGTCCTTTCTGTATTATATCATTTGGAAGAAAAATACTGCACTCCCAGTTCATGTAATAAATGAATTGCTGAAAGGGAGGCTTGTGTTCACATAAGTCACATTGAACTCTTGTAAAGAAAGCTACTTGCGAGTACAGACACAGTCGGGTTAGATACAGCATCTCTTTCTCAGCCACAGACTAGACACTTCTTATCAGGCTCTAAATATGAAGTACATGTTCTCTCTCTTTCTCTCTCTCCCTCTCTCTCTCTCTCTCTCTCTGTCTCTCTCTCTCTCTCTCTCTCTCTCTCTCTCTCTCTCTCTCTCTCTCTCTCTTTCTCTCTCTCTCTCATACACACACACACACACACACACACACACACAAAATGACTACTATGGAATTCCAAAATGAGTCAGGAAGGAGTTAGCCAGAGTCAATTTGGACCCTTCTGACCTTTCAGCCCTTGACTCTAAGGTTCAAGGGGAAATGTAGCTCTTACCCAAGAGGGCAGCTAAGTTGTAGAAAATTCCTCATTAAGAAGGGCCTTTTGTCAAAGTTCATTTTGCTGTGATATTTTCCTTGGGCAGAAAAGGACACCTAAGATTATGCCTTCTGCAATATTCCCAAGGCAAATGTCGCAGTCCCAAATCACATGGGAATCATCTTTCATTTCAGTTGCCTAACTCTTAACTACTCCTGTTCCACAGATTAAACAACAATACATAATTCTTCGGCAAGCCCAGCCAGTCCTACATGCTCCTCTCACAGCACGCTCTTCCTGACTCAAATGCACCATGTTGTGACATGTACTTCTTTAGATACTGTACTTACTTGCTTTCTTATCCATTTTAAGCCAGAAGAAAGTCGCGCCCTTGGCTAATGTGGGTCAGAAGTGTTAGTCTCCTCCCTTCGTCTGAAAGAAGACACTTTTATTCCTTTCCCATTGCCCCTAAATGTAGTGTGAATCTTCACCTGGTGGTTGAAAAGTCAAGGCACTGAGGAATAAAAAATAATAATTCACTGCTCATTCTATCACACAATCTCCCTCTGGAGACTTCTAAGCCATCCATACATTTCCACTGTTGTTGTGACCCTTTTCATTCACTGAAATTAGGTTAGGATGTAGTATTTCCCCCTGGTTCCCAAATCCCTAATAAACCTCAACCTTAACCTGGCAAAACTCTATATTGAGGCTGTCAACCATGCTAAGGTATACATTACAAATAAAAACCTTAGATTTTACCAATTCCCAGTAAGACTTGTAACAAAAGTGCTTTGAAACCTTCAATTGTCAGACAAGAACCTGAACTATAGATAGTCAGGAAAAATTCTTAAGTAAGGGGCTAATTAGGTCTGGGGAAACAGGATGGTGCTAAGGCCAGGTAGCCTCACAGCCACTCCCTTGCCTCATGGGACATTAGCCTGTCAGCATATGCTACATACTGGTCCTCACAACAGAATGTACTTAAAACAGTGGTTCAGAGACGATTTCTCTGTGAGCTTTCATTCCTTCAGGTAGCAATCCTGCCCTCCATCCCAACCTGGAACCTTGCATGGCACCTTGTCTGCCTTATGTGTCACCATGTCCTCCTAAGAAGCATAATCACGAAATGGGTGGGGGAATAACTTTCTGTTCTTCCATTTGTTTGAGAGTATGTCCTGGCTCAGGCTATTGTAATGTTATAGTATTCTGGGGATTATTAGCAACAAAGATCCACTCCTCTTAGTTTGCAAGGCTAGGAAGCCCAAGGCTGAGTGTCCATTTGACATTTGAGGAGAACATACATGGCTGTCCTTTTACTTCGTCTTCACATAGCAGAGGGACAAGGAGGTCTTTGAGGTCTCTTTCATTGGAGCATAGGCTCTGCTATCATGAGCTAATCACCCCAGAGCCCGGAACCTCCCAACACTCACTCTGTGGCAGGCAGCATCACACAGTGATAGATGGAAATTTTTTTAAATAAATAAATAAAAACAAACAAAAACCTCTCCCTTTTCCCACTTATGGGTAGCCATCATTTTAAAGGTATAGAAGTAGAAACAAGTGTATTTATTCACAGCAGGCACGAATAAAGCAGACATTCACAGTTTTGTTTTTAATCATCTCTAGGATATGGCACTAGGTAATATAAGTTATTATATTAATTTTGAATCTTATAAATTTTGAACTTTAAGGCTTTAAGATGTTTACTGGAGGGGCTGGAAAGGTGGCACAGTCGGTAAAGTGCACCCCATGTAAGCACAAGGACCAGAGTTCAGATCCCTCGAATTTAAGTAAAACCTAGGCACAGAAACACACTTGTAACCCCCATGCTGAGGAAGCAAAGGAAAGCCGATCCCTAGAGCTCATTGGCCAGCCAGTCCAGCCAACCAATGAGCTCCAGGTTCAGTGAGAAACCCTACCTCAAGAAATAACAGGGAGAGTAGCTTGAAGAAGATACTCAACATCAGCTTCTAGCTAGTGTGTGTGTGTGTGTGTGTGTGTGTGTGTGTGTGTGTGTGTGCCTCTGTGTGTGTGTCTGTCTGTCTGTCTGTCTGTCTGTGTGTGCATGTATGTGTGTAAAATCTAGTTCTGAGTGACTACAGACTACTATTGCACTAAATTTGTGACATGGTATTTCCCAAATTCAGCATCTTTTTCAGCATTCTTCCTGGTGGTTTTTTCCATACCCCTTTTGCCTCCATCTAGTGTTCATTCCCAGCTCCTCATGCATGCCGTGGCTGTTTCATAATCCAGAAGAATTTCCCCTTCTGGCCTGCAGTACCTTCTGGGACAGAGCATGTCCTTCTAAGGCCATTGCTATTCAGAAGCCATGTAGCTGTACTCAGATGTTCAGTGAGTTAATGAATTCTCCCACCCATGTGATTCAGCACATTGTCTAGAGTGGTGGATGGGCCGGCTCTCTCTCTCTCTCTCTCTCTCTCTCTCTCTCTCTCTCTCTCTCTC
>NW_021604597.1:18150432-18171864 GCF_004785775.1 Grammomys surdaster | reverse complement strand
CTCTCTCTCTCTCTCTCTCTCTCTCTCTCTCTCTCTCTCTCTCTCTCTCTCTCTCTCTCTCATTGTACATAATTGTACATATTGTCTCTTAGGAAATACAAAATGGACTCACAAGGAAGGAGAAGTAGATTACCAAACTAAATCTAGAACCTAAAGATAGTTCATATCCTCCAATGGCAGACGACTTTCCAATACAAACTCTTTCTTCTCACCTTTTAATAAGAAATGGTGGATAAACAATCTTTAAATCTCCTCATCAATAAATGAAAAGAAGAATCAAAAGAAAAGGAAAATCAAAGAATCAATGCCTTTTGTGAACTAACTGTTAGACCTCATGAGATTAAAATGAGACGGGATAATAAAAACACATTTCACTGGGGCTGGAGGGATGGCTCAGTGGGTAGGAACATTTGCTGTTCTTGCAGAGGACTGAGATTCCATCCTCAGCATCCATGTCAAGCAACTTACAACTGCCTATAACTCACTTCAGGGGACTGAACACATTGTTCTGGCCTCCTTGGGTACTCTTGCATGTACACACACACACACACACACGAATACACAAACACTAAGAAAATAAACAAATCTATAAAAGTATTTTCACAGGTCAAAACTGGCAATTGACAGGACTGAGAAATAAGATGTTTTGGAAGTAGTCAATAAATGTAATGTTCTTAGTATGAGAGTAAATTTTAAATGTTCATTTCCAAGCCATTGTGGTATTTGTGCCCAAAATGTCTGTCTTTGATGTAACATATGTGTTATATGATTTTTCCATATATGTTCATAAGATTTTTATCTGCTGTTTCTTTGATGATTGGTTGACTTTCAGCAGCCTTAAATACTAGACATCTATTATTCCACATTCTCCAAGGCTCAGCTGGGTGCCTCTAGCTCAGGGTTTCCCAAAAGGTTGTCATCATTGTCTGCTACAGCTGCCCAAGTAAGTTTATTTTAAAGTAAAAAAAAAAAAAAATCAGCCAGGAGATTAATTAGTGCATTTTTTTAAAAAGCACAATAGTGAGAAGAAAAATCAATGATATTCCTGAATGAACAATATTATCTCATTAATAAAACTGAAAAAGAATTTTATAGGTTTTTATAAATATTCAATAAGTGGCTGATTTTGAACAGGTACTACCCTCGGGAAAAGCTGAGGCATAGAGCTTCTAAAACAATTGCTATGCAAGTCCACTTTGCCTTGGCTTTAGGATGTACTTTGCCCTCTACGTAAGTTTAGTCCCTGCTTCTTCACACTATAGCCTCTTCCTCTCAATAGCCTCTAGGACACCCTAGAATCATAAGAGTAAAGGACAAATAATTCACCGGTCTGACTCCATCCTCCCACTCTTGGCCTTGGCATCACTTTAACCCTGATGGTTTTACCCATCTTCTCCCCTGGACTGTCAGCCTCCCAGGCTACCTCCCTCCTCTGACCTTTCCCCTGCCTCCCTCCTCTCCCTTCCTCATTCCCCTCACTCTGCTTGGCCTTTAATCATCCCTGATATTTTATCTTTTCTTCACACTGGATCAGGTTTGCAAATGCTCCTTGAACACTATACTTTCCCTTCAGGGCACTTAATATGATTGATAATTACGTATTTGTTTGTAATAACTGGCTAAGATCTGTCTTTCCAACTACTCTACACTCCCTAAGGAGAAGAGGTGTGTATGGGCTAAGCCATATGACTTTATCTTTACCCAGCACCACCTGGCACTAAATCACTAATAAATAAGCTGTAGGGTCCTCTACCAATCACCTAGCCATATCTCAAATTCTAAGTAGTTACAGGAAAGCAACTGTGGATAGTTATGAGTAAGATTTAAAAAAAAAAAATTAGGTTGTTTAGTAGGACTGCCAGACCTCAAGTATTGGTACTCTACAGTTGCTGTTTCTGTTCCTGGAAATCTCGGTTTCTGAGATAGTCTTGCCCATTGAAATTATTATTGTGTTGCAGTTTGAACACTCCCATATCTTCTAAACTCCATGTTAAGCCTAATCTCTGGTGTAGTAGTACTGAGAAGTTCAGTTAGGGACCAGTGAGTGGGTAAAAACACTTGCTTTACAAATCTGATGACCTCAGGCTGATCCCTGGAATCCACATGTGAAGCCAGATATGACTGTGGGCATCAGTAATCTCAGTAGTCCTATAGCAAGATATGAAATGCAGACAGGAGACTCTCCTGGAATTTCACAGGCCAGCTAGCACTGCAGAGACCACAGCGGCTGCCTTGCAAACAAGGAGATTGTGAAGGCTTCTCTAATGAATAGGACTAAGGGTCTTTTTTTTCCTTAATCTTTTATTAGCTCTTTGATCATTATATTTTTATTTTACTTTCATGTTTTCAAGTCAGTACCAGACTGTTTTTATTACTATAGCTCTGTAATATAATGTGAAATATGGGATGTTACTACCCCCAGCAGGTTTGTTGTTGTTGTTGTTATTTAGGATTATTTTATGTATCATGGGTCTTTTGTATTTCCGTATGAAATCTATGATGGCTGTTTTTAATTTCTGGGGGGAACTGCATTAGAGTTTCGATGGAGAATGTATTGGATCTGTAGAGAGCTTTTGGTAGGATGACAATCTTTACTCTGTTAACACTGCCAACGGAAAATCTTTGCCTCGTCTTCAATTTCTTTTTCTTTGTTGTCTCATGATTCTCAGTGCACAAGTTTTTCACTTCCACTTAAAATCTCTCTCCTCCCTCTCCCTCTCCCTCTCCCTCCCCCTCCCCCTCTCCCTCTTCCCTCTCCCTCTCCCTCTCCCTTCCCTCTCCATCTCCATCTCCTTCTCCATCTCCCTCTCCCTTCCTCCCCCTCTCTTCCCCTCTCTCTCTCTCCCCCTCTCTTCCCTCTTCCTCTCCCTCTCCCTCTCCCTCCCTCTCTACCTCTCTCCCTCTCTCCCTCTCTCCCTTTCTCCCTCTCTCCCTTTCTCCCTCTCTCCTCCTCCCCCTCCTCCTCCCCCTCCTCCTCCCCCCTCTCTCTGTATGTGTCTGTGTGTCTCAGTGTGAGTTGTAGCTTGTCACTGTTGTTGAGATCATTGTGAGTCATACTGTTCCTTTAAATTCTTTCTTGGTCATTTGTCATTCATTCACATGAAGCCTGGTTTTGTGTGTCCTTTCTACTATGTCCTGCTGATATTTGCTGAGTGTGACATTTATCAGTGGTAGCAGGTTCCTACCAGCATTAGGCTGTTTTATGCATACAGTCATATAATCTGCAAACTACACTACTTTGACTTTTTCCTTTCCAACCTGTATCCTCTTTATCTCCTTCTCTTATCTTACTGTGCTAGCGAAGACTTCAAGTACTATGTTCAACAATAATGGAGAAAATGGCCATTCTGTTTTGTTCTTGATTTTAATGGAAATACTTTGAGTTTTTCTCTACTTAGGATGATAGGATATAAGCTTCCCCTAGAATGCCTTTATTATGTTGAGATATATCCCATGTATCCCTAGTCTCTCCAGAACTTCTATTGTGAATGGATGTCGGATTTTGGCAGACGTATATTCCTTGGTTCATTTGAGCTGTTATAATAAAGATCTTAAAAGTAGTAAACATAAATAATAATTTTTTCACAGTTCTGTGACTAAGAAGTCCAAAACCAAGGTGCTATGAGATTGGCAGCTTGTGAGGGTCTGTCCCTACATCCAAAGTGACACATGCCTTGGAGACTGTGTCCTTCCGTGTGGAAAGAACAGAAGGGCTAAGAGGCTGATCTGGGCTTCTCATTTATTTTGGAAGTCCCCCACAATACCCACGTGCCCAGTGATTCACTGGAAGGTCTCATGAGACTCAACATGCATCTGTGATCAAAGGCTATTGTATGTATTCATACTACATCAAAACTGTACACAACAGGATCAGTAGAAAATGAAGACATGGAGAAATCTAGATCGGTCCATTCAAAGGCTCCTGATGCTCCATCTGGGGTCAGCTTGAGTATGCTCTTTACCCTACTGTCAATATATGCAGTCATGTATCTACAATAGCCAACTGACTAAAGTCCCAATGTGATATTTCAGTGTTTATTGTGGTACATGACCAGTATAAACCATACTTTCTATTTTGATTTGTGATTCTTTCCTGGCTTTTACTATATCATGCAATATCCTGGTGATCTTGGGCAACAACAATGAGCCACAGCTTCCAGTCAGCTTTGTGATCACAAAGGCAGATAAATGCTTATTTCAAGAACTGTGTGGCTAAGCCTTGGTGTTCAATAGGCTAAGTATATTAAGTGGTGAGTGTGTGTGTGTGTGTGTGTGTGTTAGTTACTTTACAATATTGAACTCACTCTGTGCTTTTGAAGATGTATCTTTATTATTAGTGGAAAAGCACCTGTTCATATGATGTTTTGAAGCCACACTGAACCTATTAAAACCTTAACACCCAAAGTTCATATTAGGACTACTGACATGGACACCCTTTGCCTGAAAATGACCAAATTTTCAGGAAACAGTAGATGCTTGCTGTGAATTACCAGAAAAGTGTATGTTCTCTTTCTTATATTATTTGTCTTCTGTCATGTTGCTTTCTTTAACAGGCAGACTTTCCACAGCTTGAGGAAGAACCATGGATTTCAAGCGTATGAAGGAGTATTTAGCCTGGCTCTACTACCAATACCAAATCATCACCTGCTGTGCTGTCATGGAGCCTTGGGAACAATCCATGATCAATACTATCTTACTAACCATTGTTGCTATGGTGGTATACACGGCCTATGTCTTCATCCCCATCCACATTCGCCTGGCTTGGGAATTTTTCTCCAAAATATGTGGATATAACAGTTCAATTTCTAACTGATCTCATTGGAATTCTGTGAAATGGCATAATGTATTCACATTGCTTACAACTTACTGACTTGGGTGACTGTATCACCTTTCACCTCTGACCTGACCAGCACTCTTTCTATGCACTGTCACACACATCCTGCCTGGAGTATGAGATAGGTGTCTTCCCACTTGCTTTTGTACATGCAGCATTGTGCTTCAGATGATAGAAAAGTCAGTGACTTTAACCCCATAGCCCACATTTGCTCAACTCAACTCAATGGCTTCAGATTTCTTTTGAAATCAGGATGCTTTGAAATAAAACTTTTCTAGAAACATAGGCTTATAAGAGACACGACAGAGTCACATTTACATCGCTTTCTTCATATAGGAAAGGATATGTTATAAAAGAATTCTTCATAGGCTACTATCAAAACACCCGTACTTGTTTACAATTTATTAAAAGATGGGAATAAAATAGATGAGCCTTTAAGGTCTTATTTTCTGGTGAATAGCTAATACCTAAAATCCATTTCTTCTGTTTTTTTAAATTTTCATTTTCTTTGCTTTCCCTAAAATTCTTTTACTTTAAAGTAATAGGCCAGAGACAATTATCTTTTTTCAGATTTTGTTTCAGCATTGTTTCAAATGCTCCTGAAACCTGGCTTTATCACACCTTTAAAGGAATGGTGATTTTTTTAGGTAAACAAATAACTGTTATACTAGAGAATAATTTAAGTTTAAGACACAAAGTATAACCAAAGCAAATTCAGATATTGTGACTTTTTGATCACACCCCACCTTACATGATGCAGGAGAAAAAAGAAGAGAGAGTGTTGTTTTGCTTTGCCTTTAGTGAGAGGAAGGAAAACTGCATGTCCTGGGCTACAGGAAGCAAAGCTAATAAATAGGCTGGAAGTAATAGCCAAGCAGCGGGAAGTTGACAGCTCCAGTTAAAGGCTTTGATATAGCAGCTCCTTCGCACAGCAGAAACAAGATTTATTAAATTTCTCTCAAAATGTTTATCTTCAAAGCAAGTGTAAGATTTTAATTATAGTGCTGAGTCAAACATAAAAGCCAAAGACCAAGCCCTGCAGTTTTTCTTTCCTCCCAATAAATATTAACGTTAGTGATTCTGGAGGGTAAAAAAATAAATAAACAGGTTTTGGACAATATTAGCACCGTTGTTTTAGGAGAAAATATTCCAAAGAGTCATACAAAGAAAGATATTTGGCATGCAAAATCAACCTGCATGTCTGTTTAAAAAACAAAATGTACATTTTAAAGAGAAACCAGATATGAAATATATACTTGTTGATTTTTGCAAAATAAAATTAAGTTTACTTTTATAAGCAAATGCCCAGTTTGCACATGCTTCTCCTTCATGATATACTACAGCGTACTCTCCAGATGACTTCGTCCTAATCTAACAAGGAAACGGATCTCACAATGGCAGAATTAAACTAACGTTTGCTCCTTACTTTTCTCATTGACGTGATGAAATACTTGACAGGACCAACTTCAGGAAGGCAGGGCTTCTCCGGGTTCACTGTTGGAAAGCACAGCATGCAGTGGTGGAAAAGGCATAGCAGCAGGAGCATGAGGCAACCGGTCACAGTCAGGAAGCAGAGAGCATTGGATGCTGGTAATCAGGACCCTACGCCAAGGAATAGTGCCCATTTTAAGACTAGCCTTTCAACCTCAGAACTTTCTAGAAAAATTCTTATAGACATACTCAGAGAGATTTCCATGGTGCCTCTAAATCAAATTAGGTTGACAATCAAGATTAACCATACTAATGAACTTCTCAGTGCTTTATACACATTTTACAGGTAACATGACTTCAGTTACAGGAAGGAGCCTAGGGCTTAGAAAACACAAATTTCTTGTTCAAAGTCAGTTAGCTACAAGCAGCATGGTAAGATATGAACCACACTGAGCAATGTGGATATTCATCCTAGTCAGCCTATGGAAGTTCGTGGGAGAATAACAGGAGCAATGACTGTTGAGCAGGCGGAACTGTGTCACCAGACAAAAACTTGGTAAGGTCTAGTAGCTTCAGAAACTCTTGTACCCTCATACCTGAGGACAGTAGGAGTTTTCTGTCCTGGAACACATGGCCATGACACCCGGTGGAGGGGACAGTGACAATCAGTCACATAGGAGCATCACTGAAGCCCCTCCACATGCCCCGATCTTGACTGCTAGGTATGACCCAAAAATGCCTAGATGGCTCCTTATCTTTAATTTGTCCCCCACACTTTTAGGAACCCTATACCAACCCCAGGGGTTGCTAGAATGGCTCCACACCCCAATGAATGGCACCCCAAACTCTAAATAAGGTGGATGCATTCATTAATATGATTTAAAATGGCAGGAATAGAATCCTGCAAACCCTAGGAAAAGAGCCTGACATTGTCACCGCTTTTTCTTCTCCAATATTCAATGTCTAATCAAAAATCACTCCCACTTTGCTATTAGCTTAATAGGATTCCCAGGAAAAATTGACAACCCCTGACAATAACGGGCCTCTGCCCTCCCTCTGTTGTGATGGCTGCCCCTAAACTATTTTCAAAAAAAGCCCATAGCTGAGCCCATAGCCTCAATATTTACCAATGAGGGCAAGAGGCACTGCAGCAATAATATACTACTCCCCTGAGGATGAACCCCCTATTCTCCAATTCAGAGAGCTGCCCCATCACTTCCACCAACATAAAGAATATGTACTCCTAAAAGAAGTCAAGGATCCCAAATTGGATGCCAGTTGCTGTTACAGACAAGCTCTGCAGAGATCTGCAGGGCTCTGGCCCTGCCAAAGCGGCCAAAGAGTTGCACTCTCTGAAGGGGAGAAATCTAGGTGAGCTACTGGGTCTCTTACTTGGCTGCTGCTCCAGAGTGAGCAGCTAGGAGCCAAGATCGGATCCACAGAGTGGGAAGTGACAGAAGTAGGCTTGAGTCAAGCAGTTTCCATCACCTAAAAGCTTCGAGAGACAATTTCTCTTCCCCAAAGTGTTATGGCTCTATATGACAAGCACTCTCGGATGATCTTTGATGAAATAACTTGTGTATGTTTTATTCCTTGTGGACAGGGTCTTATATTCATTTTGGGGTGGTTTGGGGTCTAAGAGTAGATGCCTTCTATTGGCTTGGTCTAGGATGTTAGGAATGCCTCATCTGCATGTGGAGAGGCTTCGGGCGCTGCCCCTACGTGACTGATTGTCACAGTCCTCTCCATGGAGTGTCTTCGTCATGTGTTCCAGGATAGGAACCTGGTCTGGAGTAGATGAGGCTTCTACCATCCTCGGGTATGAGGGTACCAGTGTTTCTGAATCTACTCAACCTTACCAAGTTTTTGTCTAGTGACAAGGTTCCACTCACCCCACAGATGACTGTCACTGACAATTACAAGCCAGGATCCTGTCACATAAGAAAGGCAAGAGAATGAAGAAGTAGCCATGGTTGGAATCCCAGCTGCTGCCTTTTTTGCTCTACTTGAGGAGTTCTGTTTGCTCAGCCCTTTTGCATTCTCAGAACCATTGCTTTCACATTTAGTTAACAGTTAAGAATGGCCTTGAATGCTTTTGAGTTCATAGTGATTCAACACCCTTCTGTACCCTTAGAATTCAGTCACAAAGAATTCTAGGCTTTGACTTTCTTCTAATTTAAAAGTTCCTTCTAAAACTGAGAGTTAAAACAAACACCAATAGACAGAGGAGAACTTAATAAGAACTATTACAAAACACCATCCTGGGATGTCACATCAAAAGTAACCATTGTCTCTGAACAATCAAATACAGGGTCCAAAAAGTATAAAAGAAACAGGTTTGGTTTGGAGGTTAGGTTAGGTTTGGTTTGGTTTGGTTTGTTTTGTTTTGTTTTGTTTTGTTTTGTTTTGTTTTGTTTTGTTTTGTTTTTAAAAGCTCCCAGTGTATGGTGGGAAGAAGAAAGCTGCACCTGCCCGCCTGCTGATGCTCCCAATCTGACAGCTTTGTCCGCAGTTTGACACAGGACCAGAAACTCTGTCTGTGTGCTTTTCCTTTGCTTCCACTATATGGTTATTTAAATGGTGTGCTTAGAACTTTGAAACAAGAAAGTCCAAAGGATCTAAGGTTCCAAGACACTATAGTGTTTGTCACTGAGTAAAATAGGACTCATAAAATGTTCTGTCCTTGGTATCAGCCAAGGCAATGTGTGTGTGTGTGTGTGTGTGTGTGTGTGCGTGTGTGTGTGTGTGTCTCCAAATCTGTTTTATCTAATCTTATAACAACAACACAAAATGCCAAGAAGTCACAGAGTTTAACATAGCATCACTGATTAGCCTACATTTCATGTAAAACTTAAACCGCTAACATATTTTCTACTTTTCCTTTCCTGTCACTAACTCATGTGGGTCCTATAAGTAGTTTGCTTCTAGAAGGCAGCATCATCCTTGTTTCTGAATGCCCAATGTCTAGCCAGGTGGTTTGTACAAGGACTAGCAGGCAGCCACCACACAGAGCACTATTCAGCTCCCCAAGCTCTGGACAAGCAAGCTTGACCTGTGTATCAGGCACCTCAACACGAGAAGCTTCTGATTTTGGGTCTGAGGAATAGCCTTCACCCACATGACAGGTTCATGGAAAGCTAACCAGGCATCAATGTGTAGGTAAAGGGAATAAAGAAAAATGACTAAATAGTGGATGAAAATTATAACAAACTGCGGGGAGCCACGACTTCCTTCTTCCTGAGAGCAAATGTCAGTTAAGTAGATAGCCTGAGTTAAGAGATATCTGTATTCCCCCTGAACACCCAAGCTCCAGTGTCATCCCCTTCCCCACGTCCTGCCTTTCTGTGTTTATAACCCCTGTGTGAATGAGTAAAAATTATGATTTGAAAAAAAATAAATAAATTATTAAAAAAAAAGAAATACTTTATTGCCCTTCTTCCTGAAAGCAAATGTCAGTTAAGTAAACAGCCTGAGTTAAGGAAGACCTTATCGGCCTTCCTGCCTGTGAGAGAAAATTAGCAACTTGAGCCTAAAACATTGCCTAAAAATGTTTTATTGCCCTCTTGCTTTTGAGAAAGTGGTTTGGGCTAAGGAATGCTTGCAAAGAACTTAACAATCACCGGATGGCCCTGGACCCTGACCCTCCTCCCTGCTTGCCTTATAAGGGCAGCCAAACAATAATGTTTAAGCACGTGATCAGACATTCAGAGCTGTGCTTCTTCTTTGTGTCTCTTGTCCTATCATTCTTTCGCCCCCTTCCCTAGGGTCTCATCAAATCCCGGGCTGGGGCAACAAACTAGGTGACAGGCATTCTGGGGTTGTTGGTAAAATCCTCTTATCTTTGAACATTTGGAAAAAATATTAGCCTACTCTATGTCCACAGTCAGATTTGATAAGGAAGAAAACTGAGGAGACAAAAATTGAAATTGTCAACAACACACACACACACACACACATACACACACACACAACGCCATAGTTCTCTCTCCTCATAGGAAATGAAATGTAGCTGATCCTGAAGCCAAATTTGACTGACCGTGGTGGCCTGGAAAAGCACATATTTGGGTCACCCACTTCCATGTTTTCCAAAGTGGAAACAGTTTTATAATAGAACAAAGAAATGCATAAATCAGAAAATCGAGTTGCAGACAGGCAGATAAGCCTGGGATGTTATCTGATTGTATTCTTAGTACTTTGGTTGGTGGAGATGAGGGTTTTAAGATACTACATTGTGAAAGTTTTGATCTGTTTATCAGAATGTTAGGATGATACACAGGTAGCCAGGGAATGGCTAGTCAGTAAATAGGCTGAAGACTGCTCAAGGTTAATAACAATTGAACTCTGAACTGGCAACATTCCAACCTCCCCATGGTCCATTATTGTTTTAGTCCATTAGCTGTTCTACACACTGCTTCCTTCCAGAAATTTTTTTCACAAAATATAAAAATCTCTGAACTTGTACATAAATAAATTTGATGTTTGGCACAAGAACAACTAAAAAACAAACAAGATATTAAACATACTCACAAATTTTGATCAGCTCTTGTGAAAAACCATCATGGTTCTGAGGAGGAAGCAGCAGACAGTTGGAGACTTACAGAACATGAGGTGAAGGCAGCCAGAACTTCTCTTGTGACTGAGACACAGATCCACGGAAGTCGGTGAGGACAGACTCAACAAATGACACTGGAAGCAATGGGAGCTGATGGGTTGGGACAGGATACCACACACAGCTTTACAGACAGGAGCTGGACAGAGGCAGTGTCCACAGTCAGGATGGCAGACTATCTGAGATGATGTACAAATGGAGCTAGAAAGTTGAGGCTGTTTGCTGACGCAGTAACTCGGTTAAACATGCATCTCCCGAGCTTGGCATGGTGGCATAGGCCTTTAACCCATCATTCAGAAGGCAGAGACAGGTGGAGCTCTGTGAGTTTAAGACTAGCCTGGTCTACAGAGCAAGTTTTGGGACAGCCAGGGCTACACAGAGAAACCCTGTCTCAAACACACACACACATATATACATACACACACATACATATACATATACATGCATACATATATCAGCAAGGCATTGTGACACATACTTGTAATCTCAGCATTTAGGAGGTGGAATTGGGGACTAAATAGCTCAGCAGTTGTATACAACAGACATTTTTGCAGGAAAAGGTACTAATATGCATAAAATAATTTCTAAGGAATTTTTAAAGAGATGAAAGTAGGATTGAGGTTTAGGGACAACTGAGATTTGATCTTGCAAACAAAGCAAGATCCTTATTATTACAAAAATAAAACCATAAACAAAACACTGTAATTTTGTTTTGAATTATAAAATATTCTAAAACATCAATAAGCAAGAAGAAAAAGCTTCTTCTAGTGCACCCAAAGGAAAGAAGCTCTTCTTCATTCTGGAAAGTTTGATCTAGAGCTGGCTATGAAAAGCAGAAAGGATATTTTCCAGAGATTGATGAGAAAAAGAAAACATGGTTCCCTGCTACTTGTCTAGTTTTGAAAGCTTTGTCTGAATCGAAGAAAAGATTCAGATTTTCCATCATGAGACAACCACTTGTCTAGGCATTGTGCATTGCAAAACTCACTAACACATCAACAGCATGGTCATCCCTGGACCCATCAGTCAAATGGCTCAGTAGGTAAAGGCACTTGCCATCAGGGCAGGTTTGAGGTCCACTCCTGCAGACCCACATACTGGGAGAAGACAAGCAGCTCCCACACAGTGTCCCTGACCACTGCACAAGTGGGTGCATGTGCACACATACAAGGAAATGTATATGAATATTTTTAATTATGTTAGCACTCATTAGAGAGTTTAACTTTCTGTAAGATCAAATTTCAGGGCCGGGCCTCTCTTAGTTGTTCTACTTTATTCTTCAGATGACAGTGAAGGCATCAACAGTGAGACTGTTTCCTGGTGAGCTGGCTTGCCAATCAGCTAATTTTCAAAGCTTTCTTGTGACCCTTTGTATGCAATCCAGATGCATCCCATTGACAATATTCACACCTCTGATCCCTTTTATGTGAATTCGAGATTCAAACTGCTTGTTCCACCATTACTTTTCTCAGCAATGGAAAGTTCTGAGGCCACACCTTGACTCGGATGTCTATAATCAACATAGATTACAAAATAGAACCAGACGTTTCTCCCAACCAACCCCCATCCACTCAGTCTGGAGCACAGTCTGGAAGTGTTGGTACCGTGCACGGGATGCAGGTAGATTTCCCAGATGTTGTGATCCTAATGGCTGGCAAGAGGTCCATGTCACAGGTTGCTCACACATCCCACACATCCATACTCAAATTGCCTAAGCTTGGAGTAAAGGACGAAGGGCGGCAGAGGAGAGGGGCAGAGTGGGGAGGGGCTGGGCAAGAGAAAGGATGTGGGGAAATGGAAGAAAGAAGGGTGAAGAGAGAGGGGAATTTCTGTTTTCAAAATGGGAAGATCTTGTGAATTTCAAAAGACAAAAATTCTATAATTCTACCTAAGAATTCTAACTGGTAATTTTTAGGGAATCCAGAAGTGAACATCTCACTCTAGACCACTGAAGTGAAAAGAGCGAGTCGGCTTTATGGACAGAAAGGGACTGAAGAAAAAAACAGCACAAATAAGAACAAAAAACAGTCCCCTTGTTTAGATGTAATTTTCCTTATAGGGTGGCATGGGAGACTCACCTGTCCTTCTCAGGCAAGCTAGACACAGTCTAATTGGTTGCTGTGGATTGTGGGTCTGATTTTTTTTTCACTCATACCCTCTAAATCGGCCCATTTTAAAGTTCATTTTGATTAATGGTACCTAACAGAAGTGATTACATTCTGGTCTGGTTGTCCTGTGGATGTCTTCAGAGGAAGTTGAGCCATGTTAAATTTATTTTACTATTTAACTATTTAAATTAAATTTATTTCACTTAAGCAAACTGCAACTCCCTGACCTCATTCCCCTGAAGACTTCCCTTGACCACATGTGTTTTTCCCTAACATAAGCCATAAATAAATGTCTTACTTTCTTGTTCATATTAATACTTCAATTCCTTGTGTTAAAACAATCCACATTCCCCACAATTCAAATAACCCTGATTAAGCAGCTAGTCTCTCCAGTCTGCTTAGGCTTGTCTGGTAAGGTTCCCTCTGCTTCACTTCATCTCCTTACAGGGGCTCAACAACCTCCCCCAGAAAAATGGGACTGCTTGTGGACTTCATTTCAAATGCTCTTTCAACGTAAAGAATCTGCATTTTTTTTTGAAATTATAGTGATTCTTAATATCTAGTGTTCTGCAGCCAGCTCTCCTAGTTGTTGACAAGACCCTGACCATTTCCTAAAATGTGAGGATGTCTCGAAACCCAGGCTCTATGCTTGTTAGCAGGAGGGGATGTGAAAATGATCACAAATGACAGCAGATAAATACACAAATTCCAGAGTGAACAATCGGACTTCATGAGGGAGTCAGGTGAGAAAAACAATCAAAAGATTGATGTCTGCAGTTTCTGGAGCGATGCCACCTGCGTTTTAGTGACACAGCTACCATGTACCCCACCCCCAGTCCTTTATTTTTTGATTATTTATTGATTTATTCTCTTCTCATATATTATATTCCCACTACAATTTCCCCTCCATCCACTCCTCCCAGCCCCCCCCACTGCCTCTCTCTCCCAAATCCATTCCTCATTTCCATTTAGAGAAGGGTAAGACTCTACAGGGTGTCAACTGAACATGGTGTAGCAAGTTACAATAAGGCTAGGCACCTCTCCTCATATTAAGGCTAGAAAAGGATTCCAAGAGCAGGCCAAAGATCTCAGAGACAGCCTCTACTCCCAATGCTAGGAGTCCCACAAGAACCAAGCTACACAAACATAACAAGTATGCAGAGAACCTAGGTCAGACCCATGCAGGCCCCTGACTGTCAGTTCAGTCTCTGTGAGCGCCTGTGAGCCCGGGTTAGTTGACTCTGTGGTGTTTTTTTTTTTTTTTAATTGTGTCCCTGACTCCTCTGGCTCCTACAATCCTTCTTCCCCATCTTAGGAAGATTTCCAGAGCTCCACCTAATGTTTGGCTGTGGGCCTCTACATCTGCTCCATCAGTTGCTGGATGAAGCCTCTTTGATGACAATTATGCTAGGCTCTGGTGTAAGAGTATAGCAAAGTATCAGGAATGATTTCATCGACTTCTTTTCCCAGTGCTGATTGGTACTATCCTGGGTCTCTGGGCTACCCAGCCTCAGGATCCTGACCATTCAAGCAGTGCCCAGGCATGGGTCTCAAGCTGGACCAGTCAATGGTTGGCCACTCCCACAAGTTTTTCACCACCTTTACCCCAGTACATCTTGAGGGCTGGACAAACTGTAGGTCAAAGATTCTGTGGCTGGTTTGGAGTCCTGGTCCCTTCACTGGATTGTTCCTGGGAGTTTTTATATCACCCCTAAACCGACCCTGATTCCATTCACCTCTATCAGTACTATCTTCCTCCATCCTCCCTCACCCTGATCCCTTCTGTCCCCAGCCACACCAGCCCCAGTCCACCCTCCATATCTATCCTTTTTTCCCTTCCCAGGGAGATTCATGAGTCCCCTCTTGATCCTTCCTTCTCACTTAGCTTCTCTGGATCTATGTTGTAGCATGATTATCCTTTACTTCCTTTACTTTAAAGCTAATATCTGCTAAAATTAAGTATACACCATGTTTGTCTTTCTGGATCTGGGTTACTTCACTCAGAATGATTTTTTTTTGTAGTTCCATCCATTTGCCTGAAAAAATCATGATGTTATTTTGTTAACAGCTGAGTGATACTCCATTGTATACGTGTACCACATTTTCTGTATCCATTTTTCAGTTGGGAGACATCCCAAGAATCTAGACATCAAAAAATCCAAGTAATTAAATTATAAATGAGATACAAATTGAAACAAAATTCTCAAGAGAAGCATCCCAAATGGCTGAGAAACACTTCAAAGAAATATTCAACATCCTTAGCCATCAGGGAAATGCAAATCAAAATGACTCTAAGATTCCATCTTACCCCTGTCAGAACAACTAAGATCAAAAATACAAGTGACAGATCATGCTGGTTAGGATGTGTTACGGATGCTGGTGGGAGGATAAACTTGTTCAGCCACTTTAGAAATCAATATGGCGGTTTCTCAAAAAATTGGGAATCGATCTACCTCAAGACCCAGCTATACCACTCCTGGGCATATACCCAAAGGATACTCCATTCTACCACATGGACGATTGCTCAACTATGTTCATAGCAGCTTCATCCAAAATAACCAGAAACCTCTCCGGTCCTTTTAACCTCTTCTCTTTCATCATTTAGTCTGTTTTTAT
This sequence comes from Grammomys surdaster, assembly GCF_004785775.1. NCBI lineage: Eukaryota > Metazoa > Chordata > Mammalia > Rodentia > Muridae > Grammomys > Grammomys surdaster. The sequence continues at coordinate 18,156,266 of NW_021604597.1, read as the reverse complement.
ATGTAAGCTCTAGGAACATTTATTGTCTTTTGTCTGAAGCCTCAGTTTCCACAAATCAATGAGCAGGGCTGACTAGCAGTGTCGAGAGGTGTCTCTGAGAATATACGGAAACTTATTGGTTGCTCTCATACTGTCTCTTTCTTTAGTGAGCAACTTAACACAGAGGACTGTATCTGGTCCTGAGAGATATGACTAAACAATTATGCTAGACCCTAAAGAGGTCATTTTTATCAACCCAGTCTTGTAAGCGCTAAAGGGTGGGAAAGAATGTTGTGAGGTGCTGTCTTCTGACTGACACTGACACTGCACTGTGAGCTCACTGAGAGTGTGTTACCTGCACAAGATCAAGCCAACAAGAACAGCAAGCATTCCAACAGGCAGCACTAACTGAGAGAGAAAGAGAGAGAGAGAGAGAGAGAGAGAGAGAGAGAGAGAGAGAGAGAGAGAGAGAGAGAGGAAGAAGAGGGGAGAGGGAGGGAGAATATGTGAAGGTAAGGAGTGTTTTGGTAGGTATCTGAAGAGAGTGGGAGGATAGGCTAAAGATACATGTATACACATATGATATCGTCAAAGAATTAAAAAGATGTATTTTAAAAGAAGACTCTCAGATACTAAGAGCATGGGTGTATTCACCTGAAGTTTCTGTAGCAACAGACTCTTTGGATTAAGTCCTAAAGCTCCAAACAAAAAAGTACTTGAGAAGAGAGAACTAAAAATTAATGATATTCTATACTCATACATTGGTGCCTAGCCCAATTATCATCAGAGAGGCTTCATCCAGCAACTGATGGAAACAGATGCAGAGATCCTCAGCCAAACATTAGGCAGAGCTTGGGAAATCCTGCTGAAGAGAAGAGGAAAGATTATAGGAGCCAGAGGAGTCAAGGACACTATAAGAAAACCCACAGAATCAACTAATCTGGCTCATAGTGGCTCACAGAGGCTAAACAACCAATGAGAGAGTATACATGGGGCTGGTCTAGGCCCCTTCCACATATATAACTGTTGTGCAGATTGGTGTTCTTGTGCGACTTCTAACAGTGGGAACAGGGGCCATCCCTGACTCTCTTACCCATTTTGGGGACTCTTGTCCTCCTACTGTCTAGCCTTAACAGGAAAAGAGGTGCTTCTTTTTGGCACCTCACTGCAACTTGATATGCCATGTTTTGTTGATATCTGTGGTAGGCCTGCCCTTTTATGAAGGGAAATGGAGGATGAATGGATGGAGGGGGTGGGGGAGAACAAGAGGGTGGCGAAACTGCAGTCAGGACATAAAATAGACAGATGGATGGATGGATGGATGGATGGATGGATGGATAAATAGATAGACAGACAGACAGACTGGCGAATGCCCTGCTTCTTAAGAATGGCTAAAAAGGCAACTGCCACAAGAGTACCCAGAGAAGCTCACGCACTGTATAAAAAGAAAATGCTACAAGATCATTAGAGGATCAGATGCCACCACAGTTCTTTTTAAAGAGGTCAAATTGTTCTTTATTCATGTTAGGCTTCCATAATTAGAGACTTCTAGTAGCCTGCATGTTAGAAGTATGACTAGTATGTGCTACATATGACTGAGCTGAGTATTGAGAAACTTGTGTCTCTAAAAGAGTCTAAGAATAGTAAATGCCCTGAAGGGTACAAAACCCTCTGTTAAATACTTGTCAGTAGTGTCATAGAAGAGTATAGAAGACTAAAAGTTCTTGTTGATTTCCTCAGAAGCTGCATGGTATCACACAGGTCCAGCTGGATGGATTCGAGTATGTTCTCCTTTCACAGCACTGAGTGGGAATGTTTACTTTGTAAATCATCAGCTGCTGTTGAAGAAATCTGGTTACAGAACATCACAATCTGATTTGGAAGGGAAGGGATGGGACCTTTGTTGGGTCTGGTTTTGAACAGGACATCCCTAGCAATAGATGGCCTTTATAAATCATCTATAAGAATACTCAAAGCTCTCAAGCCAAAGAAAATATATTGGCTACTTGTATGTCAACCTGACACAAGGTAGAGTCATCTGAGAGGATGGAGTCTGAATTGAGAAAATGCCTCCATAAGATAAGGCTGTAAGCATTTTCTTAATTATTGATTAATGTAGAAGGGCCCAGCCCATAGTGAGAGGTACCATCCCTGAGCTGGTAGTCCTGAATTCTTTAAGAAAGCAGGTTGACTGGGAGGCAGAGGCAGGCGGATTTCTGAGTTCGAGGCCAGCCTGGTCTACCGAGTGAGTTCCAGGACAACCAGGGCTACACAGAGAAACCCTGTCTCGAGAAAAAAAAAAAAAAGAAAAAAGAAAGCAGGTTGAGCAATCTATAAGGACCAAGCAAGTAAGCAGCACTCCTCCGTGGCTTCTGCTTCAGCTCCTGCTTCCTGGCTCCCCTCCTGCTCAAGTTCCTACCAGCACACTCTTCACTGATGGAATATTATATGGAAGTGAAAGAAATAAACTTTGTTCACCCCAAGTTACTTTTGGTCATGGTGTTTCTTTAGAACAATGGAAACCCTGACTAAAACAGAACTGTAAGCCCTTTCTCAGGATATTTTGAGTACAATGTTCAAAGGATTTTATGCAGAAGCAAGACCTAAACAACTATTCACCAGTAAAGTGGTATGGTTAAAGAATCTGCAGAGAACATAACAGAAGACAGAAGGAAAAGTCAAAGATAATTAAAAGCAACTAGTGAACCTAGCCAACAACTACTGTTTTATTATACACTCTTTACTAAAGAGAATTGTTCCCCTTCAATCTTTTCAGCTTTCTTGTAAGATTCTATTGTTTGTTTGTTTGTTTGGGGGTTTTTGAGGGGGTTGGATATAAGACAGGATCTCATACTGTTGTAACCTTGACTACAACAGCCACTCTATAGCTGGGACAGTCCTGCTTCAACCTCTAACGTTCTGGCATGTACTCCTACACCCAGATATTCTTATAATATCTTAGTTACATTTCTATTGCATGTAAGATATCATGACCAAGGCAACTTACAGAGGAAAGTGTTTATTTGGGTGGGCTTATAGTTTCAGAGTGTGAGTCCATAACCATCACGGCAGGGAAAATAGCAGCAGGCAGGAAGCCATATGGCTGGAGCAGTAGCTAAGACCTCACATCCCAGAGAGATATGCTTTGATTTTCAGCAAGGTTAGTCCCAACTTGTCACATTAAGAGCCCCTCCCTAGGTACCTTTGTATCATGCCCCTTTGAAGTAATGTACATAATCCTATTCTCCTCCGTCCCAGCATCCCTCATGAAAAAGCCCCTTCTTTAAGACACTGTCTTCCCTCCTTAAAGCTTTCTTGAAACCATAAGGCAGAAAGAGCTAACTAGGAATGACTTATGCTTTTCAAAGCCCAAAGCCCATCCCCAGTGACATATCTCATCCAACAAGGCTGCACTTGTCAAACCCTTTCCAAACAGTCTACCAACTAGTGACCAACTATTCAAATATATTCCAATATGAGCCTATGGAGGCCACTCTTATTTAGACACCCACATAACATATGACTCTTTTTAAATTTAAGATTTGTATTAATAAGTGCTTGCAATTTGTTGACTTTTTTAAAAATATCAAGTTGTAAGCTTTTATTTCAAATTAAAAATGACATTCTTAAAAATTTCAATTCGGCCAGATAATAGAAAAATTTAAAAAACTTTTAAAGTTTTTTTTTAAAACATGTTTGTCATTACCCTAGAGAAACACCTTTAGGCAAAAATAACAAAATAATAAAAACCCATGTTGTATAGACAATGCAGATAGCTTGAATGTATCTGAACAATGGACAAAAGGCATGGTCTTCAGCACCAATCTTTTGTCATTTCTTTTTTTTTTTAATTGAATTTAAATTTTTTAACTTACTCACTTTACAACCCATTCATTGCCCTCCTCCAGGTCAACCACTCTTACAACCCTTCTCCCATCCCCCTCCTCTTCTCATCTGAGAGGGTGGGGCCTTCCTGAGTATCCTCCACACATCCTGGCACTTCAAGTCTCTGCAAGGCTGGCCTCTTCCTCTCCCACTGAGGCCAGACAAGGCAGGCCAGCTAGAACATATACCGTATGTAGGCAACAGCTTTTGGGATAGCTCCCACTCCAGTTGTTCAGGACACACATAAAGACCAAGCTGCACATCTGCTCCATGTGTGTAGCAAGGTCTAGGACTAGCCAGTGTGTGTTCTTTGGTTGGTGGTTCAGTCTCTGAGAGCACCAAGAGTCCAGGTTAGTTGACTCTGTTGGTCTTCCTGTGGAGTTCCTACCGTCTTTGGGGCCCGCAATCCTTCCTCCTATTCTTCCATAAGAGATTTATTACTAGAATCTTACATTTTTTCTTGTTAGATGAACACACCAGACAGTGGTTGAGACAGTAAACTGGCGTGTATTCACTCTTGCCCTCGGATCAGATGAATTCTCCACTAGTGGGTGGATTGCTTTTCTCTCTGCCATCTATGTGGTTTAGGGTTAGTTCTCTGTGTGTTGATACCAACGGCATAGTGTTGAGAAGGATGCTGACCCTGGGTCTCCTCTTCTTGATTTTCCTTGTCCTCTTCATTGCGGTACTCTCTAGGAGTAAGAGCCCTACAAAATCGTCTGTAATACAAATGTATATTCTTTCTCACTGTTTCACCTTGCACTCCTGCACTCTGGTTGTCAGCATCTTCCATCTCTTCTTGAAAAGGAGGGTTGGAACACTATAGTCAGTGCCCATAGAGTCTCCACATGTAATAAGATTTGCTTCCTGTGGTAGGGCCTGGCCTTCAGGTGCCCTCTCCGGGACCCCATTCTTTTCTCCCACCCTCACTATTCTGGTAATTTTGCTTGTAATTGCATGGAGGACTGTAACAATGCATATAGTGTGTAGTTTTGTCTATATCGCTTTAAGTTCCCTGTGAGCTACCTAAGATCCTCAAATAGAAAACACACACACACACACACACACACACACACTAGTTATTCTTAAAATGTTTTTGTGAACTCAATGACTGGGCACTCACTCCTAAATCTTCCCCTGAACTACCCTCTACAGATGTGAATAGCATCTATAACAACTATGTTCTACTGCACATATACTGGCTTTAACTGGAACTTTACAGAGTCTGTAACATTTGCTGCCTTAGCACCCTTTTCTCCTTCAACATCAGACTTCTCTGTCTCTCCATCCCCTACACCACGAAGGTACTTCCTTGAGTTATTCTTTTTTATGGCAGCCTGGTGTAAAATACATCTTCCTTGGGGTCACTCTGTTGATGAAACCGGCTCTTTTCTGCTCCTTACCTTGAACCATTGCACTGTTCCTGCGTCAGTCCTTGTGATGACCTTTTTGCCCCTTCAGTGGGGTGGAGCATCAAATCTGTAAAGTCGCGGGTGTTCCCAGTGGCCTTGCCACTCCCCTTGGAGCTGGACTTGGCAATGCAGGTACTGAGGGCCAACAGCAGCTAATGGGTCCCAACCTTGCTGCTCATGATTGGTTACAGTGGTGGTGACTGGGACCAGTCTCTCAGTATCTCACAGCTCCCTGGGGGATGTTCTCCATTCCGCTACAGATTGAACTCACATATAACACTTTAAATTAGTATGTGTAATGTTTTGAGGACCTGTGAGTATCCAATGTGTGTGGAGGTCAGAGAACAACCCTGGAGTCATCTCTCTCCTTTCATCTTTGTATGGATTCTTGGGACAAACTCCTGGTTATCAAGTTATCAGATTCCTGCAATAAGTACCTTTACCCACTAAGCCCAGTTTATCACTATTCTCTCTGTCTCTGTCTCTGTCTCTCTCTGTCTCTCTGTCTCTGTCTCTCTCTCTCTCTCTCTCTCTCTCTCTCTCTCTCTCTCTCTCTCT
>NW_021604597.1:18136412-18150422 GCF_004785775.1 Grammomys surdaster | reverse complement strand
CTCTCTCTCTCTCTCTCTCTCTCTCTCTCTCTCTCTCTCTCTCTCTCGCTTTCTGTCTCTCTTTTCGAGACAGGGTTTCTCTGTGTAGCCCCGGCTGTCCTGGAACTCACTCTGTAGACCAGGCTGGCCTCAAATTCAGAAATATGCCTGCCTCTGCCTCCCAAGTGCTGGGATTAAAGGCGTGAACCACCACTGCCCGGCGTTATCATTTATTCTTGGGAACGGCAATATACTAATAGTTTTAAATAAGCTTCTTGTCTATACTGTTGGATCCCAGTACACCATATACCACTGATATAAAAGCCCATGCTTCAAACTCTTCTCTTTACTTGGGTGAGGAGAGTGAAGAGAACTTTCCCAAATCATGGATGCTATTTAAATTTAAAAAAAAAATGTTTAAAGTGATGCTAAGATGACAACAGAAAAGAAACAGAGCCAGAGAATCTAAACACACAGGAGAGTTACAATGGGGAGGAGCTTTTCTTCAGGGACAGCAGGGTTGCCACACTGATAGCTATTAGGCTGCCTCTGGGCACAAAAGGAAGGAAGGGGTGATAAGATAACAGCTCAGTGCTTAAGAGCACATAGTACTCTTGCAGAGGACCCAAGTTCCTTCCCAGCACCCAGATCAGGCAGCCCACAGAGTCTCAGACACCCTCTTCTTGACTCTATGTGTACCTACATGTACATATGCATATGCTTGCCCCATGTAAGTATATACTATATATAATATACAGTATATAGTATAATATATTACTGCATTAAACTACTATATTGTATATAGTATATATATATATGTATACACATATATATATTCACAGGCTATGTATGTATATATGTAATATATAGTATATATTACATTATATATATATATATATATATTTATATATATATTTATATATATACAGTTAGTTAGTTAGTTAATCCATATAGAGAGGAAGCTGTATTAGGACTGCCGAGTACAATAGGGAATGATAATTTCCCACTGGTCATAAGTATGGTATTTTGTAAGAAGCTATTTGCTTTGTATAAGATATGGATCAGGGGGCAGTTTATTCTTCAGGACACTGTGGTGTCACTATGATCTTCAAAGTATACTAGTAAGCCTGGTCTTTATGGCAGCTGTAATCTCTATAGTTGATCTAGTCCCTGTTACAAGAGTTGAATTAAGGAAAGATACATATGCTATTACAGGAAGGGAAGACTCCGCACATGCTCAGAGAGTGGGAGTGTGAGGACAGATGGGTATCACACTCTTAGTGGGGAGCAGGCTGTGGAATAAAGTCCAAGAATCTACCTAGTCTTCTGGGGTCCCTGTCATATATTCAGCAAAAATTGGAATACAGCCATGAAAAGCAGAAATAACATATGTATCCAGAGATTTATCTGCACTCAAATATGAACAGCCTGGAAGTACTTCACCAGATCCCAATACGCACCTACACCTTGATCTCTACTTTTTGGTCCTATTATTTTGCCAAATATCCTACTAATTAAAAGATTCATTTGAGATTCTATGCTTTGTGTTTTAAAATAACTTTTTCTTTCTTTCTTTTTCTTTCTTTCTTCCTTTCTTTCTTTCCTTTTTTCCTTCATTAAAATGACATGGCAATGGAATTATTAACACCAAGAATGTTTGAGAAAATCCATATGGAAAAGTACTATTTTATAAGACTCCAAAATAAATATTTTTTTTCACCTAAAAATTTAATTGGAGTTACCCTATACAGGGAATGCTGCTCCCGGGAGAACCTGTAAGTTGCCACATGGGAATCCCAGTGCCAGCTGGGTTGCCGGTGCCAGTCAGGGATGCTCTTAGCCCTGTCTAAGAGCCTGAAGCTCTGAACTGTTGGCCTCACACTCTTACTGGATTGTTTATGCTCCACATAATGGTGTCTTCAATCATTTTATCACAGGTCATTTAAGAGTAATAAAACACCACACTTTATGCTTACAGACACAAAGCAGTTACACACACTCGGCCTGCTCCTGCTGAGCTTCGAGGGGCTCTTCGCTTGCAGCATGAGTACATGGCCATGCCACAATAATTCAGTTAAGTAGATACACGGAGCCATTAGGGCTGGGAGAAGGAGAAGCCCCATGCATCTCGCAGCGGGGGCTCGGTTTCTTGAACCTTCTCCACCTCTGCGCAATTAATCTTTGCTCTATCTCAAATATATAGCAGGGCTGCAAACCAAGCATCTACTGACAATGAACCATGAAGAAATGTCTTTTCAACAATTTTTTTACTGCAGAAATAGTCTTATCATTTATTAAAGATGAAAACAAATTTGCATCCCAGTGAGATAGATATTATTTCTTTTACACAAAGAATTAAATATTGGTTCAGCATTCGATACTGCAGGGCATATAGCATTTCATCATTTTTGGAGTTGATGGATATCTTCATTCTGCAACTGTTAATGCCGATTGTGACATTCTCCATGAATATGTAGTGCAAAATGACAGAAGTACATTTGGAGCCATTTCAGAAATTTCTGGGAATTCCATCCTAATTCCAAACTAAAATTCATTTACCAGGTTCTTTTTTAATGAAACTCAAGTCAGCTTCTCAATAAGCAACTTTTAAATTTAAGTATTCTACCAACAATAGGATCCAAAAATATGTTAATCTGATACTTACATACTAAAGACTGGCCACTGGAAGTTAAAAGCCCTTATCTTCATAATTAAACTGTTATGTTTCAATAAGAGTAGAAGCTATGTTTATGCAGAAAACAAAAACCAGTGCAATTCATGATGTGGTGGCCTCAAGGCTGAGCCAGGTTATTGCAGGCAAGGCTCATTGGTGCTGGGAGGGAGTCAGTATGCACACTGCAAACTGTGCCCATCACTTATTCGGAACCAAAGCCACAGTGAAAGTGTAACACAGGGTGGTTTACCAAGAACACCTCAGACTCATTATCCATTTTAGATTGAAATAATCTTTAGTTGATGCACATTCAGAAACCCTCCACCCTGGTCAAATTTTTCATGAATCACACATCCAGTTACATGACCCCCCAGTAAGATCCTAATCCACAGTTTAAGAGTCTGTCATAGGCACCTTGGGGATGAAGGATGAAGGCACATTGCTTCCTTCATATTTATATATCACTGCAGTTAGATATCTTTGACATGATATGTATGGACATACGTATAGTACATAGATAGGCACATATGTATGCATTTTAATCAGGCTGGAGTGTACCAGTGTAATTTGTGACAAAATATTCTAATAGATGAGCAAATAATGTGCCTAACAGAAAAGGGAAAAACCAGGGAGTGGAGTGACTAACTTATTCAGGCCAGCTGTGTGTCCTGTACATGGTCACTTCTCTATGTTCCAGATTCTTTTCACAGCCATGGAAAATGCCTTCTGTGCCTACCATCAGCTTGTCTCCACTCACCCAGTCACACTTGCACATCAGCCTCAGTTTGAATCCTTCTTCTTCCACCTGGCCACGTGCCAAAGCAATACATACCTAAGATTTATGTGTTCCTACCACACATCGGGTCATGTTCAACATTTACTTATTGTCAACATAGAACACAGATCTTCACACATACAAAAAAAATAGGTATTTTATTATCAAGGCAAATAAGAGCTTTCTAATTTAAATACAAATGACCTAGGAACAGGGCCTCAGGGCTGTGAAGCATGTCCTCTACCACTGAGCTACAACTGTGACCTGAAATTTCTCATTTAGAAAAAAAGGGGTTATTTCAGGGCAAGAGAGAGTGAGAGCAATAGATTCCTGTCTCAAAGAAGAGTTTCAGATTTCAAGACATCAAATGCACTGAGCCGGCAATGCCATGAGAATGTGGGGGAGAAGATGCTGCATCGTGGTGAGGTCCAACAGAAACACATTCCGTTTATATACTCTGACCTGTTTCAAGATGAAGAAGCACAGAAACCTAGGGCTATGAATGAGAATTTTAACAGAATTTACTGATTGGCACACTCCCTGCCCAATTTTCTAGAAAGCTCTAAAGAGGGAAGATAATTTCCCAAAGAAGGGGCTTCACTAGGGATGCTGGGATGGAGGAGAATAGATCTTGTACATTACTTCAAAGGCACCTAGGGAGGGGCTCTTAAAGGGAGAAGTTGGGACCAACCTTGCTGAAAGTCAAAGCATAGCTCTCTGGGATGTTGTTTTAAGGTGCAACAGCCTTTTCTACTTCTTTCTGAAGACTACAGTAGAGTAGAATTTAATGGTGACACCCTATGCTTGAGTTATTTTGGAGACAAAGGCTGGACCATCATCCAGAGAAGCAAGGAGTCTAAGTCTAGTAGTTATATCTTATATGAATGCTGGGTGACTTCCAGGGGCCTTTTCTGTTTGTTTGGGAAGGCTCCCAGTAACCCTGAAGAAAGAGTCAGTAAGAGTGGCCAGGCAGCTTTGTTTGCAGACAGGTGAGTGAAATTCATCTTTGGATTCTGTCCAGGTACACAACCAAGAAATGGGAAGGGCCTAGATATCCTTCAAGGCTACCAGGCCTAGACAGAGTTGAGAAAGTTGTAGTGAACATTTATGATTTAACTACAGGGTTTGGACAATGGGTCTTAGAGTGAGACGCTTGGACAGCTTCAATCCTATAGAAGGAATTCTATAGTCTGGTGAAGACTGCCCCTTTGAGAATGAGAGGAAGGATAATTCACTTCAACTACCTCACATTTTCCAGGGAGCATGTGTTACAACAGGTAAAGGGGCCACAGTACAAACTACAGAAGATTGGCATCAATTAGACAGGGCCTCGCTATCCAGAGGAATAATTTAGTATGGGAAAGGTTTTTCCATGTCTTGGGATTGGGAAGATACAAACATGTGCAGATCACAGTTATGCTTGGCATCTGCAGCACCAGCAGTGAATAGAAACCCTGCCACAAGGCTGAAGGCTGCTTTCTCTCATAGGGTCTCCTCCCTGCACTTAACCCTAAGCAAGAACAGCCTTTGGAAAGGCTTGAACCTACTAGATTTCTGCCTGGTGAATATGGATATGAGGATGGTGATATTATAAAAACCTTGAGGGTCTTTGGGAAATAAATTATTTTAATTATTTTCACACAATTAGTACTTTTACAAAATATGTAAGACACGTTCTGTAATTGACAGATGGTATTTAATGTCTACATGTTAATGAGTCTAATTAGATCTGCTTGAGCTATTTATTAATCCAAATGACAAAACGTTGTGTGTGCTACTGTGTTCACATGCTTTATTTTAACCAATCATGATAATAAATATTATGATTTGCAATGATAGAACTGAAAGACATTTTCATGGACTAAACCTGTCACTTCTTAGTTTGTTGAATGAACTGAGAAGTTTAGAAATGGAATCATGAAGTCATTGGTGTGTGATCATGTGCTCTAACTCAAAGAGGGGTAAGAAGAAAGGACTGGGGCAGACTTCAAACAGCAATGAGGCACCAAAGTCACCAGAAGGACAAATTCATCCGTCTTGTACTGTTCAAACAAAGTTTAACTGTAGTTGGAAACAGGAAATGACTGTGAGAGGCATGAGTCAGTATACTATATGGTAATTCATATATAACGATGTAATGGTACCATCCAGAAAAATGTGGATGTGTGCTATGTATCCACCTATGCAGTAAACATGTCATAAACATTCATTACCAGAATGTTATTATAATCATAAACATACATCAAAAATGGGTCTTGTTGTTATTAAATGATCCTTTCAAAATGTTTCAGTATGATTTTGGCATAAAGTACTATATTACATTGATTGACCATGAGTTCCTAAACAGCATTAAAGAGAAAAAAAATAGCATTGTCTTAGAGAAGATCTGCTGTGCTCCAACTTAATATGACCAAATCAACAAGTAGAAAATAAAATGCTTTATATCACTAAACCAAATACTCGATAATTTTATTTAACTTACACTTAACTGTATTTCATTAGGACCAGCAATTTAAGTTTTGGTTTTGATATTTGGTGACCTATCACTTATTTTAGTTTTAGGAGTGTATACCATCTGAAGGAACAAGGAAGCATTATGCATGTCTGCATGTACTTAAACTAGCATGTCATAAAATAATGTACATTCTTACAAAAGCAGTAGCTCAAAGTGAAAGAAAAAGTACAAGGAACGGGACATCAGGAAAAATTATAACGAAATGACCTTGCCCTTGTTGAATGCCCAGCAGAAACAGAGCTTGCACATCACTTAGCTTCTGTGAGCCTCAGTTTTACTCTTCTGTAAGGAGATGGATGGATGGGCGTCTGTAAAGACAGAGGGAAGAGCAGGCTGGGAGGCTCACACCATCATAGAGTGTTGAGTCCTCCTCTCAAGCTAGCCTACAGGCTGAGAGGTGACTACATAACTGACTCCTGAGGAAGAAAGTGCTGGGAGACAAAGGCAGAAAGGACTGAATGGAACCTTATACTCCATTACTTTCTGTGATCATTTGACTCTTCATGCAAATATACTCACCTAATAAAGTAAAATATTAAGGAGATTGCATAAATAAGAAGGTCAGGGAGGTGGGGCTCATTGAGGCTCAGTCGTAGAGAAGTTTTCTTAGGATTGAAAGGCCCTGGGTTCAATCCCCAGCACCAAAGGGAAAAAAAAAGAGGAAAAAAAGAGAGAGGGGGGAGGGGAAGGGGAAAAGAAGGGGGAGGAGGAGAAAGAAGGAGGAGGAAGAGAAGGAAGAGAAGAAGGAGTAGGGAGGGAGGGAAGAAGGGAGGAAGGAGGGAAGGAAAGAAGGAAGGAAGGAAGGAAGGAAGGAAGGAAGGAAGGAAGGAAGGAAGGAAGGAAGAAGAGGGATAAAAAGAAATGGAAAGGAATGGAAAGTTAGTAGGTTGCTCAAATGGTGGAAATGGTGGAAATGACATCTTAGCCTCTGGAACTTGAGACTAGACCTGATTCCTGGGCTTCCTATGAACTATGAAACCTTGGGCACATCACATTCTCACACCTTGGTTTTTCAAACAAAAGACAGTTGTGATTGTAGCTGTGAAAATAAAACAAAATAGTATAATACCCATCTTCAGAGGCATGTTCAGTACATAAACCTATTGATTTGGTTTTTATTTTGCTTTCGTTTTATTTGGGGGTGGGGGGAATCTGGCCTCCATCTCTGTAGTATTGGAATTACAAGTGTTCACCACCACATGACTACTCATATCATAAGATGTTTTTTTCCTTAGGTCCAAGCATCCTCTACATCTCTCTCTGCCTTGGGAATGGAGCAGTGGTGACCTGTAAAAACGGGCACTGAGGACTCCCTGTTTTGAGACTGTTCTTGCCAAAGAGCCAGTGAGCTGACAGGAAGAAGAGAGGTGGAGTTAGAGGAAGGTCAGTGAACATTCTCAGAGCTCCCTACTCACAGCAAACAGCTGATTGGCTGACCCTGGTATAGAACCATAGCTTGGGTCCACCATCCAGTCTGAGTTCTGGAAGCTCTTTCTCCCGTCGCCCCTTCAGGTTACCAGGCCACCTCAAGGTTGCTCAGGGAAGCTACTCAGGCTTCAGGGTTCTGCACTGACCCTTATCATTTCCCACGCAGGAATATTCCTCTTCCAAACTCTTCCAATCCCCAACTGGAGTTCTCATTTGTCTCTTCCCAGTACTTACAGTTCACTAGCACCAGACCAACAAAGACCACCAGCTCTGCAGAGACAACTCAATGTAGGAATTTTCTGCAAAGCTCAACAGACCACCCAAGTGCTTCAGCAACATGGCAAGAATGTAATGTTGTACCATCTGAGGAACATGATAAAAAAAAAAAAAGAAAAGAAAAGAAAAAAAAAACCTTCCTCCTGTTGGCCTAAAAGTCTACCTCAGATAAAGTCATGGCTGATTCCACAGTGGTTTTAACAATAAAACTTTTCTAATTGTGAGGAATAATTTCGAAGTGGTCACTCAAGACTGTGGGGTCTCCAAAGGTGTCAGTTTCTCATGGGTGTTTCTCTGAGTTGTGCAGCAGCTATCAGGGCAGTACCCCCTGGCTCAGGGAGGACAGGCTGCAAAACCAGCCGGCCCTGACTTCATTACACCCTCTCCCTGCAAATGCCACTTTTCTGTTCAAAATCCTATCATGGATATCCACTAGATTTAACAGCTACTGTTGGAGAACTGGTTATATGATGGGTTCTGTTCTAAAACATTTATAAATCTTGATTCTTTTGGTTGTTGCAGAGAAGCACCAAGCATTAATAGAATCAAACCCAGGTGACACAACTAGAAAGTGGAAGCACTGACTGAAACCCATATGATGTTGGCCTCCACTCCAATATTTCACTGCCTGACTGATTATTGCTAAGTTCTCACTAGAGGTTCTCATTTCCCCAGCTTAGGGAGCACACAAACCTTGAAGAGAATCTCATTAGACCTCAAATTCTAAAAGGAGGCTGGTAAGATTTAAGAAGTCAACAACTCAGAAGTCCCAGGATGTCCCTGAAACTGAAAAAAAAAACATAGGCTCCTCTCTCCCCAGTGTTAGGTAAGCAGTAAGGACTGCAAAGGAGATTCAGATCATTTAAGCTGCTTGGAAGAGACTCTCAGAGCTATCTAGCTGTCTCCAAGCAGTGTAATGAACTTCAGGATTCCACATTTTGTGGGTTGTCACCCATTCAGGAGGGGGCTTTCAGTGATGTAGCTGCCCTTGAATCATCTATGTTTCTCTAAGTAACGTCTCACTCCTACACTCCTGATTAAGCAACCCAAATAAACTAATTAGATCACCAAGTATCATTATTTTGCTTTATCATTTGTTCCCAGTCTGAGATGAGAATGCATTTGTGTCACATCTCTGCTAGGAAAAAAAAAATGGCACTTGATATTCTACAGTATGGACCCAATTGCTTTTAAGCATTCTCTCGCATACAATGCTTTTATCAGCCCTACTCTATAACATTTCACTCAACACAAATATTTCAAACAACCAATGAAATCATAGACTATTGAAAAAAACACTGAATTACTATTCACCGACAGTAATTTGTGGCAACTTTGCATAACGAATAATAGATAGCCATGAATATAAACAACCACAACCATAGGCAAAGTCCAGTGCAGTCATCTAAGGTTAAGCTGCTAGTGCAGCTGCAGGGGTATCAGCTGAGATACAATCTTCACAGGGCAGGGGCTCCCTGGATGTTCCCAAAGTACTCCCAGACAACCTGAGGGTTCAATGTCCCCATGGCTTTATTCATCTCTGTATGGCCAGTTAATGCCTTTCCAAATCCCATTCCTAAATTGGTATATGAAACCATCCATCACTAAAGCAATCTATGGCAGATGTTGGCATTCCACAGTCTTTCCTGCCTAAAAAACATGGAATTCAACAATACGGCTCACTAATTAGCACAGGTTAACTGTATATATCCATTCAGTTTTCCACTGTGCTATTTACATTTGATACTTTTTCTAGTTGAAAAATAACATGTAGAAAGCAAGTCTGGAGAGCCAAGGAGATGGCTAAGTGAGTACATGTCTTGCCAGCATCCCCAGAACCCACATGATGAAAGCAGAGAACTGACTCCTGAAATTAGTCCTCTGAGCTCCATTGGGTGTATGCTTGTATGTGTGTATACACATGCATAAATAAAATATAAATATGAAATAATATATAGTACAATTTATTAAGTGACAGTCTCTGTTAAGACCTAAAAGATGTCAAGTTTCTAATAACAAAGCCAACCATTCTGATTTGGGCTTTATCTATTATTTATTTATTTTATGTGTTTATTGGGGGATGCACCTCACTGAAAACTATATGAGTAACCAAGCTTAGCTGTCCTAGTTTGCTTTCTATTGCTGAAAGGCAACTTGGGGAGAAAAGGGTTTCATTCATTCTACACTTTCATGTTACAGACTTTCATTCGGAGAAGTCAGTGGAAGAACCTGGGGGCCAAACTTCAAACCAAGTCCATGGTGGTGTGTTCCTCACTGGCTTCCTTTCCATGGAGTTCTCAACCTGTTTCCTTTTTAATTTTTTTCTTTTAAAGATTTAATTTTATTTTATGTGTATGGCTGTTTTACCTTCATGTATGTCTGTGCATCACATGTGGCAGTACCCATGGAGGCCAGATAAGAGCATTAGATCCCCAGGAACAAGACTTATGGATTGCAGTGAGCCCTCATCTGAGTGCTGGGAACTGAACCTGGGTTCTCTGGTTAAGAACAGCCAGTGCTCTTGACCACTGAACCATCTCCCTAGCCCCTTAACCTGCTTTCTAATACCCCCCAGGACTACTTACCAAAGGGTAGCACTACCCACCATGGTCTGGAATTTTTTACAATCAAGAAAATGTCTCCCACAGACTTGCCTATAGACAAGTCTGATGGTGGTATTCTCTCAACTGAGATCTCCTCTTCCCTGATGGCCACAGCTTGTGTCAAGTTGACTGATAGCACACAAAACCATGGAGTCTGTTCTTTTCTTCAACATGTGTGTGTCAGAGACTGAACTTAGGTGGTATGGGTTGGTAGCAATCACCTTAACCCACTAAATCAGATTCCCTGACCCTGTTCTGATTTTAATAGATAAAATATAAATATTTAGAACACTTTCCCAACTGTTTCTTTGAACCTACACACCTACAAATATGCTCCATTAACTATATTGTTTTTCAAGAAGGAAAAAAGCCTCACGCACAAAGCGGTGCATAGTACTTTCTGGCTTCACTCTCTGTGTTCCACAAATGGGCAAAAATTTTTGGAAAGTGATTAGGGAAAAGGATGAAGGCTTTAAGGGTCCAGAGATGCTCTGTTGTTGAATTGGGTTACATGCAACTGTGTCATTTGTCAAAACTCATCAAGGGATGTGGTAGAACACTAACCTAGCAAGTGTAGGACCCAGTTTGATCCTTAACACATGCACACGCACGCACGCACGCACGCACGCGCGCGCGTGTGTGTGTGTGTGTGTGTGTGTGTGCGTGCAAAATCAAGCAATAGTTTTTATATTTTTTAAATTTGTTTTATACATATGAGTGTTTTGCCTTAGGAGGTCAAAAGAAGTTATTACATCCTCTGGAACCTGAGTAACAGATAGTTGTTAGCCACTGTATGGATGTTGAGAATTGAACCTGGGTCCTTTGGACAAAGCAATAAGTGCTCTTAACCTCTAAGCCACATGTCCAGCCATATATTTTTGATTTGTGTCCTTCCCTGTGTTAAGTAAAAGCTGGTGTAGAAATTACAAATTCCCTAATTCTAAGTTTTAAAGTTAAATACTTTTAACTGTCAAATATGGACCACTCCCTCCTCATAGCTCTTCACACACACGTTCTTTACAACACCTTCCAGGGCAGGCACTATTATATACAGTTTCTCTTCTCTCTTACTTGTCTTCATGTTCTTATCTGTACAGTAACCCTTATTTCTTTTCAAGGACTCAACACAATAGGAAATAATGTTACTTGATAATTTTCTGTCCTTTATGAGCA
Organism: Grammomys surdaster; assembly: GCF_004785775.1. Classification (NCBI taxonomy): domain Eukaryota; kingdom Metazoa; phylum Chordata; class Mammalia; order Rodentia; family Muridae; genus Grammomys; species Grammomys surdaster. Next base: position 18,138,999 of record NW_021604597.1, on the reverse strand, counting down.
AGTGACTTGACTAATTTTGTTGTAATTCCTATGTAGGGGCTGGAGAGGTGGCTTGGAACATTAAATGCACATACTGCTCTTGCAAAGGATCAGGGTTCAGTTCCTAACAGGTACATCAGGCAGCTCACAACCACTTGTAACTCCAACTCCAAGGGAACTGACACCGCCCTCAGGCCTCCATAGACAATGTGCCACTCATGTGCAGTCACCTACACACAGACGCTTTAAAATGAAAATAATGTATTAAAACATATATTTGATTACAGTTGTTCTTTGGTAATTTCACATTCTTTTTAAAATCAGGACAGCTCCTTGTGCTGATCCATTGCCTAGAACTTGCTAGAACAAATATGCATTCAGTAGGTTCTCACAATTGCTGAATATGCACACACATAAATTTTATAGCAGTCACAGGTAAAATAGGTGTGAGTTGGATGCTCAGACACATCATCTCTAAGGAAATATTTTCAGCATAGTTGTCCAACTGACTAAGAGAAGAGCCATACTATCAGGGAGGAGCTGGTAGGAAGGTTCGTGGGACTGGAGTAGACTTGATTCTCTGAAGAAAGGAGGATTTAGAGTGTGGGAACAGAGAGCCAAAGAATCCACATTCCCCAAAATGTTTTATTCATTCCTTGGCCCTATATCTTTCTTCCAATAAGGCCCTCTTTCTGGAAGGCAAGCCTTTAAAGGTCTATGAAACCTTCAATCCTCATCTCAAGCTATCATCCTCTCCAGAAAATCTCTTTCCAGAACTCCAACCAGGAACTAGGCACAGTAGTGTTTACTTTCTTCTTGCCTATACAAAGGCCCCCGAGAGACCATATTTCTTGTGTGATGTCACCTTTAGTCTACTTTGTGTTGTGATAGTCAGTGCGTATAACCAGTTCCCCATCAGTATGATAAAAAAACTTAAGATTTAAAAATGTGTCTTATTCATCATTGTGGGATTCCCAGTGCAATGCTAGCAAAAATTTGCAAATGTTGCCCAACAAGGACTGGATTGGATTCATGGCATAATTCAGCAGATGTGGAGACAGAAATAGAGGGAAACATTACACGCATATAGTGGCAGAACGGGAAGGGAAATGTCTTGGGAATGCTTTTAGTTGCTAGCAACATTAAAGCTGAGCAGCCGTGGCTTATATTAATACAATAAAGTGTTTATTTTTCTCTCATACACAAACCTACTTATTGCCAGCAACTGATTTAGCTTTACAACCACACCTAAGGGTCCAGACTCTTAATGTGTTTCTGCTCAGTAATTTCACAAGTTATCACTTGTCCTCGTAGCTATATCTTGGTGGCACCAAATGGTTTTTGCACTTTCGGTTAACTTGTTTACACCAAGACATGAATACAGGTAAAACAGCCAAGGACCAAACCAATTATACACTCAAATTTCCCAAGTCTTCTGTATGTTCTGCCTACATTGAATTTGGGTAACATGACCAAAAATAAGGGAGGCAGAGAAATGTTGGCAGTCTGTCTCTGGGCACCTTCTAACAATAGAAGTATTCACTGAGAAGACTGTATTTTAGGGTATGAAATATCTCATCCTCAGGGGTGATCCTTGCCTGAAGATGAGATCTTAGGTAAAAACTAGACTATAGATCTTAAATCCAAAGTCTACAAGAAATAAATGGGTAAAATAGGCAGGTGAATTCTGTACCGATATGTTTGATGGGGATAGAAAGCAATGAAATACCCTTAACATCCATGGAGAAACACACCTTTCATTGCTCTCGAATGGTGCAGCATTTTAAAAGTATTTTATTATCTTACATGTATGAATGTTTTGACTGCATGTATGTCTGGTGTGTGCCTGAAATCAATCTTGGTGCTGCTGAAGGTCAGAAGGGGGCTTTAGATCCCCTGGAACTAGAGTTACAGATGTTTGTGGGCTGCATGTGGGTGCTGGGAAATACACCAAAGTCCTCTGCAAGAACAAACGCTATTAACTTCTGAACCAACTCTCCAGCCCCATAGTACAGCACCCTGCACTCATTTTCTTATATTCTGGATAGACAAACGACAGATACAAGAAATGTTCCAATATATTTTAATACTATAATACAAACACTGTCATATCAACAGTGACAATTGTCACCTAGCTTCTGTCTGAAGAAAATGGAAGCATTGGTATGAAGGCAGGGACAGAGGTAAGTTAGCTTTGTTTAAAAATGAGCAGCTTCCATTCAGTTCCTACTGTGACTTGCTGTGGTGGAATGTCAACATACTTTTCAAGACATATCAGAAATAAGGATCTTTTTGTGATAATACTTCCTCATTAACTGTCAGTAGTATATCTGGAACCATTAAGATGTTGAGAAAGGCCCTTCTGCCCCTGCCTGGTCCTCTGGGCTGGAGCAGACACAGAGTCGGTCTGCTCCCGTCCTGTTGAGAAACTGAATCCTGAGTCATCCAGGAGCCACTGCACTCAGAGCAGCTGACACAGAGTCGGTCTGCTCCTGTCCTGTTGAGAAACTGAATCCTGAGTCATCCAGGAGCCACTGCACTCAGAGCAGCTGGTAAGATCTCCATCTCACTCCCTAAACCCCAGAGATAGATCGGGGAGCCAGGGACA
>NW_021604597.1:18126104-18131412 GCF_004785775.1 Grammomys surdaster | reverse complement strand
TCAAAGGGAGACAACCATGGAGATAGAAAACCTAAGAAAGAGATCAGGAGTCACAGACGCAAGCATCACCAACCGAATACAAGAGATAGAAGAGAGAATCTCAAATGCAGAAGATACGGTGGAAAATATTGACACAGTTGTCAAAGAAAATGCAAAATGCAAAAAACTCCTAACTCAAAACATCCAGGAAATCCAGGACACAATGAGAAGACCAAACCTAAGGATAATAGGTATAGATGAGAATGAAGATTCCCAACTTAAAGGGCCAGTAAATATCTTCAACAAAATTATTGAGGAAAACTTCCCTAACCTAAAGAACAAGATGCCCATAAACATACAAGAAGCCTACAGAACACCAAATAGACTAGACCAGAAAAGAAATACCTCCCGTCACATAATAATCAAAACATCAGATGCACAAAACAAAGAAAAAATACTAAAAGCAGTAAGGGAAAAAGGTCAAGTAACATATAAAGGCAGACCTATAAGAATTACACCAGACTTCTCACCAGAGACTATAAAAGCCAGAAGAGCCTGGACTGACATCATACAGACACTAAGAGAACACAATTGCCAGCCCAGATTACTATACCCAGCAAAACTCTCAATCACTATAGATGGTGAAACCAAGATATTCCATGACAAAACCAAATTTGCACAATATCTTCCCACAAACCCAGCACTTCAAAGGATAATTGATGGAAAATGCCAACACAAGGAGGGAAACTACAACCTAGGAAAAGCAAGTAAGTAATCTTCCAACAACCCCCAAAAAAGATACAAACATAACTTTACCTCTAATAACAAAAATAACAGGAAGCAACAATCATTTTTCCTTAATATCTCTTAACATCAATGGTCTCAATTCCCCAATAAAAAGACGCAGACTATCAGACTGGATACACAAACAAGACCCAGAATTTTGCTGCATACAAGAAACGCACCTCAGTGACAAAGACAGACACTACCTCAGAATAAAAGGGTGGAAAACAATTTTTCAAGCCAATGGTCCCAAGAAACAAGCTGGAGTAGCCATTCTAATATCAAATAAAATCGACTTTCATCCAAAATTAATCAAAAAAGATAAGGAAGGACACTTCATACTCATCAAAGGAAAAATCTACCAAGGTGAACTCTCAATTCTGAACATCTATGCTCCAAATGCAAGGGCACCTACATACATAAAAGAAACTTTACTAAAGCTCAAAACACACATTACACCTCACACAATAATAGTGGGGGATTTCAACACCCCACTGTCAGCAATGGACAGATCATGGAAACAGAAACTAAACAGAGACACTTTGAAATTAACAGAAGTTATGAACCAAATGGACTTAACAGACATCTATAGAACATTTCATCCTAAAACAAAAGAATATACCTTTTTCTCAGCACCTCATGGTACCTTCTCCAAAATAGACCATATAATTGGTCACAAAACAAGCCTCTACAGATACAAAAAGATTGAAATAATCCCTTGCATCTTATCAGATCACCACGGACTAAGACTGGTCTTTAATAATGACAAAAACAATGGAAAACCCACGTACACATGGAAACTGAACAACTCTCTACTCAATGATGACTTGGTCAAGGAAGAAATAAAGAAAGAAATAAAAGACTTTTTAAAATTCAATGAAAATGAGGACACATCATACCAAAACTTGTGGGACTCCATGAAGGCAGTGCTAAGAGGAAAGCTCATAGCTCTAAGTGCCTACAAAAAGAAACTGGAAAGAGCACACACTAACAAGTTGACTGCACAACTAAAAGCTCTAGAACAAAAAGAAGCAAATACACCCAGGAGGAGTAGAAGGCAGGAAATAATCAAACTCAGGGCTGAAATCAACCAAATAGAAACAGAAAGAACAATACAAAATATCAATAAAACCAGGAGTTGGTTCTTTGAGAAAATCAACAAGATAGATAAACCCTTAGCCAGATTAACCAGAGGGCACAGAGACAGTATCCAAATTAATAAAATCAGAACTGAAAAGGGAGACATAACAACAGAAACTGAAGAAATTCAAAAAATCATCAGATCCTACTACAAAGGCCTATACTCAACAAAACTGGAAAACCTGGATGAAATGGACAATTTCCTAGACAGATACCAGGTACCGAAGTTAAACCAGGAGCAGATAAACCATCTAAATAGTCCCATAACCCCTCAGGAAATAGCAGCAGTCATCAAAAGCCTCCCCACTAAAAAAAGCCCAGGACCAGATGGTTTTAGTGCTGAATTCTATCAGACCTTCAAGGAAGACCTAATACCAATTCTCTTCAAACTATTCCACAAAATAGAGACAGAAGGAACACTACCCAATTCGTTCTATGAAGCTACAATTACACTCATACCCAAACCCCACAAGGACCCGACAAAGAAAGAGAACTTCAGACCAATCTCCCTTATGAACATCGATGCAAAACTACTCAATAAAATTCTAGCAAACCGAATCCAAGACCACATCAAAACAATCATCCATCATGATCAAGTAGGTTTTATCCCAGGAATGCAGGGATGGTTCAATATTCGGAAATCCATCAATGTAATCCACTATATAAACAAACTTAAAGAAAAAAACCACATGATCATCTCACTAGATGCTGAGAAAGCATTTGACAAAATTCAACATCCCTTCATGATAAAAGTCTTGGAAAGATCAGGAATTCAAGGCCCCTACCTATACATAGTAAAAGCAATTTACAGCAAACCAGTAGCCAACATCAAGCTAAATGGAGAGAAACTTGAAGCAATCCCACTAAGATCAGGGACTAGACAAGGTTGCCCACTCTCCCCCTACCTATTCAATATAGTACTGGAAGTCTTAGCCAGAGCAATTAGACAGCAAAAAGAAGTCAAAGGGATACAAATAGGAAAGGAAGAAGTCAAAATATCGCTATTTGCAGATGATATGATAGTATACTTAAGTGACCCCCAAACTTCCACCAGAGAACTCCTAAACCTGATAAACAACTTCAGCAAAGTGGCTGGTTATAAAATCAACTCAAACAAATCAGTAGCCTTCCTCTACATGAAAGATAAACAGACTGAAAAAGAAATTAGGGAAATGACACCCTTCACAATAGTTGCAAATAATATAAAATACCTTGGTGTGAATCTAACCAAGCAAGTGAAAGACCTGTATGACAAGAACTTCAAGTCTCTGAAGAAAGAAATTGAAGAAGATCTCAGAAGATGGAAAGATCTCCCATGCTCATGGATTGGCAGGATTAATATAATAAAAATGGCCATCTTGCCAAAAGCAATCTACAGATTCAATGCAATCCCCATTAAAATCCCAACTCAATTCTTCACAGAGTTAGAAAAGGAAATTCTCAAATTCAAATGGAATAACAAAAAACCCAGGATAGCGAAAACTATTCTCAACAATAAAAGAACTTCTGGAGGAATTACCATCCCTGACCTCAAGCTGTACTACAGAGCAATAGTGATAAAAACTACCTGGTATTGGTACAGAGACAGGCAGGAAGATCAATGGAATAGAATTGAAGACCCAGAAATGAACCCACACTCCCATGGTCACTTGATCTTTGACAAAGGAGCTAAAACTGTCCAGAGGAAAAAGGACAGCATTTTCAACAAATGGTGCTGGTTCAACTGGAAGACAACATGTAGAAGAATGAAAATTGATCCATTCTTATCCCCTTGTACAAAGCTCAAGTCTATGTGGATAAAGGACCTCCACATAAAACCAGATACACTGAAACTAATAGAAGAGAAGGTGGGGAAAAGCCTCGAATACTTGGGCACAGGGGAAAAGTTCCTGAACAGAACTCCAATGGCATATGCTCTAAGATCGAGAATTGACAAATGGGACTTCATAAAATTGCAAAGTTTCTGTAAGGCAAAGGACACTGTCAATAGGACAAAACGACAACCAACAAATTGGGAAAAGATCTTTACCAATCCTTCATCTGATAGAGGGCTAATATCCAATATATACAAAGAACTCAAGAAATTAGACTCCAGACAACCAAATTACCCTATTAAAAAATGGGGTATAGAGCTTAACAAAGAATTTTCAACGGAAGAAACTCGAATGGCCGAGAAGCATCTAAAGAAATGTTCAGCATCCTTAGTCGTCAGGGAAATGCAAATCAAAACAACCCTGAGATTCCATCTCACACCAGTCAGAATGGCTAAGATTAAAAACTCAGGTGATAGTAGATGCTGGCGAGGGTGTGGAGAAAGAGGTACACTCCTCCATTGTTGGTGGGACTGCAAGATGGTGCAACCACTTTGGAAATCAGTCTGGCGGTTCCTCAGAAAATTGGACATAGCATTACCCGAGGATCCAGCTATACCACTCCTAGGCATATACCCAGAAGATGCTCGAACATATAACAAGGACATATGCTCAACTATGTTCATAGCAGCCTTATTTATAATAGCCAGGAGCTGGAAAGAACCCAGATGTCCTTCAACTGAGGAATGGATTCAAAAAATGTGGTATATTTACACAATGGAGTATTACTCAGCTATTAAAAACAATGAATTCGAGAGGTTCCTAGGTAAATGGATGGAACTAGAAATTATCATCCTGAGTGAGGTAAGCCAATCACAAAAGAAGACACATGGTATTCACTCACTGATTATTGGATATTAGCCTAGAACCTTGAAATGCCCAAGATGCAACTCACAGGCCACATGAAGCCCATAAAGAAGGAAGACCAAGTGAGGGTGATTCGGTCCTTCTTAGAAGGAGCAACAAAATACTCAAGGGAGCAAATATGGAGACAAAGTGAGGGACAGAAACTGAAGGAGGGGCCGTCTCAAGACCACCCCACCTGAGTATCTATCCCATGTGCAATCACCAAAGGTAGATGCTGATGTGGAAGACAGGAAGTGCATGCTGATAAGAGCCTGATATGGATATCTCCTCAGAGGCCTTCAAGAGTCAGACATATTCAGAGGCAGATGCTCACAACTAGCCATTGAACTGATCATGGGGTTCTCAATAGAGGAGTTAGAGTGAAGACTGAAGGAGCTGAAAGGGTTTGTGGCACCATGAGGAGAGCAACAATACCAACCAACCACAGCTCCCAGGGTCTAAACCACCAGCCTGGGAGCACTTAGGGGGGGATCCAGGGCTTCAGCTGAATATGTAAAAGTGGAGGGCCCTGCTGGGCATAGGTGGAAGAAGAGAACCTTGACCTCATGAAGGCTGGATGCCCCAGGGGGTGGGAATTTTGAGGGTGGGGAGGTGGGAGTGGGGGGGTGTAGATAGAGGTTACATCCACAGAGAAGAAGGAGGAGGGGCGAGGGGATTGGGGGTTCCGA
>NW_021604597.1:18120671-18126004 GCF_004785775.1 Grammomys surdaster | reverse complement strand
GATGTTGAGAAAGGAAGAATAATGTGATTCATTGGATAAAAGAACTTGCCTAACGACCTGAGTGAAATTCCCAGACCTGCATGGTTGAAGGTGAGAACCTACTCCCACAGTTAGTTCCCTGGTCTCTGTCTGAGGGCTGAGGTATCTGAGAGATACAGATCCGTCCCCTCTGACTGTAGCTGTTGAGCCAAGCAGCATCCCTACTGGAGATCACAGTATCTTTCACACCACACCCCTGTCCTCCTTTCTAAAACTTTATACATTCCCATCGACCTTGACAAACAAAAGAAGACATTCTTCATTCTAAAACTGGCATTCATTGCAAGAGCAAGCTTCTGTTTGGAGGTTCTTTCCTCTGTGTTTTTTAAACTAAAGATCAAATAATATTTAGTCACTAAAATATATACCACTGAGATGGAAATACACAGAAACAGGCATTGCTGGTTACTGAAAGAGCATACCCACTTCATTGTGCTTTTTCATCTGGAAAGGACCATTTTGCTCTAAAGGTCTTTTTAACTCAAGAACAAACTCAACTTGTTACTTTCTCAGTTGCCCCAACATAAAACCTCAGCACACAGTGCTCTGTGCTGTTGAGGAAACAGTTGTTTTCTCTTCCCTTGCCTCCCCTTTTCCCACACCACTCTAGTCTTTAGCCTTTTGCTAAGTCCAGAGCAGACCCAATAAATAATTCTGGTAAAGAAGTCTGTGTTTTGCAGAACAATCCTCCTGGCGCTGTGTGTCACTGCAACTACCCAAAGCACCACCTGCCGGCTCAGATCAATACCCTTCTTCTGCCACAGTGAAGGAGACACACGCTTCTCACTCAGCTATAAATGCTCCCCGCTACCCAGGTCTTTCATCTTGGACCACAGTGAAGCTTTCTTGTCAGGTTTATAATATTTCCCACCACTCTCAGGATTTTCCTTGTCCTTGCTTTCCTTTTTCCAGTGTGTAACAAAAAACAACAAATGAACAGATGTAAAACGATTTTTTTCACACTGTTTTCCTACTTGTTAACATCCATCGGCTGCAGTAACTCCTCCCATAGGAATGTATCCATTTGCAGCTTACATAGTTAAGCATTGTTTGTCTTTTCTGCTCATAACCACGTGCATAATGCCTTCTCCTAATGTCATTGTACCTAGGGTTATTTTTATCATATTAGGCTCACCCTGGTGAAAAAATATTAATTGATTCTTCCCTCCACAGAAATCTGGGATGAGCCAAATGCTGCCAACTGTATTTGGAATTTATAACCCTGGTACTTCCTAAAAGTAAATGAGGTCATTTACAGTGAAAATACATATTCACGTTAATTCAAAGAAAAATAAATCAGGAATGAATTCTTAGAATGGAATCAGACAGCTATTGTCACAGAGCATTACACTTGGCTTTGATGTTTTCTAACATGCTGGGAGTGGGGTGGGGATGAAGAACAGAACAGAGAAAGCTATTATGTATGTGTTCATACAAAACACATCTGAGCTCTTCTTTCAGGAAATGAGTAATGAAGTCTACTTAACTGTGAAGGATTTACAATACCCCAGAAAACACACTCGGTGTGCAGATACAAAGACAAGCTACAAAAATGACCTGAAATGCAGAACAACCAGTAAAGCAGCCAGACACATCAAGAATGCAACAATGACCATGGGGAGGAAGAACACAGGGATTCGGAGGGAAGGGGAGGGGAAGGGAGAGGAGAATACTGGGTGAATATGATCAAACTACATTATTCACACATTGAAAAGTCATAGTGAAAACTATCATTTTGTAGAATTTTATATATGCTAATAAAATGTCTAAAAATATTATGACATGGATTTGGCTCAGCAACTGCAGTCTGAAGGGCATATTCTGAGAACTGTCAGGGGAGTCAGGAGCAGGGACCTCTCCAGAAGTGATGGCTTTGCACACTGAGCTCACATATCAGGTCCCCACACCCCAGACACTCAAGCTAGAGTACCACGTGTCCAGAATACTTGTAGATTTGGGTGTATCAGATTTAAACAAACAACCTCTATTTGTACAAAATGTTAATTATTTCTAATCTGAGAAGTGACATCCTATTTGGAAGATTCCCATGTACTAGAACTCACTGAATTCAAAATGGTTGACATATACCTAGAATAAAAATATATTCTAAGTAACATCACATGAAGTGGGAATTTCTGGTTTTATTGGAGACATAGTTGTGTCTTTGTGGTGTTTCTTTTCTGGAAACTGTTTTATTAGAGAATGTTTTGCTGAGAACAGACACATGGTGTTTTTCTGGAAGCTGCCTGATGAAAAGGCATGTGATGTTTTGCTAGAGCAGATGCATAAGAGGACATGTGATGTTTGGAAACAGTATAAGTATAACCCAACAAACAGTGGACGACTCTCTGGCATTGGTTCACCTTGCTGGTCTTTAAAGGCCTTCACTGACACTACTCTTCACTGCCAGTGCTCTTGTATTGGTTCACCTTGCTTTCTTCTCCAATCTTTGCTTCTGTGACTTCATAGAGAAACGTACCAAAGAACTTCTGGTGGTGTTCTAGGTGCTTCTTGCCACTTCAGCAGACTCTTGTTGATTGGATAAGCCTCCCGGTTTCTTCTGAATCAAGCCACTGCTGCTGGTTCATGTTTTCTGTTTTGCAAGTGGACTGGACTGCTGACAACAAAGATTGGAGTCACCCCCCAAAGTAATACTTCTAAACAGATTCACATCTCCTTCTCCTATTAGCCATCTTCCTCCCCTTCCTTTGGTCAGTGGGCTATAAGGGAGGTTGAAGTGTTTAAGAACCCTTATTAAAGTAGGTTTTGAAAAACTCTAAGCCTACAGTCACATATTATGAATGAGGAGGTGGAGAGATGCCTCAGCAGCAGTGAGCACTTGCTGCTCTTCCAGCACCCATTTCAGACAGCTCGCAACCATCTGTAACTCCAGCCCTAGGGGATCCAATGCACTCTTTAAGCTCTAAAACTCTTCACTTGTGTGCACAAGCCCAAACATATACACACATAATTAAAATTAGAATATTTTTAATATTATAAATGTAATAGTTCATTTTGATTGTCAACTTGGCAGGTCTAGAATAGCTTAGGAGGCAAACCTCTAGTATCGCTGATGGAGTTTCTTAGTGGATTTAACTGAGTTTGGAACACACACCCTAATTATGAATAATACCATTTTGTGAACTAGAATCCCTGATGGACTTTAAAGGAGAAATCAAGCTGAGAACCAGCCTTCCTCTGTGCTTCCTGAGTGTAAATTCAATGTGACCAGCCTGCTACGCTTCTGCTGACAGGCCTGCCCCACCATAATGAACTGTACCTTCAACTTTTCAACCAAAATAAGCCCTTCCATCCTTAAACTGCTTTTCAGGCGTTTTGTCACTACAAGAAAAAATAAGTTCTTCAGTTCTACAGTGAAAACTGAAGTTCTAAAACTGCATCACTGATTGATGTTTGTATTTAGTCTCACACATGGGGGAACTTAACAGGGAGAATTCAGCAAGCCTGGGAAGTACATAATCCATTCAATGCTAGCCTCAAGATGTAAACCCACACACAGAAGAAGTAGCTGAGAGTACATTGCCCAATTCTGCTTGGGATTTTATTTTGTTTTGTTCCCTTGGTGAGCGTTGTTTGCTTTATTTTGTTTTGATGAAGTTTTTAAAAGATTATATTTTTAAGTATGTCTGTCTGTGTGAGGGTATGTGCACATGAGTGCAGATTCCCACAGAGGCCAGAAGAGGGTGTCAGGGCTGGGGTTACAGGTGGTTATGAGCCATGCAACAGAGAACTGGAAAGCAAACTTGGGTTTCTGCAAGAGCAATACAGACTCTTAACCTCTGAGCCATCTCTTCAGTCCCATTGTTGGGTTTTGAACAGAGTCTTACTGTGTAGCTCAGGATGTCCTTGACCCTCCTTCCTCACCCTCCTGCATACTTGGATTACTGATGTAAGCTACCATTAAAAACAGCCAATGCTAAAAGGAAACCAACACAGCCAAGTGTATCTACATGTTGCACCATGGTGGGCAGAAACTGATGAGTATCCCTGGACACTGAGTGATACTCTCCTCAGGGAAAGACTGCCAAACATCCCTAGCCATGGTATTCTGATTATTTCTCCCTCCAAAATTCATGTAATGGAGTCTAATCTTTAAAATGTTGGTTAAAATGTGGGGAACCGGGCTGAAGAGATGGCTCAGCCATTAAAGGCTAGGCTCACAACCAAAATTATAAGATATGGGGGACCTTGAACATGGTTACATAAGGGTTCTGTTGACAAGGTGGAAGGTGCCCTCTTCCACCACACAGGACTCAGTAGGAAGTCTCTAAACTGATGGCATAATGATTGTAAATTTCCAAGCCTTCAAAATTGTTAGCAACATACTTCTGTTGCTTATAGATCACCTATTTCAGGGTATTTTGTTACAGCAATGCAAACCACCTAAGACAATAGCGTTGAATGTGCTGTGAGGTGAAGGAATCTCTAGTTTGCTAACTTACTCTTCACTTCCTAATTCCTGTGAATCAATCACCTTATTCTCCTGTAAGTCATAAGTGTTGAAATAAGGGATAAGCTTAAACTGTGCTGTACAATGAGACAAAGGTGAAGGGAGAACAAAAGAAGGTAAGAAGCAAAGATAGGAGCAATATGCTTTAAAGATAAAAGAAGGAACCACAAAGTAGAGAATACATAATTCCTCCCCAGGGACCCAGGAAAAGCCAGTGCTGCCAACTCCTGACTCCATAAATCCCACTTGGAAGTTTGACCTTAAGATAAATTTGTAGGGCTGGAGAGATGGCTCAGCCATTAAAGGCTAGGCTCACAACCAAAAATATAAGATAAATCTGTATTATTTTAAGGTACCATGTTTGTGGAGATTTATTGTAGCAACAATAAGGAATGTACACAACTTATCTGACACTAGATCGCCATGAGTCCGTGGGACAAAGGAAAGAGTTTCTGTCTGCAAACAAAGCTTGTGATAGTTGCTGAGCTGGGAATATAGACTGAAAGTTACAGGCCTCTTGAACAGCATTAGTGCTCGGAGCAGATGGCCTCATTTTCAGGGCTTCATTCTCTAATAAAGAAGGCATCAGACAGCACATGAGTGTGGATCACAAATTCACACTGCTCATCTCCAAAGGAAGTCCATTAGTCAGTCTGCCATTAATTATAGAAAAAACAAGGCAACTGGGTTCCAGACAGGACCTAATTCACTCTATTTTAGTACAGCCAGCCATGTTGAGCCTTAAGCTTCAGTTTCCCAAAGAAGCAGGCAAGGTTTCTCAAAGAAGAAGAAGAAGAAGAAGAAGAAGAAGAAGAAGAAGAAG
>NW_021604597.1:18017194-18120571 GCF_004785775.1 Grammomys surdaster | reverse complement strand
GAAGAAGAAGAAGAAGAAGAAGAAGAAGAAGAAGAAGAGGAGGAGGAGGAGGAGGAGGAGGAGGAGGAGGAGGAGGAAGAGGAAGAGGAAGAAGAAGAAGAAGAAGAAGAAGAAGAAGAAGAAGAAGAAGAAGAAGAAGAAGAAGAAGAAGAAGAGAAGGAGGAGAAGGAAGAGGAGGAGGGGGAGGGAGGAGGAGGAGGAAGGAGAAGGAGGAGGAGGAAGGAGGAGGAGGAGGAGGAAGGAGGAAGAAGAAGAGGACAGGTAATGGCTCTGACATCTAGCCAAGAGGGATAGCCAGCTCAAAGACTGAGACTGTATTTCTCTAAGGCCTGATCAAAACTGGTAAAAAAAATATTATAGCAACCAATTAAAAGCATACTAATGTAACTGCTTCTTACCTAGCCAATCATATTAAAAATGACCTAACCAACCCTAAAATTCCCTTAGTTGTGCATAAAAGGAGCCTGAGAGCTTATCTGCTCATCGCCATTTTGTATGAATAGCTAACCCCTGCAAGCTGGTTATTTCTGCAGAATAAACACTCTTTGCTTTTACATAATATTTGATTCTGGGATCTTCCTTCAGCAACTCTCAGACTCTTGCATTCCGACAGTAAGGGAGAGACATAGCAGCAGGATGGTTTCAAAGACCAGCAGTCTCCTCAAACCCCTAAAAGGAGGTAGGTACACTATTTCATCACAGCCCAGAGAAGGCATCTTATAAGAGAGCAAAGAGAGCTAACCAAGAATACTTTATTTATAGTAATCCAGTTCAATCAAAGAATTTATAGTACCTGGATGAACTATCAAAGCTGATTGACAGGCTCTAGGCACCTTCCTTAAGAAAAAAAATGGTTTTGTACCTCAGAAAGATAAATGTCATGCTTTGGAGATAACGTAGTCAGTAAAGGACTGGTCTTACATACACAAAGACCTGAGGGTTTAGGTTTGGGCCTGCCTGCCTGTCTGCCGCCATGCTCCTGCCATGACAGTCACAAACTCATCCTCTGGAACTGTAAGCCTCCAATAAACTCTTCTGTGAGTTGCCTTGGTCACGGTGCTTTGACACAGAAATCTAAAAGTAACTAAGACCCAAGTGTACACCACTGAGCTTGGCTGTTTATGTGGGTACTTGGAACCAGAACTTGGTGCTCATGCTTGAGCAGCAAGCTCATTACTAAGCCATCTCCCTGGCTTGTGATTCCTGTTCCTCTAACTTAACTTAACTCTACTTTGAGATTCCATGCTACTAGACAGGCAGAAACACAACCATGTCCTTTCATTGAATCTGTGTTCTCATAATCTCAGGCAATGAAAGGTGCGAGGGCTAGATAGTTCTCAGGACACACATCAACTCAGGGAGAGGTCCCTGTAACTTGAGGATCCGTCTACTACTCACGTGTCTATGTAGGTGGGAATATGCCTATTCACTTGCCTCCAGCATCCATCTCAGTCTTCCCAAAACCCTACCTAGAAATGAACCACAGCATACCACAGCACTTAAGAGAAAGGTAGCCAGTCTGGTTGGGTGTGAATTCTAGTTCTGTTACTTACTATCTGTGAAATCAGAAAATTTCATGGCATGACTAGGACATACTTTCTTCAGTCATGAATTGGAAAAACAGCATGTAACTTAAGGCGTTACTGTGAAGGAATAAATGTGGTATTAGAATGATGTCTGTATGGAAGTGCTGTGACTAAGACGAAATCTCCATGAGGATCTTTGTCTCTTTATTTACTGCACTTAGAGCCTGGTGGAAAAAGGAGTCAAAGAGTGTTGAAAGATTTAAGGAGTGTTTTCTCTTTGCTTTGTGACTTTGGAGCTCGGATTTTATGTTCCCTCCTTCTGGCTCTGGGCAATCTCTCTGATTGCAAAAGATTCTTTTCTCTTTGGGTTTCTGGCCAACATGTTATTGATGTTATTGATTTGCTTCCTGGCCCATACCTCACCTATTAATGCTCTCAAGGTCACAAAGATGTACAGCTCATCTTACTCTTCTCCCAACTAAATCACCTCACAGAAGAAAGAAATAAAACAACAACTAAAACTACAGTATCTGCTTGAATGGACAGAAGGGAGAAAATGCAGAAGAAAAACAAAGATTTAGAGTGGGCAGAGTCTCAAAATAGAGGTTGGGGAGGTGGTTCAGTGAATTAAGCAGCTAATGTACAACCCTAAGGACATGAGTTTGGATTAAGTATAAAGATGGGCACGACCATGATGGGGGAATTTTATAACTAATCCCAGCGTGGGGAGGCAACAGGTGAATCCCTACAGCTCACTCACCAGCCAGTCTAGCCGGTGAACTCTCCAGCTTCAATAAGAGACGCTGTCTTAAAAATAAAGTGGAGAGTAACTGAGGAAGACCCATGTCAACCTCTGGCACACACAAACACATACACACACACATATTACCCCATCACCCCTAGAGCTTCAGCTTATTATTGCTGTTGTTGTTGTTATTGTAGTAGTTGTTGCTAGCGTCCAGTTTTACATAAATGAGCATTATATTTGTGCAAAATATATTAAGATATTTCTCTTAATAATATAAAAGGCAGCTCTGCTCACATGTCAACTGAATCTAGTTAACCTATGTTAATGGCCTTGACATCATAGTGGCCATACTAACCAGAGTTTTCTCCTGCTCCCTTAGACAGAATGAGCCTGGTTTTTAAGTGGCTGTGTCACTGGGGTTCCATCAATGAAACACTTGCCGCCTTTGATAAGGTGTCTGTTGTTGTTTGGTACACACAGCCCACATCCAGACATACCACACCCAGTTTCTGAGTAGAGGTGAGTCAAGTAGGTTTTAGAAGTGTTTCCCACTGTATCAGATCTCCTAAAAAGCTACCCTCCCTTTCCTTGAAGCTGTTGGTAGTCTCCTTCCTACTCATTAGCTAAACCCTTTGGAGTTTCTTTGCCATAAGACACATGCTGGGAGCACTGTTTGCCCATATCCCAGTTCTAACATCCCTGCTGCCTGCCAGAACTTTCTCAGCCTTCGTCCTCCTGAAGAGCCATAAAATCTGAACACACAGCTAACAGAGCTTCTTCTAGGACAGAAACACCAAAGCCTGTAACATGATATAAACATTTAGGGTAAATGGTTAAACATTCCATTTAACTAAGATACATTTTCCTGTTCTTTAGTGTGCCCAGTCCTGACTGAGATTAGACTTTCATCCACCCTGTGCTACCCAGGGAGAAAGATGCTGAGTTCCTGTTAGCAACGATGCCCATTTCTCTATCTAAATATTCCTCAAGTCGCAATATTGCATCTCTCACATGCTGTATATTGGTAACATTTGCAGTGGTATGATGCAGAGATGAGAGCCCTGGGGGAAAGTGCTAATATCTACTCTCTAAATCAAGGCTTAGTTACTATTTTCTCTTGGACAACATGTCTGTATCCACTTTCCAGGCTCCGCGCCCGAAAGATGTCACTCTCTCTTAAAAAAAGAAATAGGGAATCAGGTGTTGGAATTACAAGGAGGTACCACCATGTTCACTCTTATATAGTGTGAGGGATTGACCCCAAGGTTTCATGCCTGTGAGACTAATTGAGATACATCTCCAGCCTGCAATGCCTCTTTTGAAACTTCATAGTAAAGAAATAAGGTTGGAATTGAAAATCTTTTAGCTACCTTTTTATAGCAAATGCAATTTGTTGACAACTTTCCTAGCTGTATATGTTGTGACTCTTCAATTAGGCTTAGTCAAAGTGGCAACATAAACAATAAAGCCTTCAGGACAAGGCCACCTTTCACCACTGCCTAACTGTAGCCTCTGGAGAAACCAGGAGAGAGACCGACCACCCAAATTCACCAATTATCATGACCACCAAAACACATCATGAAACCTCTAAGTAATGTGACCAACACCCTGATTTGCCTGCAACTAAGGTTCTTGAAATGGGGGACTGTCCTGACAACTGCAGAGGTAACATGCTCTTTCTAAGTTCAGCCTTCCTTCCGCACACAGCATCGCTGTCCCATTCGGTTTCCACAGAGGCGTCTCAAAGATCTGTTGGTGTCAAGAAAAATGGAAAAAAAGATAACAGAATTTACAGGCTTATTTGAAAACCACTGTGAAGGAGAAGTGAAAGGAGCTTTGTAGAAAAGGAAAAGAAGAAAAGAAAGCAAGTTTTCAGATGAAAATGTGTTATCAATTGCTGTCAAATGCCCTTATGCCAATAAGATCTTGGAGACTGGTAGCCGAGAGGCCAGGCTTCAGAAGGCAAGATGCCATTGTCACTTATGGGAAAATATCATAACTTAGGGAGATGTTTTATTAAAAAAAAAAAAACCCTTCTGTATAAGAACTGGGTGCCAACAGCAAAAAGCATCAAAGGCCAAAGAAAGAGACAGACCGACCTGAAACTAAATAAAGCACAATTTTATTACTAGCCGTCACAGAAGCATGTCTCAACAGCAAGACAGGTGGATTCTACGCCTGTGGCAGCAGGAAGAGATGCTAAGATAACTGAAGTGTAGCTAGCTCTCCCCAAAACTGTTAATATAGGCAGGCTAGATAGCTCCAAAGTTAAAAGCACTAGCTGCTCTTCCAAAGGACCAAGTTCAGCTCCCAAAAACCACATCAGGCAGCTTACAACAGCCTGTAACTCCACGGAATCTAATGCTGTCTTCTGGCCTCCTCAGGTACCCACAAACATACACAGGTACTCAAGCACATGTACGTACACATACACACACACACACACAAGCACACAAATAAAATAAATCTTTTTAAAAAGACTATTAATATGGGCAGATAAGACAGCTTGGCATGGAAATGTATCACAGGCCTTCACCTTCTGACATGAGTTTAATCCCTGGAAAGCGGCAGGAGAAAATTGACTCCTGAGAATTGTACTCTGACTTTCACATATAAACCATGGCATGTACCTATATTCACACAGTCAAGATTGACAGACAGGCCAGGCGGTGGTGGCGCATGCCTTTAATCCCAGCACTTGGGAGGCAGAGGCAGGCGGATTTCTGAGTTTGAGAGTTCGAGGCTAGCCTGGTCTACAGAGGGAGTTCCAGGACAGCCATGGCTACACAGAGAAACCTTGTCTCAAAAAAAAAAAAAAAAGAAAAAAGATTGACTGACAGACATACAGACAAAGAAAGAGAGAGAGAGAGAAAGAGAGAGAGAGAGAGAGAGAGAGAGAGAGAGAGAGAGAGAGAGAACCTGTTGATATATCAAATGTCACTAGGACAGTCTTGACATTGGTGCATTGGACATAAGCAAGACAGGCTTAACGGACAATCTTAACCATATTATTTATTTATAGGGCTTGCAATGGCTATCAAGTGTCATCTAGCAGCTAAGATGGCAGTTACAACCAAAAGGCTATAGTCCTATGATGTAGAGAGGCTTCCTTCGCAGAACTGTGCTTGGTTATCAGGAGTCACAGAATGGATGTAGCACTTCCTGCATCATAAAGGATATGAGAAGGTAGTGTTTTTCTTGGCAAAAACAACACACACACACACACACACACACACACACACACACACAAAAGCATCAGTGAGGTCACCCCAAAGAACCTGAGGATGAAAGAATCAGAAACCCTCAGGCTCAGGGAAAAAGAACAGTGGCAACATATAAAACTAAGGAAGTCTCCAAGAGGGATCTCCAGACCAACTGAATCCAGAGAACAGACCTAGTGTGCTTCAGAGGTAGGATAGCCAAGTACCCAGAGCCTCCCAAGACTGCTAGACTATGGAGCATTTAGTGGAGCCGGAAAGCAGTCAGACAGCTAAGCCTCCACCTCCCTGCCAACCTGAGGTCAGGTGAGCTTCCCAGTGTCATCACAGAGAGAATCAGAAGAAAAAATAAATTTATTCGTGGTTTAAGGAACAGAGACTAAGAAAGGGAACCTTAAAAAACAGGTAGAAGATATTCTAAATAGGAAACTACAGAAGAACAGGTTGGGCTGGCAAAGGTGGGTGAGGAAACATTCATCAGGAAGATAAACATCCTTGAGACCAGGGAAAAACAGGAATAAAGCCATGTTAATAGAGCAGTAAACACCTTGATCCGAGTTGACATTTAAGATAATGTCTGAGCCTGGAATGGTGACACATACCTCTACTCCCAGGTCTTGGGAAGCTAATGCAGGAGGATTGTCATGGGTTTGAGCATAGTTCGAGCTGCATAGTAAGAACCTGTCTCAAAACACCATTAACATAATAAGAAGAAGGTACGAAGGATATTCCAGGCAGAAGAAACCATGGTTATAGGAAAGACACAGCTATGAGAAAAGTCTATTAATCAGCGAGCTTAAAGACTGGTTCCTTCATTCTCTCAGCTACTATGAGAAAAATCAGGTCAGTTATAAAGAAAAAAATTCCAATTTTTTTCCTACACCTCTGTTGCTAGCTAGTTTTACAGACACCATTTTAAATGTCAGCTTCAAAGGGAGACCACCATTTACTGCCCATCAAAATGGATCCATTCCTGTTTTTTTTCTGGCTTCTGCAGTCTACCCTCCTCTTGATTTCCTCAGGACATGGTCTGACTCACTTTCTCAAGCCAGAAGCCTCTGTCCTTCTGACTGCTCTGTCATTTGCCTTCTTCATTCCCTGCATCTAATCCCACCATAACTCTGATTGTTCTGCTTCTCCAATCTCACCTTTGCCCTTCTCTAAGTCATATTCTTCTGGCCTGGCCAGAAATCAGCGGTCCCATAGCCAGCCTCCATCTCTGTTGCTGTCTCTCTACGTGCCATTCCTGTCACATTCAGCAAATATATTTTTGAATATAAATCAAGTATTTCACCTCCTCTCCTTAAACCTTAAACAGACTCAGAAACCTTTCCCTCTTCCCTGAAGGCCTTTGGGGTTAGCAAACCACACAATAGTACTCCTTCTGAATGCATGAAACCTGTCTATCTGTTGCCTTCCTGACCCAGGTCTTTGACTGGTACCTGCTTGAGACACCATTCCCTCCCAACTGGCTTCCTTCCTTCATCTTCTCTTCTTTCCATCATCTATCTCTTTGATGAAATAGCTAGTCCATCTGTTTTCTTTCTATTATCCAATACCTCTTCCACATATGTACTTAGGTAAGCTCCCTGAGAGCAGATGCATATATTTCCAGCACTCAGAACATCATCTGGCTCTGTCACAGAGTACATTGGACAAACAGCCAATTAGACAAACAGCCAACCGGATGAGTAAATGAACACCAGTTTCCCCACCAGTGAAATGAGGCTCCTTCTAGTCTGAAGTTGAAAAGGTCCTCTAATAGTTGGCTAAGTCAGGGAGTCATTTCTACACAGATACTTAAGGAGTATTTGAACCTTCTCCTGAAGTACTAATTAATTAGTGCCCGCAAAGATGTGGTGAAACTTCATTAGTCATATGACTGAACCTTGACTATAAAGCAAGACAGGATAAAGGAAGCTAGACATCACTTAAGTCAGTAAATCCTGACATCAATGATCTGTGTGCAGGGCTTATTTGCATCTGGAACTCATTTTCCTTTATTTTGCCTCTTCCAAGTTGGGGTGCAAAAGGTAAATGGAAGAAAACACAGAATGGAGACTGTTGGCTTCAAATGCTTTGCTGTGTTCCTACCTGAGGCAATACCCTTTACTGTCAGCAGCACATGGTTTTCCATTTCCTTTCATCTTTCCCAATTCTTCCTGACCTCAAACTACCAGGGCAGAAGAAATAGTCAGATTTTGGCAGAGCTCCCAACCTCATGAATTCAGCTCACTGGGTCCAGCAAATGGTAGAGAGATGCAGAGTATACAACAAAGCCCTCCCCTCCTAGTGAGAAACTCCCTTTGAAGCTCTACAAAATGAAGATATTTTGAGACAGGTTCTTACTATGCAAGCCCGAGCTATGTTCAAACTCATGGCACTCCTCCTGCATTAGCTTCCCAAGTCCCAGGAGTAGGGACTATCACCATGTCCAACTCAGGCATTATCTTAAATGTCAGTCTGGATCGAGGCATTTATGACTCTCTTTGAGATCCAAAACAAGCTTGTTTCAAACCAGGCCTGGGGTCCATTTTGTCATTGTAAACACGGCTCTTAAAGGTCCTACCCTACACTAGTGCCATGTTAGGAACTGAACCCTTGAAATGGGGGAAATTCCCTATCCAAACAGTAGTACCACGTATGTGTTTATGTTGCTATCAGCACAATCTGCTGGTCCGAAGTGGAACCTCCACATGCCCTCCCTCACATTCTCCTTGCTTGCCCCTGCCTCTTTGGAACCATTCATGGCTCCATCTTCATTTCAAAAATGCCATGTAATTGACTTATACAACATATCGCCTTTGGAGATTTTTTTTTATCATTATAATGCCCTGGAGATCTATCAAGGTTGTTCCATATGCCAACAGCTCACTCTTTTTTACTGCTGAATAGTAGTTCATGGTACAGACTGCCAGAGTTTGGCTGTTTCTGGCCTGGAACTAGAACAGTAAAGCTGATTTCAGTATCTGTTTACATGGGCTTATGAGAGCATGAGTTTTTATTTCTCTGGAATAAATGCTACAGTGTAAAAATGTGGAATCTCTCTGCTAAGTACAAATGTAGTTACAAAAGAAATTTACGAGCTGTGTCCCTAGAGTGGCTGTGTGTCATTACTTCCCCAGGAATACCTGAACAATCCAGTTTCTCTGCTTTCTCCCCAGGCTTTGACACTACAACCACTGTAGCTCATCTGATGGATAAGCATTGCCTCTACTTACTGTGGCTTTAATTAGCACTTTCCTAATGGCTGCTCGTGTGAATTTCCATGGCCTGCCTATGAGTTTACAACAATTCCTCTGCTCGAATCCACCAGTGGAGCCAGGCTTCACTACCACAGTTACAGCTGGATGCTCCAGAAGCAGGGCTATGGAACGCAGTGGTTCCCAACCTCTTTGAGGTCACAACTCTTTGGGGGATTGAACCACCCTTTTACAAGGGTTAACCTAAGACCATCAGAAAAGTCAGATATTTACAATTCATAATAGTAGCAAAATTGCAGTTATAAAGTAACAACAAAAATAATTTTGTGGTTTGGGGTCACCACAACATGGGGAACTTTATTAAAGTGTCACAGCATTAGGAAGGCTGAGAACCACTAACATGAAGGGATCTTGACTCAAAAAGAAAAAAAAAAAGAAGAAGAAATCTCCTCTAACTGTTAAAGGCACTGTTTGTACTATTTTAAATTGAATACATAGGGGCTGGGTGTGGTGGCACACACATTTAATTGTATGCATGAAATAAGTAGGGGAAGGCAGAGTTTTTCTCTTCCCCTGGTGCTCTAGAGTTGTTTTGAGTAGGAGAGGCTGACTTGTTAAACCGTTTAGAGTTTCACAGCTTTGCCTCCTTCTGACTTTGACAGTGAGGAGGAAAATTCCAGACGGCATTACAAAGACCCACATGAACTCTCACCATGTGTTGCCTCTTCCGATCCACAGGACACTCCAGCCTTGCATTTGAAGAAGGCTGTGCCTGTGATTTTCTTTCTTCACTAGATAGGCTGGAGGTTAACTACTGAGGAGAGCCTCACCTCATGCCCAGTATCTGATTTCACTCAAGAGCTTCGAGCACCAAATCACCGATTCGCTGACATCGTGGATCTGATGTGAGGATTGATTTTTGCTGTCTTGCCTTCCACTCAAATGCTGACAGTGGGGCTGATAAGAGAATCTCCTCAAGTCAAAGTCTTGCTTAGAGTGCCCCGTACCCAATGAACTCAGAATATAGCCCAATAGCCAGTGTCATATGAGCCCCCTTGGCTGGTAGCTTCTCTGCTCCCTTCTCCAACCCCAAGTCCCAGTCTTGCATCATTGCAGGATTTTTGGGTTTGCAATACTATCCCCTGACCCCTGCTCTTTGCATGGTGAATCTCATCCGTGCTGTTGACTTGTTTTCCTTTCCATAAGACAAAGACAAAGATTGTGTGAGGTATACAGTAGATGTTCCAGTGCTTTTAGGTTTGTGGGTATAGCTCAGTGGCAGTGTGCTTGCTTAGCAGCCACAAGACTCTAGGTTCAAACCCCAGTACACACATACACACACACACCATGTATTTATGTGTAACAAATATAATCTATAAATACTTATGAGGTGCTTCTAGTGCCAGCTTGTGCTCTATGTCTGGGACACAGCAAGTTCAGAAAAGAAAATCTCCTATCCTTGTGGAGTGTGCCTGTCAGTGTTAGCAAGTGAATATACACTACATCAGTCAACAACCATAAACTATTTGAGGGGAAATAGAATGAGGAAAAGGGAGAGAAAATTCTAGGATAAGTGTGAAAGGGAGGCAATGATTCATATTGTAACTACTCAGGAAAGAGTTAACAGAAAAAGGAAGATCCTCTCACCACCACCCCCCTCCACCCCTCAACCCGACTATCCCCAGAAGAGGTTGATTTCCTCCAGCACCAGCAGCAAGATGAGCCTCCCTGAGAAAGTCTCTAAGATTAATAGTGGCCAGCCCTCTAAGATATTAGGAGCTTATGTCAACTCATCTTTCAGGAGAGTAGAATGCTGATCATCCCAGAGAGGTTCTGCATCATCCTGGCCATGGACCTGGAGACGGCACAGAAGGATGAGCAGGAACGTGTATTTTACAAGTGACCTTCCCCTCTATGCATCCTTACGCTTCTCTAGGCACCTGCCCCAAAAGGACACTTCTCTCTTTAGTCAGAGTTGGCTTAGTAAATAGATGGACAGGATTGGGAAATAGTAAGTGAATGAATATTTGAGCAATGAGGTAAAGGAGGCGAGGGGAAAGATGAGTCCACAGCACATGATGCTGAGAATGCAGCAGGAAGGTCCTGAGGCAGGCCAGGCTCCCCATCCTGAAATCGGCTCCCAGGATGCAGCTGCACGCCTGATCAAAAGCCACATAGATCCATGTAAGACTCCGTGTCCTTACTCAGCAATCATGTGCTGCTTCTCCCCAAACCCAACCCTGTCCAAACATGAGAGGAAACCCTGAGTTTGAAAGGCTATGCTTGATTGAAAGAATGGAGAAATAGGAAGGCTTGCTCTGCCAGTTTAGGCTGAACAACAGCTTTTGCCACAACCAGGGCAGCAAACTTCTCAGTTCTAAGTACTCTGTACTTTCTTTTAAAGTGTATTTCTGGATAGGTGTAGGGGCACATATTTTTAATCTCAGCACTCATAAGGCAGAGGCAGACAGATCCTTGTGTGTTCCAGGCCAGCCTAGTCTACAAAGTGAGTTCCAGGTCAACCAGAGTTACATAATGAGACCCTGTTTAAAAATAAAGTATATTTCTATTCATTCATCTTTCCCTACTTCTAGAATATGAAGGAGTTATCCTGATCTATGAAATACAATCATATTAAGAACTGAAAAGAAGAACTGGAGAGATGCATAGCAGTTAAAGGCACTGGATGGTCTTCCAGAAGCCCTGGGTTCAATTCCCAGCACCTATGTGGCAGCTTGCAAATGTCTACAATTATGGTTTCAGGCATCTGATGCCCTCTTGGCCTCTGAGGTTACAACCAGACACTCATGTGGTGCACAGAAATATATGCAGGCAAAATACCCATACACATAATTTAAAAAAAAAAAAAGAAAGAAAAGGTCTTTAAATATCCAATGATCAACATAAAGTCAAGATCTGCAGTCACTGTCCCCAGTACAAACCAGCAGCTTGAAATAAACCAGCTGTTCAAGACAAACCCAGCTACTGCCCAACTTGATGATCAGAAGAGTGTTCTCTCCTAAAAGCAAAGTGGCAGGATGAGCAATTCCAGCTACCCCTTCATCATGAAACGATGGCAGGAGACTCTGGAGCCAGACTGTCTCCACACCTTACACAACCTGTCTGGCCTCAGTCTGTTCCTCTGTGAATGGGAAGTGAGCAATCCTGGAGGGTTTATGAGATAGTGGAGGTAAAGCCTTTCTCACAGTGTCAGGCCAGCAAGAGGCCACAGCACTCACCAATACTGATGCTGTCACTGGCCTGCTTCTCGACATGCCACACACCTCCTGCCTCAGTCCCCCTCTCTTGGAGAGATATGATGGCTCCATGATAGGTATGGCTAAGTCCTTCTTTCTCATAATATCATGGTTTTCCTATAGGACATTCAATATCAAAATGCTCAGGGGTTGGGGCAATAGGTACTAGAGTTCTTATCTAACCTTTGTACTGTCAGAAAGATAAAAATAAACACACTTTTCCTACTTGTCTGTCCAGATTGGCAGCAAACCTCCCTCCCCTGACTCTCTTTTCTCTATAGCATTTCTCATATTCCAATAATCAACTGCTCTACTTTATTTGTTTTATCTGAAACAAGGCCCCCAGACCTTAGCACATCTGACTCCATGATGGAAGTACCATTCAGTGCACAAAACTCAGCATGAGGACAGCACCACCTGTCAAAACTAAAACAAATACCTAATCCATCAAAGTCCATAGTTCTGGGAAAGTCTCTAGATGTACTAACCTTGCTCTTTGGCTTCTGTAGTTCTGCTTCTGACTAAACTGTTCTTGTTAACTGAAGTATGTCAAGCCAGAACATGTGTTTGTGTTTAAGAGTTCACCCTGAGAAAGGATCAGGCCTACCCTGAGATCTCAACCACCACATCAGTTGGCTAATAAAGACTTTTTATTGGCTTAAACCCATGTCCAAGCAGCCTTCTCTGATAAATACCCCACAACGATATCTACCTTCCTCCATTAAATGAGAGCTATTTGTATCTTATATATTTGTCTATTCCTAACAGCTAAAGCAGCAGGAGAGAGTAAAGCCTCGTGGACAAGTGAAGGAGTGAGGTAGTCAATAATAGATGTGGCACTTCACAGCTGATTACAGGCGGGCCGTCACATATCTACAGAAAGCAGATATTCAAATGGTAACCCAAGTATATTTCTAGACTTTTCAGGCTTACAGTAACAACTCCAAAAGCATTTGGAAGTTTCAGAGAATGTGGTGATGAAGAAAAGCAAATCTTGTTATGATTTCTGGAGGCAGAAACCATTTTTTCAGTCTTCCAGTGAGCTTAGAATTAGTAACAATCACTTCCTACAAAGGCAGAGCTAGAATTACTCAGCATTATTTTTTGAGACAGGGTTCTCTCTATTAGTATTAGATCAGGCTGGCCTTGAACTCAGAGATCCTCCTGCCATTGCTTCTTGTGTGCTGGGATTAAGGCATATACTACCACGTCCGGCTTAAATGTACTTCTTTCTTTGGTTGGCTTTTTAACAAATACAGAGAAGAAAACTGTGTGTATTAATAAGGAGCTGCCAATTCTTTACACAGAGGTCTAAGTAACTCTACCATGACACCCGACAAAGGCAGGGCAGCCAGTCCCTGGCACCTTATGCACCATGCACCTTGGTGACACTCAGAATCCCAGGCTTCCCAGTGTGAAATACAGGAACTCAGAAAGGTGCATATTCTGAAGAGGCACCAGGGGAGGCAGAGCTCCTGATTATTAATGAGAGGTACATGCCAGCACAGGCCAAGGTGAGAGGGCATCTTTTCAGCCAGTGAGGAGCAATCTAGCAGAACAGAAAACGTGCCCCAGAAAGGATATCAAAGGCAGACAGAGTGAGTCAGAGCACAGGTGGAACTGGGAAGCTCGCCCAGTCAGTCCCAAAGCCAATCCATGTGAAGCAGCCATTGGTGCCTACCTCTCCCTTGGCCAAATAGCAGGGTTTGAGAAGCCGTGAGCTTTCCCATGTGCAAGTACATCATGAGCTGGAATATTTGTCCAGCAAATGCCATTTTAAAGACATGCAGAAGGAGAAAATACTAAGTATAAAGTTGCATTCAGCTCCATATTCTATCACTGTCACCTTTATTTGTGTGAGCTGTGGCCAAAACACAGGCTTCCCTGTGGGTTCTGTGTACTGTAGATTGCTGGCTGGGGATGAGCAGATTTCTGAGCTCTGCTTGTTGCCAAGCCCCACAGCCTGCCCACCCTTTTAGCTCTCACAGACTCAACCCTTTCCCACAGAGGCCAGCATTCTAGTCTTCCAGTTTCTAATTAGAGTCAAGTTCCCCCTACTCTATTCTTTTAAAAAGATGTGATTCCGCTCTCATAGCTAGGCTACAGGTTCTTGCCAAGCAGAAATACATTTAAGAAGACTTTTTTATTCTTTTTCCTGGTTTTGGTTTTTTTTTTTTTAAGGAAGGGTGAGTACCCCCAGAAATCGACACAATTGCATCTTTAGTAAGCAAGCTGAGCAATTCACAGAGGGCTCTGAGCTGGGCATAGGACACATCTTGCCCAGGAATCTGAGGCAGGAGGATCACCAATTACAGGCCAGTGTGAGCTCTGTAGTAAGATCCTATCTCAGCCTAGATCCTCTCCTGTGTCTGTCTCTCTTCGTCCCTCGCTCTCTGGTCCTCTCCCTCTTCTCCCTGTGGATCCAAGCTTTAGCTTCATCCCTATAACCTGAAGCTCCCTCCATCTGAACTCTGAAAACTGCCCTCATTTCCTATCCCATTGGACTGGAAATAAACATGGCTTTTAAAAACATATATGACCCTCCTTCACCCTTGGTCTGGTCTACCCTGGGAACTTACTCCAGGAGATCCAGCCTATGTTCTTAGTACCCAAACTATGACTAGGTAGGTACCCAAGGCCACTGCTGGGCTCATTCCAGTTCCAAGCCATCACGGAGAGATAGATGTCATGATGAGTGTTGCAGGAGCCGGTGCCTTCTGCTCTCTGCTGCAGCCCAGCAGCAGCACCTGTCAGGAGAGCAAGAATGAAGGTTCCAGCTCAGCTCGTCAGCACCTGAGGCAACATTTGCTTTATGAAAAACAGTGAAATGAACTAAGGAAACAGAATACCAAAGTGGAGAGGTCTGTAAGCTCTGAAGGTAAGAAATGTGTGTCTTATTCATACTTAGGGCTTTCAAGCGTTTTGACAGGTGGCTTTCAGGATATGTGTTGAAATAATGACTTAGGAAAGTATCAATCTTTGGTCTTCAACTTGCTGTCCTTTGAGGAAAGTTAAATTAATAAGCATGTTATTCTACACATAATGGGAAGCTTGCAAGTACAGGAATAGGTGGACAGGTTACACTAAACTTCCTTTGGATGGGGCTG
This sequence comes from Grammomys surdaster, assembly GCF_004785775.1. NCBI lineage: Eukaryota > Metazoa > Chordata > Mammalia > Rodentia > Muridae > Grammomys > Grammomys surdaster. The sequence goes on along the minus strand of NW_021604597.1, from coordinate 18,105,512 downwards.
GGGAGAGAGTTCAGTCCATCAAGTGCTTGACACTTGGGTTCCAACCACAGAACCCCAAATTTATAAACTCAGGCATGATGATACTTGTTTGTAACACCAGTGGTAGATAAGACAGACAGATGGACCTCTGGTGCTTACTGGCCAGCTAGTCTAGCCTACTCAGTGGGCTCTAGGTCAATGAAAGATCCCCATCTCAAGTAACAAGATGAATGGTTGACCTCTGAAAGTTGACCTCTGTTACACACACACACACACACACTCAGAAGAGAAAAGCAACTTTTCTTCTTGGTAAGTTTATAGCTCCTTTAAAACATAGACAGACACATTTTAGATGCTTGTGGGGTTGATCAGCAATACACATAAAATGCTATGACACCCAGACAACACTTCATAAGCTGGGACTTGAAACAGAAGTGTTTTAGGGTTGGGGACATATAAAATGAACAAAACTGACCTCATTACTAACAGCCAGCCCTTGATTCAGAAAGAAGCCAATTGCTGACCGCTGCCTTCTACCACAAAGGTCCAAGATCCACCAAAGCAGCCCCATCAGAACCAGAAGGGCAGTGATGAGGAGCAAGCAGCCTTTGACCAGCTTTCTCCTAGGGCCTGCTAAGGACTCACACAGCTCAGCTGAACTGTGCCTCCTCATTCTAGGGCTCCTCAAGAGATTCCCAAGGTGCTCTGGGTGAGCCCTGGTGACTTAATCTGGCTGTGAGATTCAGAATACTGAAGAGTCTGGAACCTCAGGGGGCGTCTAGAACTACCTGAGGCTCTAGAGCGATGAGTCTCCTGCAGCATCTCCTCCAATTCTGTAGGTAGCCAGAGAACAAAGGTTCTCTGTAGACCCAGGCTGGTCTGCACACATGGGTATAGACATAAACCAGGGGATTCTCTGACCTACAGTACTTAAGTAATCTATAGGCTACAGACTGAGACAAAGTCTATATGAGAATAAGTCTATCCATGCATAACCAGTAAGAAGCTATGGGGACATGAGAAAGCCAGAAGACCACCTCTCCCAACAATCTGTAGGAGAAAGTATCTACTTACCTGAACAGCATATTATGAAAAGTTGAAGAGGAAGGAGCTAGGTGTAGTGATTCACTGTAAATTTGAGACCAGCCTGGGCATAAGACACTGGGAGCAGTGGGAGGGAAGAGGATGAGGAAGATGGATGTGTGTTCAGTGCTTGTCCACTGGTCCCCAGCTATTCCAAGCACTCATCCTGGACCTTATGACAGGGCATGTGCCACCTTTCCCTACAAAGCACTCTACTTGTAGCTTTGCTTTGTCCAAATTCCACTACTCTCTCCTATTCTACCTAGTCTCTGCTATTTTGTAGTCCAAGTTTGAAACTATGGGTAGGCCCCATGTTGGATGGGTAATAAATTTATACTACAGTCAAAGGGACAAATAAAAACCCAGGGAATGTCTAACAAAACATTAGGCATCGAATAACATGCTCTATTATAAACGTAGCTAGGGAAAATTCTCTGGACTTTGAAATATACTATCTCCCAGAGTTATCAGGCCCAAAGCATCCTTGAAATGAGTGACTTTAACACTTCAATTATCCTTTAATCCCAGCACTTGGGAGGCAGAGGCAGGTGGATTTCTGAGTTTGAGGCCAGCCTGGTCTACAGAGTGAGGTCCAGGACAGCCAGAGATAACACAGAGAAACCCTGTCTTGAAAAAACAAAAAATACCCGGTTCTGAAGATATCTGTATTCCCCCTGAACACCCACACTCCAGTGTCATTCCCTTCCCCACATCCTGCCTTTCTGTGTTTATAACCCCTGTGTGAATGAATTATGATTTGAGAAAAGATAAATTATAAAAACAAAAAAACAAAACAAAAAAAAGAATAGCTAGGATTATAATAGGGCCATAAATTATGGGAAAAGTACTTATGCATACTAAGTTAAGTACGCCTCAAAGTTAAGTATTTAAAATAATTTTCTATCAATTGGAAATTACCAGCTGAAAACTGTATTGTAAAAGGGAGAAAAACAAAAAGACCATGCTATCCAGAAGAAATGCTGTTACTATTTTTTGTCATGATTGCCATGTTTGGAGAAGAGAAGAAATATCTCTTTTTTTCACAGAATTAGAAGTAAATACTTAATACAGGGTTTGTAAGAATCTCCATGTGGCTGGTTATACACAAAGGCAAAAGGAACTAAGCCATTTTATGGTTCTGTAGAACTTCCTATAGTTGAAGCTTTGAAAGAACTGAGTGGGGACAGAGAACTGAAAAACAGGTCATCTTTAGTAGTATTTATCTTTGAGATCAGGGCTTTCCTTTGTCTCTTTGTAAGTAGCAAACCCACAACAGAATACAAGGGGCACACACAGGCTTTTCTTTGTTCTTTGTTTGGTTTTGTTTTTACTCTTCAAGTACACATATTGTGACTTGTTACTGTTTTGGATTAAGTAAAAGGATTCTGTTGACTCAGAAGATACAGAGATCAATGCTCTTGCAGTTGATCCTTTATATTTATTTAATTTTAGACATGAAACACTGTTATAAAATGAAATCAATATAATAGATCAACTGTTTAGACTGAAAGCTAAAACACTGAATATGTTTTCATATTCATATGTTTTCTCAGAGGACAGTCTGCAGGTGGCGTCAGTTCCCTTCCTACAACGTAGATCTTTCAGACGGAACTCAGGTCATTAGGCTTGCTGCTGAGCACCTTTATTCACTTAGGTATCCTGTAATCCTCCAACAGGCACTTTAGTTTGTAAACTAAATGATAAAACATACAATGATCATTAAATCATTATTAGGCAGCCCTTAAATTGTCTGTTTTAGCTTACATGAAGCTGCTAGCTAGAAATACAGCATAATATTTTCACACATTTGGAAGGAAAGGTTATTAATAGATCTTTGTCAATTATTTGCTGTTGCACCATTTAAAATCATTTAGCAAGTAAAGCTCAACCATTTAGAAATTACAAATGATGTCTGAAAACCATTAGTTATATGCAACCCATCAGCTATATATTTAAGGAAAGAAATTTACATAAGCAGTTTGAATCAGCTTTACAATAATTCTGGTATTTATAAGAGCATTAAGAAATAGCATTAAGGCCATAAATTTTTTAATTTATTTTTTTACAGACTTCTAAAAAGATGCAAATAATGGTGGAAGGAATGTAAGGTATGAAACAGAAGGCCCACTGCTGGCTGTGGGAGGCTTCAGAGCCAGTGGTCATCATTATCATGTGTGAGCCTTAGTTTTTCTAATCTCTGCAATAGGGCTCACAGATATTTGATCAATTTGTTCAAGCATTACTTGATTTATTATCCAATAATAGTTTCCTGTTTTGCACTGTACTACTCTGTATATGACTTTATGTAAATAAAAGATTTCACTAATGTCCAAAAAAAAAGAAAAACCAAAAAACAAAACAAAACAAAAACCCACTTCAATTACTATCCTGAAATAAAATTCAAGTAAACTCTACATCACTATAACTTCCAGCATAGTGGGGGCGGGGGTGCAGCAACAGTTCTGTATTGGGTATCATCACGAAGGGGACAGCTACAAATGTAAGCTAAGCTACACAGCCAAACTCTATCAGTCACTCATGTGCCAGCAGCGGTGTTGATGGTAGTGAGCACTTCTAGATTAAGTTCCAAGCAAAATAAAAGTCTTTCCTTGATTTACATATCATTATCTTCCTAAGAACTCAGCTATATAAAATCTCAATTACTCTATATTTAAATGTAAACAGACTTAGGCAGCAATCTTAATTATATATTGCCACAAGACTTTCCAATCAAAGCTCAAATCAAAGGGGGAAGGATAACACTTGCTTTTATGAGCCTCTTTTCAGGATCATATGCTACATAGCATCTACCTGAGGTTTCCAGACCACTGAAAAGTGCCATAATAGTAAAATAAATGTTTCTCATGGGGTAGTACCTGTCTTTGGCAGAGGCCTCAGAGTGCCTTTAATATGATAATGTGAGCTGAAAAAGATGCAAAGACAAAGCTACCTTTTTTTTTACCCCAATTTCTATACCCCCACCCCACCAAAGTAGCCTCCTGGAGGACTGCTGCTTCACTGACCACACTTGGAAAATGTGGGTATAATTTTTGAAAGTGTAGCCAATAATTAAATTATAGAGTACCAGCTGTAAGCGCACAGTGACCAGAAGAATCTGGAGATTTATTTTTCATGAGAGGAGAGCCTAATGGTCACCCAGGGGTCAGGGAGTGAAGGCAATCTCTCTAGGGTAGTCAGTCTGGTTCCTGTTGGTGCCACGGATGCTCCATGGCTTTCTGACTTATTAACTGGAGTCCAGGAGACTGAAGTTAGTTTTCATAATCCTAGGACATGTCAAGAGCTGTCTTTATGGTCCTATCTCATGAGGAAAGAGGACTTATATAGATCAGTAAATAGTAAGTAAATAAGGTAAGCAATATTGATTATCATCAATTCAATATATGACATTAAGCAATAAAATGTTTATTTCCAATTTTTCTATAAACCTATAAGGTTTATAAAAATACAAAGACAAACCTGAAATGAATAACCTACACTTTAAATTTTTTCTTCCAAACCTAGCTTTAAATTATAACCCAAGTCACTAAGAAAGAAAAAAAAATCTACAAATCTCACTGTTTAAAGCCTAGACTAGCGAAACTCAAACTATACTGATCCCTGTCTCAAGTGGTGGAGACTCATGTGATCACAGAGGAAGTGAGTGCTGTTAGCCACAGGACCACAGAAATATTCCTCAAGGATGGAGCCCCATATGGTGCTTCTGGAAGACTGAGTGGTAACGTGCCTTTTGGCATCATCAGTGACTACTGCCACCTGGTGGACATTCTAAAACTAACCCTAAAACCACTGCCTAACTTGGGCTTCACTTAAAAACAAAAAGTAGGAAAACATTTCTATTATTTAGTAGCATACTTTAATATCTTAGTTTCAGAAGGCCAAAATCCACACCACTCACTTGCTGAAAAGGCTATATACCTCATTTTAAAACAGACTGTGAATGGTTCAAATTACTTATAAAGCACTAGAGACAGTGGTATTCAGGCAAGATGGCATGATAGCACAAATGAAAATTCAAATTATGCAAGCAATACTCAACCAGACCTCAAGTCATTCAACAATATTTTTTATTATTTGTATTTCCATAATCAGAGTTAACTTTCCAACACACAGGATTCCTAAATTCCCAGGGATTGAATTCAGGTCATTAAGTTTGGTGGTAAGAACCTTTACCCACTGAGCCATCATACCAGTCCTCAACGTTTTGTCTGTCTGTCTGTCTGTCTGTCTGTCTGTCTGTCTGTCTGTCAACAGTCTTACCATGTACTCCTATCTGGCCTGGACTAGCTATATAGACTGTAGACCATCCTGGAACTCAAAAACCTACCTGCCTCTGCCTCCCCAGATTGGGATTAAAGGCACACACCAATGTACCTGGCTTCTCAACTACTTTATTTATTTTGTGTACGGATGTTTTGCTAACATATACATCTGTATGTCACATGTATGCCTGATGCCCAGAAAAGGTAGCAGATCTCTGGAACTGGAAGTACAGGGTTGTTACATAGTTGTGAACTACTATGTGGGTTCTGGGAACAGAACCTGGAGACAAATCCTGGAGACCTCTGAAGAGCAGCCAATCCTCCTAACCACTGGGCCACCTCTCCAGCTACATTCTCAACAATTTGTAATACAAAGGCCTTTGTACTATTAGAAAATCTAAATTTCAGATGTCAGTGATCCTACCTAATAACACACAAATCTTAACAAAAAGAACATATGAATGTTAACTATATCAAAGTGAAACTTGTTTAGCAAAGAAAGGCAAACAGGACATATCAATGTCCAAAACCATCAAGAGCTATTTATATAAGAAATGTTTTCAAATCAACACTCTGAAGTCAAATTTCAAGTATCTAGGTAATGAAAGGCTATTCAACATATAATCAAACAAATGTAATTAAAATGAATACCACTTTTATCACCTTCCAGGTTGACAAAAAATTAAAATGAAAAAGTCTAGTATTATTAAAGTGTTGGCAAAGTCAAGAAAGAGAAACCTTTGTATATTGATGGTGGAAAACACCTTGAACATACATATAATAGTTACCTATTTTTGGCTAACAATGTCCACCATCACTACCCATAGATTTAAGGATTAAAATATCACTTACTATCTTAGCTTCTGTGGGTCAGATGCCTAGACATGTCTTGCTGGAGTGTCTTCAAGTTGAAATACTGTGGTTGAGGGTTAGCTGGGGCTGCCATATTATGGAGAGTAAAGGTGCTATAGAGAGCCCAGAAATCAGGTTAGACCAGATCTGACCCTCTTGTACCAGGACATAGCTGGAATATGACTGAACCCGATGTCTATATTTGATGGTTATTAAGGGTAAGGGACATGTGCCCCATTATTTAGAACGGGGTGTGTAGCTCAATGCAGGTAGGAGGTCCTAGGTGCAGTCTCTGTGTGTAGACGTGCAGATAATAGTCTTGGATGCCAGGTGTATCTAGAAGAGGGGTGTACACATAGCCCAAGTCAAGGGGACTCTTGTAGTAGTATACCTATTGCCTAGATAATGGTTTATTGAGCTGTTTTCCATAAATATACTAAGTTATAGGGAAAATCGCTGACTCTAGTGGGTAAATAAATACACAAGACAAGCATTGGCATTTTGTAATTCCAAAATGAAAAAAAAAATCCTCAGCACAAAAACCACATTACAATCAGAAGAGTATAGGAAGTAACTTGAGTTCTCGATGGCTAAAGCTAGGATAAGTCTAACAAGATGAAGCAGTATAAGATAATAATACAAAATATAAGGTAAATACCCATGAATCCACACAGAGCTAAATAATTTAAGAGAACACAGGACAAATCTCCCATGCAAATGAATTTCAAATACTTTATGGACTTCACTCTCAGGAGTGAGTAGAAAAATTCACTACCTCTTAGCTATGAGCTGGACCCAGTGATTTTTTTCTGAAAGAAGGGGAACAAGAAGAGTCATTTTACAGGGTAATAAATTCCTCTAGCATGATACTCAAAAGTAGAAGGTAAGATGACTCAAAAGCCTTTGAGTCAAAGGCTTCAAGCATGTTAGACAGGTGCTATACCACTGAGCTATACCCTATTAATTCTCTATCTGTATCACAAGGCCTGCCTAGAATTGCTTATTTAGCACTTCATAAACCAGCACTAATGCATATTACCTCAAAGTACCATGAAGAAGTAATAGGTACCCACTTATGTGAAACTGAAGGATGGTAATGTTTGAAAAGCATACCTGCTGTGCTAAACCTAACATATTAAAAGCAAGCAGCTCTGCTAGAGAATTGTGGCTACCTAGACTACCCCACCCCTAAGAGCTTAGTCACTGAAAATTATGCCTTTTCGCCAGCATCAACATCATTAGAATTCACATCGAAGAATTAAACCTGAGTATTTTCATCCACTACCTTGCAATAAGAGATATGTAGATATATCTCTTGCCTTCATCAAGGCCTACCTTCTTGGAACTAGTCAAGATATTTGAACACGTGACAGAAGGCCGGGCATGGTGGCGCACACCTTCAACCCCAGCATTTGGAAGGCAAAGGTGGATCTAAGTTTGAGGTCAGTCTGATCTATAGAATGAGCTCCACTCCATCCCAGATTACACAGTAAGACCCTGTCACTGTCAAACAAAAAACTTACCACGTGACAAACCAAGAAGCTGAGAATGATCAACTCAATAATATGTGACTTTTATGAAACTCTTTCATGATTCCTTCAAACAGGTTGAGTCTACTAAGAGCTGTACCATTTCTACATAACAGCGTCTCATAAAAAAAGTAAGAATATGACACAGAGCCTGACCAAAAGAAATCCACATCAGAACCCCAACCTTGAACAACATTTTATATAGCAAAAAGACAGATGTCAAAAAAACAAACAAACAAACAAACAAACAAACCAGAATGTAACTTGAAGGGGCATCCACTGGTCAGCTCAGCATGGAATTAAAACCTTAACAGTGCAGCAGTAAGAGCAAACCATCCGGTACGGGCTGAATGTACACTCCCCAAACAGACGTAATGAAATCTAACCCTTATGGTACAGCATTGTAGGTGGGGTTTCACGGAGGTAAATAGTAATCAGGTCATGACGGTAGCACCCTTATCAAGAAATTAGTGCTCCAAGCTGACTCAGAAGGGGCTTGCTCTGTGTCTGTGAGGACTCAGAAGAATCTTTGCAAAGCTTTAAGGCCCTCCCTAGAGTGCAACTATAATGGAATCCTAATCTTGATTTTCTAGCTTCCAAAAGCATCAAAGTTTACAATGTTTATGTAGCGTGGTCTATATTTTTGGTAGCACTCTATAGCATCCTGCATTAAGATGAAAACCATTTTTTTTTTAAATAAAGAAAAGGAACTACAAACAACTGAGTAAAGTTGTTAACAGGAGATGTGGTATTCACCAGAGAAGAGCATATCAATTATTTGTCCACTGTCAAACAGCCAGCCCTGAAAACATACATACAAGGACTGAGCAGGCTACGTTTAGGAATATATATGTGTGTGTGTGTGTGTGTGTGTGTGTGTGTGTATGCAATGACAATTAGCGAAAAAAGAAGCCATATATTTGAAGGAGCATGGGAAGGGATATATGGTAAAGTTTGGTGAAAAGGGAAAAATGTTCTAGTTATAATCTCAAAAAAAAAAAATGAGCAAGGTTTAAAAAGCTGTTTTATCCAGGAAGACATAGCAGTTTTACTCTAAGATCAAAAGCTAAAAACAAGTGTGCCTTGACAGAGGAATGGGTAAATGTGATCCATCTATACAGTGCAGTATGAGAAATAAAAGGAAATGCTGGATATATTTAAACTTTGTGTGAACCTCAAGTAACTAGGCTAAGTGAAAGAAATCAAAGTGAAAACAAACAAGCAAAACAACACACACACAAAAATAATCCACATACTGTGTGATGTCACTCATTTACTTTAGGAGAACCAAACTAAGTTCAGAAACCAGATTAGATACTGCTAAGGGAATAGAGAAAAAATTTAAAAACAAAGAATGAGGAGTGTGTGTGAGCGAGTGAGTGTGTGTGGGGGTGTGTGTGTGTGTTTTAGAGTTGACCTGAACTTTGATTGTGATTGCATAATCTGCACATGTTAAAACTTCAGATAGTAAAAAAAAAAAAAAAAAAAAAAAAATTAAAAAAAAAAGCCGGGTAGTGGTGGCACACACCTTTAATCCCAGCACTCAGGAGGCAGAGGCAGGCAGATTTCTGAGTTCTAGGCCACCCTGGTCTACAGAGTGAGTTTCAGGACAGCCAGGACTACACAGAGAAACCCTGTATCAGAAAAAAACAAAAAACAAAAAACAAAACCTTGAAATATATCAAAGAGTGAATTTGGCTATATGTTGAAAATGAACTTTTTAAAAAGCAAGTAATAGGTCTAGAGAAATGGTTCAGTGGTTAAGGGCACTGGCTGCTTTTCCAGAGGTCTTAAGTTCAATTCCCAGCAACCACATGGTGGCTCACAACCATCTGTAATGGAATCTGATGCCTTCTCCTGGTGTGTCTGAAGACAGCTACAGTGTACTCACATACATAAAATAAATAAATCATTTTTTAAAAAAAAAGAGCAAGTAATAGTACTCGACAATTCTCCATGGAAAAAGAGCTTGTCCTCAGAACAGGAAGCCAGAAAACAATGCTTGGAAGCATCTGGACTCGTGGTGGCACACACATACTATGATGATGCACCATGTCTGGCATCACTTTAGTGGCACTGCCAAAAGGACATAGCCTAAACTAGTCACAGAAAAAGACGGCAAAAGCCAAACAGAGGCAAAAGCCAAGACAGGTCTGCAACCTGTCTTGATTTCTTTCAAAATGTCAATTAAAGAAAATATACTCTTAAAGAAAAGGCTAGTCCAGATCAAACACGTATGAGATGCCAGTGTAATGCAGAACCTTACATTCAAGTTTCCTGTAAAAGACTTTACAGAGACAAATGCCAAGACCTTAGCATTCTACTGATCAGGTAAAAGTTTTGAATCAGTGTTCATTTGTGAACAGTGTATTAATTACTATTAAAAATTTTCTTGTTTTTAGAATGAAAATACTATCTCAGACAGAGTTATCCAACTTGTAGATACTGCAACACAACTCATTGTTGGGCCACATAGCTATCCTTGAACACACATAACATTTGGGTGCTGGCTGGGCATACCAATGCTAAAAAAGCATTACCCTTCTTTTATTTGGTGGGTGGTGGTAGAGGAGTGACATGCTGGGTACTCAACCCAGGGTTAGATAGAACCCCAGCCACTCTCTTGAAATGATCCAACTTAAAACTAGTAAGATGGAACAAGAATGCCATCAAGGTAAACGATTCATTTGTCAAATCTGCCTCAGGAGCACCGGCTCTGAATATAGTCCCAAACATGTCTCTTCCATGGGTGAGCCTTTACTGTTTTCTCTCAGGAGCACCAGCTCCGCGCCAGCGTGTCTCTTCTAAGGGAAAGCCTTTCACGACTTTTCCCCTTCGCCTCCTTTGTCATTTTCAGCCACCTGGACACATTCAGTTCCATTGGTTTGCCTGGAAAGCAGCGGGTCCAGGGCCCAGCTAGCTCCCCTCACCTTCTCTGCGACCGGTCCCCCGGTTGGCCTGGTCCCTTCCCTCTGTGGTTCTTAGCTCTGCTCTGGGTCTTCCCCTTACATCCTGCCACCTGCGACCTATACCACCACAAATACTAAGGTTGGGGTGATATGGGACATGCTTGCTTTTCTTTACTCACTGCTGCCAGAGACACTGGACAGCAGCTTCCAGCTGCTAACAGGAAGTCCCGCCCTGCTGCCACCAGCAGACCTGCCCACAGCATCTGTGGCTCACAGCTCCAGCCTGTCAGCTGTACCGTACGCCACTATTGCCAGCTTTCTTATTCTTGTCTTAACCAAAATGCTACTTTGCTAATACAAAAATGTGCTTTTCTCTTCCTATGCAACCCACCAAAGTTACTTAAGACTCTTTCCTAACCTGCCTCGATAGATTTTTATTCAGTTACAACCAATCCTTATGGCTCTCAAGCTTGTCAGAAGTCTGCTAATCGTATATTTTAAGTTTATGGCTGACAGAATTCCCAAAGCCTCTAACAGTTAGCCCAAGATGATTTCAGAAGACCTGGACACCAGACTCCTAGAACATACAGCCTAGATTGTATGTGGACAAACATAACTGGATACCCTGAGTCAAATGACTTGGCTAAAACAAGGTAAGTCATTTCTCATGCCACGCATGTCATGTCCACAGAAAAAAGCCCTTCGTTGTCCGCACTTGGAAACCAAACTGACTTCACCCAAGAGACTATGGAAACCATGGGAACTGTTGGCTAGTGGACTCTGTCATTTTTTTAGAAAGTAATATATAACTGGTAGATTGTTGTTTACTCTTTCTCAGACTTCTGACTACATTGACAGCTAAGTTTTCACAGATACTATCTGTTACCTCATTACCTAAACTCAGTTGAACGACTGCTTGTGTTAACTCATGCTGTTATCTCTTTTGGAAACTTATAAGCTACAGGAAACCCACTCAGATCTACCTCTCATGGATCAAATAGATGCCATCCAGATAAGTAAAGGTCCCACTCACTACCTATTACAAAGGGTGGGATCCCTCTGGGTTTCAAATGTACATCTTTTTTAAAAAAAAAAAAATTCTTTCTTCAAGTGTTCTTAATCTTATTTCCTACATCTTGTCTAGTCCAGGTGCATCCAATACAGCTCCAGAGAAGCAACCTGCAGATGCTCCATCTCCTGCCACACACACAGCTGCTTCTACTGGACCTGATCCTTCTGACCTATCCTCAGATGGCTCGCTTCAGACCCTAGACATCAGAAAACAGCCAGTTCTCCTAAGACCGGACAAACATCTCCCATTCTTCTAGGTTCCCCCTAGAGACACATCGCCTCCAATGCCAGCAGGAAGTAGCCAGATTTCACAAAGACCCTATTCCTGCTTCGACACCACCTCTAATTTTTCTTTTTAATTAAACTAAAACGTAGGAATGTTAGTAATCTGTTAAACTCCACCTCCACAGTTACCTGGCAACAGGAAGGTAGCCCTGCCCACTATAAAAGGGGCTGCTTGGCCCCTCCTCTCTTGGCCCCTCGACCCTGCGCCTGCAGGTTGCCATCTCCCCTCCCCCCTTCCCTTCCCTTCCCCCTCTCTCCACGTGGTCATGGCCAGCCTCTACCCTCTCTACTCTTCTTTCTCTTCTCTCACTCTCCCACTCTTAATAAACCTCCCCTCGTGGAAAAAAAAATCTTAATAAACTAGCCAGTAGTAAAACAAATGAGAACTTGCTATGGTCAAGCCCATCTCTGAAGAACAGCCATGCCCATCATTCCACCACCAGGACAGAAAATGCTTTTTAGATGAATATGCATACAGAAATGAAGGATGGTAGGATGTTTGGGCCTTTACTCTTAATTGCAAAAATTTTGGTAGCTGAATCTTAAGACACTGAGCACTAGTTTCCATCTCCAATGGTATGTAGAGACAAGCAAAAGACATTCACTATAGTGTGTTTAACAAGTCTGATGTTGCCTATAGAAACAAGACCATAAAACTTCATTTTCAAATTGTTTATATCCAGGCCAACACTCTTCTTTCAGAACATGTAAGGTTTCATAGATTTTCCTATTCCATCATCTATAATCACATTCTTGCTGATGAAGACCAGTTACGTTCAATGACAGAAGCTTACAGGAAGTGCCAGACATTTTTATAATATAAGCAAGCCCTCACCCTAAGCTGCTGCCCAAGGTAGAATAAAAAAAGTTATTTAACCTATAAAACTAGTATGTATTCCATAAACATCTATACATTTTAAATATATTTCATTCTAATGAAATAAAAATTAAAATAATCCTCACTTAAAATTTTTTGTAGAGCTAAAACTGTAGCTCAATGATAGAACACTAAATTTGGAAGCACAAGGCCTTGGGTTTAATCTCAGAAATGGGGAAGAAAGATGAGAATACTAATTCTATGTAGAAATAAAAAGCTTAACTTCCCAATTTTCTGATGATCAACTGAACCTTCATTTTCCTACCCCAAGGATAAAATAGTGATCTAAAGTGAACCAAAATAGATTAGTTTATATTAAAAGTGATTCATACATATTTTTATATGTTCATAGGGCAATCAATATAAAATCAATGTAAGAGGTTGGTTTATGCTCCAATATTTGGTTAATATTCTTAATACTCAAAGAATCCTAACTTTTAGTCATCTGAATACAGCACAATAGTAATAAAAATACTACAGTGCCTCCTATATTAAAAATCAAACCAATAAAACTGCATACATGATCATATCAATAAGAATTACATTCCATCTAATCTCTTATTATCTACCAATCAAATGGTGAAACCTTTACAATACTTAAATGAACAAACAAAATAGTAATTTATTCAAGTTTATTCAAGTTTATTCAAGTTTAAGGTCAAATTTCTCCTTTCAAAATATAAGGGAATACATGTACTATACAATAAAAGTTATTTTGCCAACTTCCTGAGGCCACAGATATCCAAACAGCATATAATATGACTCATCATGACATCATTGATGCACCTTCTTCACCAGTGGCATCTTGAGAAATTTGAAGGTCTTCAAGCATCTCAGCCAGACTAATTCGAGGTGCTCCTTCATCATCTGTGTCACTTTCCACAGGGATGGTTGAATCTAAGGAAGCAGACATTAATCAGTCCCATATACAAATATGGAAATACATAAACAACAACTACTACATCATCACTACTAAGCAATCATGTTGTAGTAGAAGCTCTCAGCTCTTATTTTACAGCAAGTTTTCAAATACTGAATAAATGAGCAAATTAAATGTACAAGACCTAGCAACTTAAAGGATCAGGTTCAGAAACAACTGCATCATATGTACATAGCAAACATTTAATAAATTATACTGCTCCTTATTATCTGTTAAGTAAAAGCCTAACTACAATAGTTTATAAGACAAATAAAAGTCACTTATAAAAACCCAAATACCCTCACTAATACTATCTACAACATGTTCAATACTCTTAAAACACCAACCTCTGTAAATGTTGACATTTTTTCTAATTGCCTCATCTTCTTCAAGATCTTCAAGAAAATCTTGATACTGCCTGTAAGAAAAAGAAACTTTGAGCACTGTACTAAGTGGTATACTATTCACAAAGGTCAAATATGAATGTTAATTAAGTAAGTAGCCTGGAAAACAAATTCCCTTGCAATATTACATATAACTGCTGAATATTAAGGTGATGTTAAATCTAAGACAATAAAAAATTACCTCCCACCTCTAGTCCACCCAACCAACCAAATTCTTATGGGCAAGCAAAATATGTAGCTGATTAGACTATAGTCGATTTGGAATGTTCTGCTTTGTGTTTTAACAGTATTTACTTGCGTGTGCATATGCGCATGCACTAGATGTGTGAGGGTATCCAGAGGCCTAAAGAAGACATTGGGTGGTCTGGAAGAAGAGACAGAGGTGACTATGAGCCACCCAATGTAGATGCTGAGAACTTAACTTCGATCCTCTAGAAGAACAGGAAGCACTCTTAGCTATGAGAGTCCAAGAAACAGCCCAGAGACCAACATTGTTGAGTCAGTTCTCTTCCTCAGTTTTTACGATGGTTCTAGGGGCTGGAATTCTGGTGACATGGCTTGTACAGCAAGACTTTTTAGTTCCTACACCATATCAGCAGGCTAAGACTACAGCTGACATAGTCAAGAATGTACTTCTAAACAGTTTAATATATTCTGTGTGTGTGTGCACACACGTGTATTACATTGTAATTCTGTTGCTTCCCAATAATGCAAACTCTTCCTTCAAAAAAAAACAATGTTTTTTTCTGGTTTTTTTTGTTTTTTGTTTTTTTTGTTTTTTTTTTTTACTAACATCAAGAATTGAGGACACAGGCTGGAGAGATGGCTCAGTGGTTATGAGCACTAGCTGTTCTTCCAGAAGACCCAGGTTCAATACCCAGCACCCACATAGCAGGTCACAACGGTAACTGTAGTCCTAGAAAATCAGACGCCTTCTTCTGGCCTCGATTGGCACTACATGCACATGGTGCACAGATATAAATTCAGACACTCATACACATAAAAATAAATAAAAATCTCAAAACAAAGACAAATTCAGGCCACACACAGACACATGTGCACACAATTACACCACCACACACACACAGAATTAAGGCCACATTTAAACCATTCAATAAACATTTTTTAAAAAACATTTTTGCTTGCTACCTGAAAATATCTAATGTGAATGAATTAGTTTTTTAGGCTTAAGACATATAAAAATCATCTATTTGTGAAATCCATAAGATAACTGTTCATTATACTTGAACTTTTTAACTAAATTATTTACATTAAAACTATAATTATAAAGACAATAACCCAAGAAATAATTACTGAGCCTGTATAAAATCATTATTTTTTTTTATGGATTCTCTTATGTAGATTCCATTTATAGTTTCTAAGAATCTGAAGTTAATTTTTAGTGCAAAGATCTATTGGGTAATATCAATTTCTTTACAGTATAAAACCAATGTCTAAGGCTTTCCCTTGCAACTACTTTTAAGGGTTCAGGAAAGCAGGACCTTTCATCATCTGTGTCCATGTCTTCTCTGTCTCTCGCAAGCTCTTTGAGTTTCCAGTTTCTACGGCGCTGGCGTTTGGTACGGTCATAGCTCTTCTTAATTATCACCTGAAAACAGAAGTACTTGCAGTTATGAAACACTCAACCACACAGTAGGGGGGGAAAAAAACTCAAACTTGGGCATGCCAGGAAATCAAAATGATGGCAGCGGTTATATTTCAGGAGAAAGGTGTAGAGGTTAAGAGGCAGTGTCACGAGGACTTTTAAAACGTTTACCATGTATGAGGATGCATTTGAGCATTATTTATCTAACTGTGAAATTTTCAAATGACTAAATGTTAAATTTTCAATACCCAAAATCTGCATTGTTTTCTCTTCAAATTTCAACTTTCAGCCACCATTCATACAGCCCATTTTGAAACATTACAGATAGACAACTTTGTTTTTTCACAGTAATAAGCACTTAGAAAATTTACAAGTCTTTTATAACATTTAATAATTATGTAGTAGTGAAAATATAACCTTTTTAAGAAAAGTAGTGATCTCCTCATTTTAATAAATACCAATTCTGAAACTGGAGAAAGAACTCGGTGGTTATGAACATCTGTTCTTGCAGAAGAGCTGAATTCCATTCCCAGCACCCACATGGTGGCTCACAACCATTTGTAACTACAGTTCCAGGAGAACAGACACCCTCTTCTGACCTCCATCAGCACTGCACACTGGTGCACACCAATACATGCAGGAAAGACATTCATACACATTAACTGAAACAAATCTAAAAAAGAATTACTCATTCTGATTCATACCCGATTTTTTTTCTATTTTATCAACTGAAGAACAACCCGATGAAACAGGAATCTCCTATTACCAGAACTTCATTTTTGCTCATAAAGAAAGTCATGACTATTCTAAAAGGATTAAGCAAGTAGGAATAGGATTATTACCCTTCATTTCATTCATTGCTGTTTATGAACTTTAAATTCACCGTATTACAAATCTATAGACTTTTTAAAGGTAAAACTCTTTTCCAAGAGTTGACACTATGAAGATTATTTTAAATTCTAATGTGTACTAATATTGAATAATGGTCTTAATTCTAAATGCCCTGTGAAGTAGAGAAACTATATAAAATAAGCTAACAAGACTGTGACTGAAAAAAAATTTGTAAGTTATCATTTCTAAGTACAAACGTATTTGCACTCTATCACCAGCATGAGTTTTGTTTGGCAGTACTGGGTGATGGAAGCTAGGGCCTTATGCTAGGCAAGCACTGCATTTTATAAGTCCTACTGTCCATCTTTTGGGTTTTTTGTTTTTTGTTTTGTTTTGTTTGTTTGTTTTTTTGAGACAGGGCCTCTTTTCACAAACTAGTCTTAAAGTCTAATCCAGGTAGGTCTTGAATTTGTGATCCTCTGGCCTATACCATCAGGTCTGGTAGTATCAAGTGTTTTACCAAGAAAACAAAAATTCGATTGGTGGATGGGGTGCTGAATAAATTCTAAGAATTAATACAGAAACAACAACAAAACTAATCTAAAGCCTTACCACATCTGGAACTCTGTCTGAGTTCATTTTGTTGACATGTTCATCATTTAAGTTACAGTTGGCCAAATCAAATCTGAAATATAAACAATGAGAAGTTTAAGGAGTATGTATCCTTTGAATATCATTTTACTCTCTCTATATATAGCATTATAAATACACATCTATCTTCCTAAGTGAAAGATTTTGTATGCCCCCCACTTTAAAAATTTTGAAGCTAAGAACTCATGCCTTCAAAAGCTCTAGAGGCAGAAGCAGTCAAATCTCTGTGAGTTCAAGGCCAAGCTGGTCTACAGAGGTAGTCCCAGGATAGCCAGGACCACACAGAGAATCCTTGTCTTGAAAAGTCAAAAAGATCCTCTTCCAGCCTCTGTGGATACCAGGCACACACAGGCACACAGAATGCGTACAGGCAAAACATACACATAGAGCTTAAATTTTTCATGACAGGATCACATTGCACTATAAGTCTTTTCACTGTCCACTGTGGCTCCTCTTTCCCATAGATTTGTTAAAGAAATAAGACAGACATAGCAGCCTTAACTTCACAATTCAACTGAATGAGTCTGCATAGATAATAAATACAGTAAGCAACAACCTTTTATTCTCTTGTAAATGGAATTCAAACTCTGTGAACAAAACACACTAGATGTCTACCTCAAATGCATAAGTGGCTGTTATTTACTTTTATGGACTCTGTTTGGCATACAGGTTGTGGTGGTTGTTTTTTTTTTTCTTCAACTTTATTATATGTTCATGTGTGTATGCCTGCATGCATTTATATACACTTATGTGTGTGTAAGTGCCTTCAGAAATGTTAGATCCCTTAGAACTGGAGCTATTGGAGGTTATGACCTGCCTAATATGAGGACTGGGAATGGAAGTTGGGTCCTCTGCAAGAATAGTACAGACTCTTAAACTCTGAGGCATCTCTTCAGGCATCTCTTCAGCCCTATTTCCAAAAAGTGAAGTATTTTCACAGCCATAAAAGCTACCCACTCCATCAAAAGCTGTAATTACTTATCTAACTACACAAATTCAGTGTTTAATAGTCAAAAATCTTTGAATAAATGACTCTGAGATGATGGCCCAAACTACAGGCTTCTATGCATTCCATGGGTTTATAGTCATCAATAATAAAAATAAGCTAAAAGGGTCTTTAAGACTCTTAAATCTTTTGGAATTAACAAATTTGGCATTTTAAATATTTATTGGTTCCTGAAGAAAACCTGCAATGCTATCTGGCAAGTTAAAATACAACAAAATAAAACAAACCCCAGCACAAGGTCTCCAGGATTTAAAAGATGTCCCAAGTGAGTCCGGCAAAAATACTGTTTATCTGTATTCATTTCAGATGTCTTCTGGATCCAGACTTCCCCAAGGGTGTGCTTAACAGAAAAGAAAGAAATTGTTTCGTGGAAAAATTAAATATAATGTTGACTCTTTTCTCATGTAATATGCATTTAAAACAGCGTTCAACTTTCCAGAATTCTAAAACAGTCAACACTAGCAAATTACCAAATCAGGAATGCAGAAAATTACTTCAAAGAAAATCATAAAAACAATCCAAAACTTGTATAAATCATTAACATTGCCCCTTGAAAAGTACACACACCATACACACATAGCATTTGCACAGGAAAATGTTTTCATAGAGACTGACTAACTAAGACTGAGCAAAAAAGTAACTAAAAAGGCAAAAGAATCCTAAAGTAAGAAAACAGTCTAAGCAAATGCTTGTAAGACCCAAGACTTAAAAAGAAAAAAAAAAAAACCAAGAGTTCAGAAAAACCTACGAATTTCACCAAAACACCAACACTGGAAACACAGGCACATGGCCCACTGGGCTGGAGAGAGAGCTCAGAGGATAAAGATTACTGCAACAAGCCTGATGATCTGAGTTTGATCCTCGGACGTTCACATGGACTCGTGCACATGCACAGCTCCCCTCTCCCCAAATAGAATTAAAAATACTCATCATCTTAAACACTCATAACAAATTTTAGTTTACCAAAATGTAGATGCCCTTTTAATTAAGAGAAAATACAATAAATGAAGTCAGATGGCATTATAAACAAACAGTAATAGAGATCGAGAAGGTAGCAAAGTCTACAAAATATGGGCACTTTCAGGTTAAGCAGCTGGTATCATAACAAGACAGGAAGGCATCACCACCGAAGATTTAAGAATTATAATATTCATATAATTTAACGTGTGCTCCCCACCTAGATATTAGTCTGAACCAACTTCAAAACTTCTGAGACTGAAAAAAAAAAAAAAGTATCTATTCATAGACCAAATGTAGTTCTCATAGTGATAATCTGAGTAACTCAAAAGGATCTCTACGATGTACAAATAAATATCTATGGATGATTTCATATTTAGTAATGATTTGAAATGAAAGTCAAGGGGGCTGGAGAGATGGCTCAGTGGTTAAGATCACTGACTGTACTTCCTGAGGTCCTGAGTTCAAATCCCAGCAACCACATGGTGGCTCACAACCATCTATAATGAGATCTGATGACCTCTTCTGGTGTGTCTGAAGATAGCTACAGTGTATTCATATATAATAAATAAATAAATCTTTAAAAAAAAAAAAGTCAAGAGATTGTCTACTTGGTTCCCTCTAACAAAATAAAGGGGAAACATGACTTTTTCTTAATTAAAAAAAAGAAAAAGGCCTTTTCCCAATACAAAAAGAAAAAAATTAACTTTAGTCCAGCAACCTTACCACAATGAGTCCATTATAATTTTATTTTATTTTTTGTGAGACAGAGTGTCAGTCTGGTATTAGACATGTAGACCAGGCTGGCCTCAAACTCAGAGCTCCAAATGCCTCTGCCTCCTGAGTATTGAGGTTTACGGGATGCACTACCACACCTGCTACCATGGCTCCATTTTAGAAAAATTATATTTCTTACTTGTATGTGTGTGTTTATGACAGGGGATATTGGCACATGCCATAGCACACAGCACACATCTGGAGGTCAGAGGAAAGCTTTCTAATGTGGATTCCAGGGATTCGATTCAGGTCATCAGATGTCACTTTTTCCTGCTGAGTGACCTCTTCTGGCCCCTCACTAACTTCATGGGTGTTTTACTGTAGCTGGTCTCCACATTTTATAATTACCAACAACTAAAAGCCAAAAATGTTTTTAAAAGAACTGAAATGATATTGTCACAAAGTGAGTAAAAGATGATAGACAGATGCTGCTTACCTTTTTTGATATCACTCCAGCCCCCGCACTCCGCTTCAGATCTCGGACTATGCTGCATTCTATCACAATAAACTCTTCAAGCTGTTTAGGATGGCATAAACTATTGAAAGGATGACTCCAGAAAGTGTTTCCATCAATATCTGCAACTAAAATAAGCAGAACACTCAGAATAAGATAACTGACAAATTTCCAAGTCATCTAATGTGTTAATCAGAAATATTTAGATAACAAGCAGGAAGTAACTGGACAAAAACTGAAGTCACTCTAAGTCACTACTGATTTCCATACATGAGCTCCAAACCTCCCATGGAACAAGGGAAATGTCAGGTGTCAAAAATATTTATATCTTGTTACTATAATCTGAATGCCCTGTGGCATTCAATCTGTTTTATGGTGATTTCATCTGCTGGCATCTTATGGCAGAAAGTTATTAGTCGCTCTAGGTTATAAGACACAAAGCCTACTTTTGTCTAACAGATAAGAATGCCCTTTTCAGCATTCTGCAGATAGTTACTATTACTGCAAATAGACCTTAGATGGTGATATAATCAGTGAGTTTCTGAAAAATAGCAAAATAACAGAAAATTGATAAGAAACAAGAAAAAGATGAAGCAAACCAATGCCAAAACTACCACTACCTAGTCTTCCTTTTTGAAAAAAGGATTTATATAAAGATATCCTAAAAATGACCCATACTAATGATAAAAAGTTAAAATTCTAATTTAAACTACATATCCCAATGAATCATAGCTCAAATGTCCCCAAATTTAAAATAGCTGTTTAAAAACTAAAACTTGCAGGCTAGGCATATAGTTAACAACAGAGTCCCTGCCTAACAGGCACAGGGCTCTGGGTTCAATGCTTGTGCACAGGCACACAAACATTTGGCAATAGACTTAGTGACAAAAAATGCATGAAGCTGAAGTTTTTCATTAAAATGAAAGGAGTAAAAGTATAAAATATCTAAAAGTTCACAAATTTGTTTCTTTAAAAGAGAAAAATATGCTTTATAATTCTAATATTTTTAAAGTACTAAACTTTACCTATTAGTCTTCCAAAATATTATTATCAAGAATGACATTTGCGACTGGACGCGCAGCTTATTTAGAAAAATGCATGCCTAGGAACCACCAGGCCTTGGGCTCAATTTCTAGTACTATGTAACTGAATATCATGGCATACCTCTGTGATCCCAGTACTGGGGAGATAGAGGGAAGAGGGTCAGAAACTGAAGGTCATCCTTGAATATATAGATAGTTCAAGGGCAGCTAGGCTACATGATACCCTGCCTCCACGGGGAAAAAAAAAAGAGGGTGGCCACTAAACAACATAAATGCCTTGAGCAATTACTGTTTACCATAGGGTCAAAATTGTTAAGACTTTGTTCCAAAGCTAAATTTAGTTCCAAACCTTACCTTGTAGGGTGTTTGGGTCTATGAGATGGATGGCACTAGTTACTCGAATACAAATACATATCTGGCTCATATTTCCAAGGCTCTGTGCCAGTTTTGGTGACAGACAGACAACATTATCCTAAGCAAAAAGAAATAACATCTAAAATAAGGATAATTCTAAATTAGCAACCTCTGATAAATACTCATTAATAAACCTGATAAAACCATTCTGTATGTATGTATGTATGTATGTATGTAGAATTACCAAGCCTCATGATTCAGCCTACAGGATGCTACTACCATGCTTGGCTCCACAACATTATATTTCATTCTTGGGCCAACAAATGACCTGTAGATTAAGAACTTTATGGTTTCTCTACACACTTTCACATCCTTAAGATGGGTCTATTTGTCTCACCTGAAATGTTTTTAAGAATCTTTTTTATAATCAGTCTTGCACATCCACATGTTTGTTAAATTCATTTCAATTTAATTGTAACATAAATACCTGTTTGTCATTCTGTATGTTAATATAGTATGTATTCTAATCAAAGTATAACATTAAGAATAGAGTGACTTTCTAAATCTCCTTGTGACTGATTTCTTTTAATCTTCACAAAACCAAATTTCAATGGAAAATATGTTTCTCTTAAAATAGCTAAATGAGTATGTAATTAAAGATCAAAGATTTAATGACTGAAAAAGTCACATCTACATGTACAATTTTCAATTAAAAAATACTACTTAATCCAACAAGGTTATTTGTATGTGTCTTAACTGTATTAAAAGATACAAGTGGCTGGGCACAGTGGTATACACCTCTAATCCCATACTTGGGAAGCAAAGTCAGAGAATCTCTGAGTTCCAATCCATCAAAGATTTAAGAATGAGACCTTAAAAACAGAAAATAAATTTAAAAAAAAAAAATGATCTTGGTCATAAAGCTGTATCTATGCACATTTAAGGCTTTTCCACTGAGGTGGACTATATATTAACACCTACTCCAACTTTTGGGGTTGAACTCAAAAGCTCCCAAAACAAACAAATATATAATCAGCTTTCCATACCCATGTGTTCCATACCCACTAATTCACCCAACTGTGGATCAACTTTTTTATTAAGCACTACATCTGTACTAAACAGGTAGAGTCCTTTTGTTTTCCTTAAAAATACAGATTAACTAATAACCATTTACATAGCATATATAATATATGCTATGCTATATATTAGGTTTAAGTATCCTATAAGTAACATATACTGCACAATTTTATGAGAAATCTGTACATCCCTGGAGTTTAGCATCTACAGGGACTCTTAATTACCTACACATGCCACAATACTATATCTCCTTTCATTGTACTTAATACTCAGGCCTAAATATGCTGTCATACCTAAATTTATTATCCAGGCTTTTATTGTTTTTAAATGAGGACTGACAAAAAGTGGAACTCAGATAACTACTTTGGCTAGAACACCTAGGTCATTTGTTATAATATTATCACCCACATCTATGCATACATCAGGTACATATACAAAATTCTTACCCACACATATTCCAAAGCGTGTGTGTGTGTGTGTGTGTGTGTGTGTGTGTGTGTGTGTGTTGGTAGACACCACGTAAGAAGTGCTACAGTGGGCAAGTGAGCTCCCTGGAAACACTTGCTAGGCTATAACAGTGCACTCTGGAAAGGTATGGCCCTAGAGACTTCATCCCAGGACTGCTTCTTGCTACTGATGTGATTCTCATGTTTATCACTGCCACACTCCTCATTTATTTGGCTTGGTGTGAGTGGACACTGGGAGATTCTCACTGCCTGTAGCCTGGAGTGATTACTTCCTGAGGAATAGCCCACTCTGTTGGGCAAGTACCCTGCAGATCAACATGGGGCTCAAAGTTCTTGAGATAATACTGTTTAGATGAATTAATGATTTTATAGAATTACTGATTTAAGTAATTTTAGGAAGTTAAGCTTAATATAAATAATCTTGGCAAGTTAGAATAGTTGATTGAAAGTTTATAAAGTCAGAATCAAGAACAAAATGTGCTCCTTCCTCACAGAATGGCAAGAGCTGTACGAGTTAGAGAAAGGAGTACAGTGAGTGTTCATGCACTACAAGTACGTAATTGTAGTAGCAAGAAAAAGAGGCTTGGGACAAGTTAATGATCAAAGAAAGCACTCACCCTAGTTAGGCCTGAGTTCCTTGGTCTTGTGATCTAGGGATCTGGTTTTAGGATCACACCATGAAACAGAAAGGTTATAAATAAAGAATAAGCAATCCTATTATGAGTTTAGGAACAAAGAACAGATGATTAGCCAGTCTAGCTGACCAAGAATGTCAAAAATAGGTGACTTGTTGCTTAGCAAATCTATAACAAAAGAATTACTGCCTTTGGGATTACAATGAGCTTATAGAAAAATAGAATTGTTTAGTTAGATGTAAATTTCACAAAAACAAAATACATACTCAACAATCCTGTTGTAATTTCCTCTCGTGTGACAATTTTAAATCTGATTTTTAAGAATGTTTTTGTGGTGATTGTTTTTAAAAATGTGTAACTTGTGGCTATAAGGTAATTTTCTTACATAGAAAAATTTTGTGTTAAGAAGTATGAAAGGGTTAAGAGAAAAACTAAAACGCTGGAACCTGCCTTTGCTTCAACCACTCTGTGTGTGTATAATTTCCCCTTTGTTAAAAAGATTCAAAATATGTGTTTATAACTATGAATTGGAATGCCCTTTATTTTGGTGTATTATGATGAAAAGATTGGGCTGGTGAGATGGGTCAGCCTTCATCAAGTGCTTGGGATGCTAACCTGACAACTTCAGTTGGATTCCTGGGACTCATGTAAGAGGAGGAGAGAACCAACTCCGTAATGTTCTCTGATACCAACATGCAAAGTTAAGCATGTCAGAGATCATTGAAAGAAGTTATTCTTAATGTTTAGCTACCCAATAGAAAACCAAGAGCAATAAATTACTTATTCTCTTATAAATAAGGATTAATTACATGAAAAGAAGTACCTTGCATATTGGAACAATTTCCACAGAAAAAGTACTCTTGTAATTGTATGTGTTACTATGGATATCCTGGGAGATCAATCTTTGTGATGCTTTGTATCTATTAAAAAAAATATATTATCAATAGCCAATCAAAGTTCAATGCCTTCAAACAGCTTCCTGGTGGTGCAGTTAGCTTTAATTGTCAACTTGATACAATCCAGAAAAGGACTGAGCTGGTCTATGAACATACCTGTAGAAAAACATCTTAAGTAAATTGATGGGAGAAGACCCAGCCCCAAACTGTTTAGAGAAACCTAGCTGAGCATAAACAAGCAAGCAGGTGAGCAGGCATGTAAACATTGATTAACCTCTGTCCTTGGATATGATGTGACTCACTGATTTGATTACTCCATGATGGTAGACTATAACAACTGTAAGCCTAACAAACTCTTCCTTCCTCTAAGCAGCTTTCTGTCAGGTTGTTTTTATCACAGCAACAGCCATGAAACTAGTACACAGGCCAAAGCTGAATTTTATCCATATTGGAAACCTTCTTCAAAATGACTATACTCTAAGCCACACTAATGCACCTCCTGGGTCTTTGTTCCTGATAATCTTATCTTTTAATATAAACTCAGCTTACGAATATTTCTCCCATCTTGAAGGCCTAGCTCGTCTACTCAGCAGTGCAGTGCCTATTACTATGAAGTTAGGTTTAGCTACCGAACATTCATCAGCATTCTTTGGCTGATACAAAATGGATAACTCAATGCTTCATGATTGTTTAAATATGCATACTAAAGTTTTAATTGTAACAATGTCTACTATCTAAGCCTGAAGAACAGATATGACCTTTATATCTCCTGTTCCCATATCCTTGAACTTACAAATTTAGGTTCACAACATACCTACAGGGAACTGTACCCTGAAGAAACTCCACCATCTTCTGAGCATGTTGTTTTGAAGAATAATAAAAATCCAGACCATCTAAAAAAAGATTTTAAAAAAGTTCTGCAAAACAAGGTTTTCTTCTACATGACCACATCACAAAATCACTTAAACCCATAAGCAAAACAAACTATTAGAAAATATTATAACCAAAATAGTTTAGGAATATCAATTAAGACTTGTTTGGCAAAAAAAGCAGATAAAATCAGGTAAAATAAACGTTAACAAATAAAAACAAGACTCATACTAATTTACAAGAACAAAATTCAAGGCCAAGAGAGAAAAGGAAAAGAATAGTTTATGTAATAAATAAACAATCTGCCAAGAAAATGACAAATATTCACCTAGTTGATATGCATGAAAAAAATTACATACTGAGACTGAAGGAAGTCTCAGTCACTGGACAGCAGTACCTATCCCAGTGCAGTGTCATTTAACACTATCAACAAATCAAGAGCCAAATATAAATCTACTGCTAAGTACTTATGAGATACCTAAATAAGAACTCCATTTATCCATAAAAGGTATAACAATATCAAGGAAAATAAACAAATGCACAAGACTTACATTTCTAGACACAAAATTAAGACAGTATGAGACTAGCATAAAAGTCTAAGTTCATGCAAACTTGAGATTGCAGAAATAGGCTACTATATTTAATCAACAGAACTTAACAATTATTGGCATTTTTTTAATAGAGAAAAAATAGTTCTTCAATCCCTGAAAAAAAAAGATGAATTTATGCACTTCACACCAATTCAAGAGTTAAGACCTATGAGTTAAAACTGTAAAGCACCTAAAAAATAGGATATTTTTGTACCCTTAGCTGCCTAGAAGAGGTTTAGACCAAATGAGTCACTTAAAACACTCTTCAACCTGCTGAGCTGCCTGCCTGCAGGCTGTCTGTACAGTATATTCCTGGTTCCCAGCTTTGTCAGCTATCACACATGCTGAGGCGAGCTTTGGTGATACAGCTAACCTTGAGTTATTTCTATTCCTGTAAGTAACCCCAATAAAATATAATGGTTTATCAAGTTGGACTTTGGAGGTGTACTTTTGGTCTGTAGTAGGATCCCTATCTGGGGTTAAGAGATGTATGGGGTTGCATCTCCCACACTCTCAGGAAAACTTTTTATCACCCAACAGCTAAACCTCATCAAATTTGAAACACATTGGAACTGAAGAGATTTCTAAGCAGTTTAAGAGCCTCTTGCAGAGGACCTGGGTTCAGTTCCTAGACCAACATAGCAGCTCACAATCCTTTATGACTCTAATTCCAGGAGCATCTAATGTCTTCTTCTGGCCTTTGTGGGCACTGCACACACAGTACATTTACATACATGCAGGCAAGACATTCATACATATAGAAAATACATTTTAAAAAAAAACAAGAAATAAATGTTTGCAATACAAAGTAACAACATTTAGAAAAGGAGGAGATAGTCTAGGAGAAAACAACACCAATCATACAAGCAATACATTTATATGTAGAATATGCTTCATGTCATTAGTCCTTAGTGCAATGGAAAAGCCACAGAAGATTCCACTACAGACTTCCCTCTACAATATCTATAAACAAGGATAGTAAGTAACTAAAGTACAGAATCTGTAACCTTTCAACACTTCTGTCAGCAATGTAAAGACTACAGCCATTTGAAAATATACTATGGCAGTTTCTCAAACATAATCATCAACATAAATTTCCCATATAACTCAGCACCTCTGCCTTTAAGTATAGCCTCAAAGATAGAGGTCAAAAGATGCCTGAAGATGACAGATGTTACCTAAATTCCACAATGTGACATATGGACCAACAAACAAAATTAAATACATAAATAATTGTAGTGAAAGATTATTCAACAAGAGAACTATCTGAAAGAGATCTTAAAGGGAAATGAAATGACTTATGCCTGGGAGATGCCTAATGAAATAGCCTAAAGGATTCTTCAAAAGCATGGTTAATAAAACATTGAAGAAAAAAAAAGGTGAACTTTGTAACTTTCTCCAGTTAATTGATAACAAAACTGGACAGATTACATAAACACATTTATTGTACACCTCAGCATTTATCAATCAGAAACCTCAACAACTGCTTACACACAGAAGTCCCAGGACTAAGAAGAATGAAGCAGAAGCACTGAGAGTGCAAGATAGCCCTGGGCTGCAGAAACCCTGTTTTTCAACACAAACAGGTCTACATGTTTTTATATGTTTGAGAGGGTATGGAGTGTAGTGCTAGTGAGCCTTTGTTTTGTTGTTTTTCTGAGATAAAGAGTATAAAGTTGGAGGGCAGTATCTGGGAAGAGTTGGGAGAGGGGGAGAATATGAATAAAATATATTGCACAAAAATTATTTTAAAAATTTAAAAAACAAGAGAAAAGGAAATGAAGCTTCAACAAATTCTATATATTTGTAGCTGGAAGGTAACCAACATCCTAAAAACACATGCAAAACTAGGCAAAGTAGATGACAACAGATGACTCACATTAGAAACAAAAAGATTAAGATGCATAAGAAAACTATTATCCCTCATTACTAATCAAGAGGTAGAGATTAAAACAATCTGCCATTATCTTGTCCAAAATTTAAAAAAGACAATACAGTTCTTAACCACTACCAGCAGGTGTCTGGACAAATAAAACCTTACCAGTGCTGGGAAAGTGCAGTAGCGCTTTGTAGGACATCAAAATTTATATTTGCATTCTCTTGTGCAGTAATTCCAATTCCTTCAATCAATTCCTAAGAATTCAATCACTTCCCAAGAAAAACTACTACACATATACAAAGATGAACATATGAATAATTATTCAGTGCTATTCTTAATAAAAACTAACTATAAATCCATTAGTAAAGATCTCAATTTATATATCCAATGTCTAAGGACTATCAGACAGCAATTAAAAATAATTAAATGAACTATATGCATTGTTGGTAAATGTTTTCCAAATGTGTTAAAAGGAAATCAAAGTCATGGAACACTACAAGAGAACAACTACTTAGAACTTTCAAGGTGTATTTTGTTTTAAGGAAATACATTATCTTTAGATGGCAGGTAGATAAAGATAAAGTGGGGGGGGCTCTTTATTTACACATGCTTTGAATTTTTAAATTCCTAAATACATCCTTTATTTCTATTAATGTGCACACGTGCGCGCACACGTGTGTGTGTGTGTGCGCGCGCGTGTGTGTGTGTGTGTGTGTGTGTGTGTGAGTGTTTATGCAAAGAAAGCATTAGACTCCCTGGAGCTAGAATTACAGGTAGATTTTGAACCACTGAAAACGGGTGCTTGGAGTCAAACTCACTCCAGTCCTCTAAAAACAACCAGCTCTTACCTGCTGAGTCATCTCACCAGCTCCAATTATTATTTCTGTTTGAGTTACAAATATATAAGCTAAAGAGAATACTCGTTTAAGTCAAAAATTAGTAAAATTTAGTAAAGAAAACAGACTTTGGTTGAAAGAAGGGTTGTTATACCTGCAGCTCTGGGGTTTGACAGTAATTTAAAAAATGTATCCTGTCTTTTGACAACAAAGCATTCTGTGGGAATAATTTCTCCCATGGTCCTTAGCTAGAATACAAATGTGTTCCCTGCCTTGTACCTCCTTTTTTCTTTTAAAAAAACACTCTCGTGTTGCCAAGACAGGCTTGTATAGAGGATGACCTTTAAACACTTGCTACTCCTGCCTCCAACTCCCAAGAGCCAAGACTACAGGCATGCAACACCACACCCAGCTTTGAGTTTCTATATCAACAAACTTTTGCCTAGGGATTAGACAATAAATAAACTAATACGCAAGATATCACTAAACTGTTTCATGATGGAGACAACACTATGCCTACCAGTAATACACTCAACCTAGAGGCATACATAGATTAAGTTTCTCACATAACTGTTTTCTCATTTAAGGGATTTGGTCATTTTCTTACAGACAGTCACCACCAGTAAATCTGTATTTTTAAAAGTGACTTAGAAAAACAACTCATCTAACAATAACAAACAGTATCCAAAACCTATTGTTAGCAGGAGTTTTGCATTTGCTTCAGGATACTTATATTTTAAATTATTAATTTCAGAACTATGGATGACATCTCCATCAAATATAGATATAAGTATGCTGCAGCTACAGTGACTGCTATTGGCCTACAGTGTCACTTGGAGGCAGAGTCATGAAAAGCCCACATGCCAAGTCCTACCACCATCAAAGAAAACACACCAAACAAAAGACAGTAAACTGACATTTATATCTACGAGATTTTTCAAGTTTTAAAATTCTATTCAGACATTTCATTATTTATTCATCCCTCCTTATTTACTGACTTCACACTGAATTCTATTTATCACAAATAACTCTCTGTAGGTAAGATACAAAGAAACAATACTTATAATTAGAGCAATTTTCCCCACACAAAACAAGGTTTTCATGAATTTCTTATAGCATTTTACAACACATTAATGGAGTCACTTGGCTTATTCTTTAAGTGGCAAGACAGCAACACAGAGAGCAAGAATTAATATTAATATATCATTATATTCTAAGCACAAAGAATGACGTCTATCATAAACTAAATGCTTAATAAGTGAAGTGGGACAGAAGAACATCAGGGAGAAGGGCGGGAGGGATGTGGGAAAGACACGGGACAGTTCTAGATATGCACTATCCAGAATAGCCACTAACGTAAGTGAGTTTAGCATCTGCTAACAGAAGAAAATTCAATCCCTGAGTTAGAGTAGCTAGCTATACTTCAAATATTAGCCACGTGTGGACAGTCACTACCACTGGACAGTGCAGACAGAAAATTAACACTGCTTTCTTCTTATACACACATTTGTATGAATATTTTTAAAGAATTTTTGTAACCATTTCAGCTTCTGAGAAAGATAATTTTGAATTGAAAGAAAATTTTGATAGTTTCAAATTCTTTTAAATTTGAACTCACCATGAATCTCCTTGATACGCAGTGTATTCTGATGCATTCCATATTTCAGAATCAACTGTTCCAGATAGTAGAAAGTTTTCTTGTGCAGAGTCTAAATATCCATACATTATAGCATCAAAAAATTACATGCCAAAAAAAAACATTTACAAATATAGCATCATCTACAGATACAGAGGATTGATTTTTAAACAAAATATCCTTTAAAAATTAACTAAAACATAAAATAGTAATATATTTCCAAAGTTGAATGTTCTGCTTATACATAAAGGACTTAGGGAACTGAGAAGACTTTATTCACTATTGGAAACGGACAGTGATAAAACTCAAGATTCAGGATTCGCTCATCATCTGTTTTCAGTACCTTCTGCCTAACTTGGATCACAGCCTTCCAGAAATCCTTAGCTTCTACTCTATGGCAGTCTCCACACATTTGGGACTGAACAACATAATCCACCACAAACACTTGCTGCAGGATAGCACCATTCATCACCTGGAAAAGAAAGCAGTTGCACTCCTTCACTCCTGGTTGTTCAATAGTGAATAGTTAAACTAAAAATAAATTCTAATTTTAAAAAAATTAGTTATTTAAAATGTTTTCTATGAATGCATTAAGAATATCAATAAGTCAAAATTAAAACTATAAAACTAAGTTATACTACGTATTTGGGGTGGAGGGAAGGGTACAACCAAGGATTCAGTATGGGACCTCATGCATGTTGATCAAGCTCTCTACCCCTTAGCCATGTCCTCCAGTGGCTACATTGTTTAAAGAAAGGAACATGGGGAATTCCTAAGATTAAATTATCTTTTTAAGTTTACCTCTGAAAAAGTGGTTGTGAACATATTCTTTTAATAATGTAGAAAGTGGGAATATGGTTTGATTGTACAGTGTTTGATTGTTCCTCATGCTTGAAGCCTTGGGTTTGATTCTCGCCACCACACAAAGCCAGGCATGCTGGCACACATCTATAATTCCAATACTTGGGAAGTAAAAGCAGGATGATCAAAAGTTCAAAATCACTCAACTATTTACTGAGTTTAAGAACTAGATCTAAAAACAATTTTTAAGTTGTATACACATGTATATGATATACATATGTATATATGTATGCCTATGTGACACACAAAGAATTCACTTTTAGAAGAACATATGGGTGATAAAAACTACCAAGGGTTAAACATGGTGGTGCACATCATGTTTTATGCCAGCACTCAGAAAAGTAAAAGACAGGAGGATCTGCGTTCCAAACCAGCCTAGTCTACTAATCCTAGGCCACCAAAGAACGCCTGGTGAGAATCTATCTTAAATAAAAACAAAACCTTTAAAGAGACTACTGAATACACTAATTCTGACCAATTTTAGTTACTAGTCACCTAACCATGTCAGATGACCAAAAGATAACAAAAGACTAAGACTTAGACTGTATTCTTCCTTTTAATCCATTTAATCCATAAAATAATTTAACACTAGCCCCTCATTCTCACTACTTGCACTTTAATCATGTTTAGAAAGTGAACAGCTTACCTCTTTCTGAATTGTCAATTTAACTTTAAGTC
Source organism: Grammomys surdaster (assembly GCF_004785775.1). Taxonomy (NCBI): domain Eukaryota; kingdom Metazoa; phylum Chordata; class Mammalia; order Rodentia; family Muridae; genus Grammomys; species Grammomys surdaster. Next base: position 18,073,220 of record NW_021604597.1, on the reverse strand, counting down.
TCTTGGAATGGGGCTCAGTCCAAACAAAGCCTGCATCAACAAGCCGAACCTTTAGTAATAGGGGGAAAAAAGGAAATCTAAATCCCCGCCTGAGAGGTGGAAAGATGATTGAATACCTCATTAATAAACAGACTCAAATCAGAGAGGCTTAGGCCAGCAGTTAATGGGAATAGATGCAGAGACCCACAGCCAAACATTAAGCAGAGAACAAGCCAAAACTGGAGCTCTACTGGATCCCTCCCATGCAGCTCAGGGAACTCCTTGGAAAAAGGAGTGGGGAGATTGTAGGAGCCAGAGGTATAGAAGACACCAGGAGAACATGGCCCGTGGATCAACTAAGCAGGCTCACAGGGGCTCACAGACTGAAGCAGCAATTATGGAGCCTGCATGGGTCTGTACTAGGTCCTCTACATATATCTTATGGTTGTTAGCTTGGTGTTTCTCTGGGACTTCTAACAGTGGGAGTATGAAGTGCCTCCGACTTTTCGTCTGTTCTTGGGACCCTTTTCATCTTACTGGGTTACCGTGCCCAGCCTTGATGGAGATATGTGCCTAGTATTACTGTATTTTGTTATTCTAGTCCATATTCAGCTGACATCCATGGGAAGCCTGATCTGTTCTGAAAGGAAATGGAGGAGGAGTGGATCTGGGGAAAAGTGGAGGTGACTGGGGAATTGGGAGGAATGGAAGGAGGAAAAATTTCTGTCATGATGTATTGTATAAAAGAATTTTAAAAAAGGAAAAAAAACAGACTCATAAGATCTTTGAAGGGACCTTTGATGTGATTAACATCATTACAATCTATCATTATAAAAAAGAAAAAAGGTTTATCACTAAAACCATGACAACAATAGCAGCAAATGAAAGGCAACCCAATGACTATACTAGTGAATCGAGCAAGAATTAAAAGTAGCTTTCACAGAGGAAGAAAAAATTATTTAAAGAAAAAAAAAGTACTGTTCTTCAAACAGAAATTTACTTTTTCATAAGAAAATAAACTGATGTCTTCATTACCCAAAAGCAACCACACAAGCATAAGCTTCTATTCAAGTTAACATCTTTCTACATTAGTATGTGGCCTCTTTATTTTTTCCTTTAAAGAATGGACATTTAGGGGAGAGATGGCTCAGTGGTTACAAACACCAGCTGTTCTTTTCAAAGGACCTGGGTTCAATTTCTAATACCCACATGGCAGCTCACATCTGTCTGTAACTCTAGTTCCAGGGGATCTGACACTTTCACACAGACATACATGCAGCCAAAACACCAATGACCATAAAAAAATTACAGAATGAGTTTCAGGGCTACACAGAGAAACCCTGTCTGTGGGTAGGGGAATGGACACTCTTTTAGGAAATGTTCACGTACTATGTAACTATAATACAGGTAGATCAGGAGCTAAAACTGAACATAATGCAGTAAGGCTAGAATGAGAGCTCTAAAACAAAGAGACAGAGAGAACAAGTATGGAGGCTTTGTAATAATCAAAGTAGGAACCTGAACTAAGAGGAACCAGAAATAAGCAAAGTAAAAGCTACTTAAAAGATAATTTTATAGAATTTAATTTAATACTTATATATTAGAAAGAAGAAGAGAACATACACTAGTACAATACCCAAGTATGACACTTAAACAGCTAGGTATTAAAATTTTTTTGACACAAACAACAGATTTAATGGAGAAAGATCCCCTCCTGGCATCTATGACTTACATAAGTAGACAGATGATACTGGTCTGGAGGTACACAGAAAAATTTGTTAAATAACAGACTGAAAAGTGTGAATAGGCAGATTATAATTGTATCAAATACTGTCTAGTAAGAACAAGACTAGCCAAGGCAGATAGATGCAGTACTCAAGAATAAAGCCCATCTAATATGACCGAGTGAGCTATAGCAAATCCCAGTAGTCAAGAGATTAAGCCAGAATAATAAGCAGTTCCTAACCACCTCCTCTCTCCTACCCTCAGTGTCATTTCGTGTCTATCCCCCCCCCCCCCAGTTAGTATCTGCAGGAGTTAGGTAGAAATACAGAGCACTAAATAAGTCTGCCTACTCTTCCTAAAGCCTCGAACCTCCATCTGCAGAAACGTGAGACCTTGACATACACTTCAGCATTCCTTAACATGCTCAGCATACTTGTTCTTAGAGAAGCAATTGCCAACGTTATTGAGTCCTTTGTCCTTTATCGTAATTCCAGATACCTCAGTCTCCCTCTCATTTCCTACAATCCAAATTCCAAATGGTTCTTTAGTCTCGTCTGTACCCATTTAACATTTTGAAATCCTAACATCCTTTTACTATGCTCTCTATTTACAAAAATAATAATAATAAAATTTTAAAAATTAAGAAAAAAAAATCAATAGAGCATCCTTTTCCCTTTCTAGTCATCCTGACTGTACTGCTTCACTCCAGACAATTAAAAAGTCCAAGGGCAAGATGAATCAATAACTTGAAAGATTTCAGAACTTAAAAATAATACTACTAAGGCTAGAGAGAAGTCTCAGTGGGTAAGAGCACTTGCTGTTCTTCTAGAGAACCCGAGTTTGACTCCCAGCACTCACAAATCAGATTACAACCATCTGTAACTCCAGTTCCAGGGGACCCAACACTTTCTTCTGACTTCTAAAGGCACTGAACACACATAATATACAGACATATATGCAGGCAAAGCATCCACAGAAATAAAATTTTAAAATTTCAACGAATTTTTCTAATAAAATAAAAATACTACTGCTTCACAAAGATCAATATTAAAAAGTAAGAGAGAGTGTATGTGTGTATGTTTGTGTATTAAAATACTATATGGGACTAGCAAAACGGTTCGGTGGTAGAGTACTGACAATTTATGGCAAAGATCCTCGGTTCAATTTCTAGCCCCAAAGCAAAAGGAAAAGAACACAAGAGAAAAAAACAAACAACAGCCACCATAATAAAGCAAAACCCACAGCAAAGGATTTTCTGAAAATGAGTGTTCCTATGAAAAAGTACACCAATTTTAACTATTGACCTACCTTACTCAGAGGAGCTTTAATTTTTTTCAAACACAAAGCAAGAAGTTCCCTGGATTCTAAAGCACACTGTACCCATGATGCTGGTGGCTGAAAATATCTGAAAGAAGATAACATTCTAAAGTTTGCCACTTTTCAGGAAAAAAAAAAAAAACAGCAATTTCCATTAACAGACAGAAATGATACTGATTATTAAACAGGAGTAATACTCAAAGCTATTCTACTTTTTTTTTAAAGATTTATTATATACAATATTCTGCTTGCGAGTGTGGGTGTGTATGTGTGTGTGTGTGTGTGTGTGTCTATGTCTGTGTCTGTGTCTGTGTGTGTCTGTGTCTGTGTGTCAGAAGAGGGTACCAGATCTCATTATAGATGGTTGTGAGCCACCATGTGGTTTCTGGGAACTGAACTCAGAACCTCTGGCAGAGCAGTCAGTGCTCTCAACCTCTGAGGCATCTCTCTAGCCCCCTCAAAGCTACTCTAAAGCTTCAACCCAAAGAGATTAAAAACCCACGAAACCAGTGTCTTTAGTTCAAAACTAATATTCTAATATTTGGAGAAAGCCAATCTGAGATATCTGCTATATATTTTGTCATTTCAATTAGTAAAAACTGAAGTTAAGAGACCACTGAAGACGGCTCAGGACTGACAACCTGAGTTCACACAGTGAAAAGAGAACCAACCTCTATAAATAATCCTGACTGTCACATGCATAGTGTGACAAAGTGCACAAACATACAAAATAAATATATAAGTGTTAAAAATAATAAAATATTCCAGTAAGGAGGGCTGGAGAGATGGCTCAGTAGTTAGGAGGACTCACTGTTGGGCAGCTCGCAAATACCTGTAACTCTAGCTCTAAGGGGATTCAATGCCCCTGGCCTTCAGAGACACCAAACGTGCACACAGCTACTCATAATTTAAAAAGACATTTTTTAAAAACAGTAAAAATGGCAGTATTTCCAAAATTTCTTTGAAGATATACTGATCAACAGGTAAGAATTATCTCAAATGACACCAAAATTATTTATTTTATACTTCTAAAATGTTTGAGAAACATTTTTTCACACAAAAACAGAAAAACTAGTATACACAGAACTGCATATCAAAAGTTCAGTCATCAAGTTTCGTTTCAATTTTTAAGCTGAAAAACACAAGTTTTCAAAATAAGCCTCAGTAAGTCAGGCATGGTGGTGCACACTTTTAATTCCAGCACTTGGGAAGCAGAGACAAACAAACTCTGAGTTCCAGGCCAGCCTAGTCTACAGAGCAAGGTCCAGAATAGTCAGGGCTACAGAGAAATTTTGTCTTGAAAAAAAAAAATACAAAATTTTACTCATTAAAGTAAAATACAAGCCGAGCGGTGGTGGCGCATGCCTTTAGTCCCAGCACTTGGGAGGCAGAGGCAGGCAGTTTTCTGAGTTCGAAGCCAGCCTGGTCTACAGAGTGAGTTCCAGGACAGCCAGGACTATACAGAGAAACCCTGTCTCAAAAAAATAAAAAATAAATAAATAAATAAATAAATAAATAAATAAAGTAAAATACAAATCCTTTCTGTAAATTAAGAATTTTTTAACTCAATCTTTCAAGGTCTAGTACTCAGTCCTTAATAATGTTTGTTAAATACTTTCACATGAGTTATGTAAATGCTTTCTTGCCATGGTTACTAAATGGTTAAACACTTTGATTATCCTTTTTCAAGGTTCAATAAAAACCATTTATTTATAAGTATTTTCAAAAGGTATTTCAAATACTACATATAATCTAATAACCCTTCATTCTCATGAGAAAATTGAGAGTCAATGAAACTATATCTAAGCATGACAGAAAACCAGCTGATAGGAAATTCTAATAAAAACTAGGAGTCCTGATTCTTTGCTTAGTACTTTTAAAACTCCACTACGTATTTAATAATAAATATTTATAGCAGACCAAAAGCCTCATGCATACCAGGTTCACACCCTGTAAACTCCCTAAAATAGTACACTAAATTCATAGGTTTAAGTATGTGCACAGAGATTTGGGGAAATACATTTTGAATTCTTACAGAGGTCCACAGACAACCTCCACATACACAAAGCAAGTGCTAAATCTATTTAGGAAGTCACAGGCATATAACTTATATACACTGGCAAGGTTTATGTCTCTCACTAGACATATTGATAGATGTAAATGGCTTGTGCCAACAACTAAAGGAACAAAACTGAAGAAGGAATGAAATATCAGCTCTCAGAAGGCATCTTTTACTGTCAGATTCACTATCTGTACACTTTTACTTTTAAACAAATACTTTTACTATCCTTACCAGATTAGTAGGACAGTAGAAAGCACAGTATAAAATTGCAAATTATTAAATCCTTGGTAACATCAACTAGGTAAAAATTAAATCTCAACAGCACATGCTTCATTCTGTGTACTTCAGTGTAATCTCAGCATACCACAGTGGCTCTCTGTATGAAGACCAATTTAAGGAAGCTAAACAAGTAATGTACAGTACCTTTGACATTGTTTGCAGAAAGAAATGGAGACTTGCTTTGGAACACCTTGGCTGATGTCAACTTTACTTCGTAAACAGGCCACACAAATATTGGCAGGATTTGGACTAATTGGGACACCACACTCACAGCACAAGCTTAAGAAAATAAAGAATATATTAGACTTTATAAATTCACTAGTCAAAAAAACCAAAAACCAAAAAACAAGAACAACCCTTACCAAACCAAAGCCTTCAAGATTCTACTGTTTAAAGGAATGGGGAACTCAATGGGCCAAAGGGCTTCCAGCTCTTGTAGCAAACAGGGACTAGTTTCCAGCACACAGAGGCAGCTCACAATCATCCTTACATAACTACAGTTCCAAGAAAGTCTATCCCTCTTCTGATCTCCATGGCCTTCTGCATGCACTTGGTACACACACACTCAAGCAGATACACATAAAATAAGTTTGTTTGTTTGTTTGTTTGTTTGTTTGTTTTTAAAAGACAAGGTGAGTGTGGTGGGAAATCTCTTTCATCTTAATAATCAGGAAGCAGGGCACATAGATCTGTGAGTCCCAAGCCAGCCAGAGCTTCATAATGACAGCCTGTCTCAAAGAGGGGAAAAAAGGCAGAACAAAGACAATCTTAAAGACAGAGTGAAGAACAACCCTGGAACAGCGGCAAAAATCAAAAGGCTACAATTCTGAAAATGCTTATACCTTCACGGCACGGTGCAACTTTGCAATGCAAATGAACTTCATACAATGATAGAAATGTTCTAGTCCCTTGTCATCTCTTCTTTAAAATTGGAAAACTAAGAAAAAAAGAAATTAACAATGCAGATAGCCTAACATCAAGACTCAAAACTAACTTGCACTCCATTTCAACAATCTGTAAGACAGCCAGCGTGATGGTGCAGATCTTTGCCCAGCACTTGGCGGGCAGAGGCAGGCAGGTCTCTGTGAGTTCCTAGAAATCGGGACTTAACATGGTAAAGACTGTCCCAAAAGCAAAACTAACAACCAAAAGAAACAAGATATATAAGATCAGTTTCTCTTCAGTCTTAAGACACATCTGACTAGGCTAGTTGGAGCTCTCTTTGTTCTGAGCAATAGCTCTACCATGTGTAGGTCCCCTTTACAATGAACAGTAAAGGAAAATGTACGGATAACATGAAAACAGAAAGGAGACTATTAAGGAAAGGAAAGGGACTCATGGAAGGGTAGGGGAAACAGAGAAGCATAGTGGCAGGGTAAATACAAACACTGTACAATGTTAAATACACGGACTCTCATATATACATGAAAACATGAAACCCAGTATTTTTTCAAGGATTTATTTATTATATTTATATGAGTACACTGTAGCTGTCTTCAGACACAACAGAAGAAGGCGTCAGATCCCATTACAGATGGTTGTGAGCCACCATGTGTTTGCTGGGAATTGAACTCAGAACCTCTGGAAGAGCCGCAGTCAGTGCTCTTTACTGCTGAGCCGTCTCTCCAAGCCCCCAAATCTAGTATGTTAAAAACTAGTTTTAAAAGGAAGAACAGACTAAATACAGGAAAAGACGTGCACCTATGCCTACCGATGCTCTAAACGACGGGAGGATACCTCTAGCATACTGGAAGCAAAAAAAAAAAAAAAGTTTAAAGCAGGCTTGACATAATCTCAGCAGTGGAGAGACTAAGGCTGAAGGAACAGGCCCTCAAGGTCAGCCGAGGTTACAGAGTGAATTCCAGTACAGAGTGAATTCCAGGCCAACTGGGGCTATGTAACAGGACTCCATCGAAAGGAGATTTCAACAAAACGACACAAAGTCTGTGAACCTCTGTCACTATGGCTCACGGTCGCCCAAAGAAAACTCTAATCATCTTCCAGTGGCAGTCACTAGCTGCATGTGAGCACTGAGCACCGTGTGGCTGGTATGACAGGAGCCGAGGGACAAACTCCCACGTCCACTTGGGAATGACAGTGACCAGTGACGACACACTGCCGTGCCTCTCTAGAAGGACGTCTAGTAAGAACTGTTCTCAAAGCACGTATTTTCCACATCGAACTTAAAACCAACTAGACTTCCTATGGGATCAAGACCTAACAGTTTTCCCCATCAAGAAATGGACCTCTCCTACCATTAAAAGTTTTCTCACTGTGTTTTACCACCTGGAAACATTAAGGGATGAAGGAGGGCTCGCAACTCACATGTGTCCCGGGCTGCGGTCAATGGATTCTGTCATGTACTCCATGGTTCCGGACCTATTAAGGGGAGGGAAGGACCAGTGAGACTTAGATCAGGCAGAGTCTCCAGAGCCTCGGGGACAGGCGTCCGACACACAAGCCCCGGGGCCGGGAGACGCCGCCCCGCACGGCCCTTCCGCCTTCTCAGCGCCCCGGTCCCGCATGCGGCCGGCCTCTGGCCCGCACCCACGCTCCAGCGGCCACGCGGGCCGCTTGCGGCCGGGGTACTGGGTCCGGCCTGTTCCCTCCTCTGGCCGCAGCTGTCGCTGGAGCCGCAGCTCCCCGAGAACCTACCAGCACTTCCGTAGGACAGGCCAAATCACACGAACAGCCGGCAACCCACCGGCCGGGACGCACTATCAGTTACCTCAGCCGCCCCACGCCACTAGGAAGATATCGCGATAGGAAAACCGGAAATCTCACGTACTGAAGGGTACAGGCATGGGGGCGGTGGGCGGAGTCAAAAATCCACGTGTGGCAAAGGGCGGGCCCTGTGGAGGGACTGGGATGTGGGAGGCGGGGCGAGCTGAGCAGGCTCGTCACAGCGATTACTTACAGCAGCTAGGTCTCTGTAATCAGTCCACCGGTTCCATACGCCCTTTTAAAATCCTCGGCTCAGCTCTATAAGAGAAGGCTCACCGGTTAAAAGCAGTTGTTCTTACAAACTGAATTCTATTTCCATCACTCACATGATGGTCTCATAGCTGTCTAGAGTTCCAGTTGGAGAGGATCTGCCGCCCTCTTAACACCTAGGGCATCAGCCAGCCACAAACTTGGTGCATATACATTCATGCAGGCAAAACATTCAAATACATAAAATACATGGACCTTTCAAAAAAAAAAAGCCACTATAAATGTCACCATGGATAACCTATGAATATCAAATCATTGTTTACTGAACAACTGATATAAAAAAGAAAGAAAAACTGAAAATTTTGTATTGCAATCACTGTACTTTTAATGGTAAGCAGAAAAAATACGACGTTTTTTCATTAAAGAAAATTATTTTTCTTAAAGAAATAATTCGGACATATTTTTCTCAGAAGTGGATTCACAAAATAGATGAAAACAGATATATATCAGCAACTGTTACAGAAACTGGTGTCAAAAGGAAGACATTTCTAAGAATGTTTAGGTTTATTTTGAATGTTTTGCCTACTAAATGCATGCTGGATGCCAGAGGAGATCAGAAGGCAGCTACTGGTTATGAGCCACCTTGTGGGTGCTGGGAACTGAAACCATGTCTTGCAAGGACAAGTGTTCTTAACCTCTGACCCAACTCTCAAGCCCCAATATAGACATTTTTATCCATGGAGTCATCAGAGAGGAAGGAACCTCAGTTAAGAAAATGCCTCCATAAGATGGAGCTGTAGGCAAACCTACAGGGCATTTTCTAAATTAGTAATTGATGGAGGATGGCCCAGCTGATATTATCAGTATTAAAGAACCAACATATTAACTCCATTAATGGACTTAAGAGGCTAAAATAGCACACAATCATACCAACTAACACAGAAGAAGCATTTGACAAAATATAAAACTATAATATATAAATAATAAATACTTATATAATAAATATATATATTTACATATAACTATAAAAATCTTTAAAAAATAAGAACAGAGGAAAGTGTCCCTAATTTAATAAATAGTTGCAACCTATACTGCCTTCTAAGATTAGAAGTAAAAATAGGTGTTTCTACCACTCTTACCATGGTAGGAGTCCAACACACTGCAATAAGACAAGAAAAAGAAATTAAAAGTATGTACATAAAAATGTAAATAAGAAAAAAATGAACCTGCCTCCAAAGGCAAATGACATTATTGTTTTTTGGAAATGCCAAGAACAGTTTCTAGAAGTAATATATGACCTCAACAGGGTCTCAAGATACAAGAAAAATATACAAAAATTGATTAGATATATTTATATTTATTTATATTATGTGTGTCTTTGTGAGCCTATGTCATATGTGTGCGGGTGCATGAGGAGGCCAGAAGAGGGTGTCAGATGCCCTGGAGCTGGAGTTACAGGTGGTTTTAAGCTGCCCAACACGGAGGCTGAGGATCAAACTCTGGTCCTGTGAAAGAGTAGCAGATATCCTTCACTGCTGAGCCGCCTTTCCAGCTCCATAAAATTATATGTGTTTTATAAAACATTTATAATAAACATTGAAATGTAGCTACAATATAAATTATAGTTACTTATTTTAAAGATATGCCTAATTTCTACTCAAACAGACAAGGGTGTTTATGTTCTCTACTTTTAGTCTAAGGACTCTAATTGGATTCCATGACAGTAGAGGTTCTGTGTTCCCCAATGAAGAGGGTTTAAATTTGAATTCATCTTATCAAATAGAAGTGGAAGGATTTCCTTTTTGGATTGGGCATGAAGTTCGTATTTGAAAGTTATATCTCGGGGATAGTTATCTGTCATTCATACTTGAACAAAAATGGAGGATACAGGAACCTATTCATTTTAATAGGTGAGGCGGTTAAAGGAAATATTACCAATGATCTTTGCATTCCACCTCATTTTCCCCATTGTCACACTCTGTTGTCTCAGAGTTCAATAAATGGATGCATTGGGGACAACGTAGAGGACCAGAGCTGTGAGCTTGCTGTGGTAATGTCATAGATTGGCACCTACAGGCTCTGCTTGCACCAAAGGTGCAGAAAGACACAGAATTAAGATAGTTCTATAATAATAATAATAATAATAATAATAATAATATCACCACCCATGGCAATGAATCTGAGGGGTTAGTATGACATGGGAGAGGATGGCACCTTCTCTCTTCATATGGAGAGAGGAGCTACTCATAACCATCTTTGGAAATTAATATCAGCATTGTGGAACATTTGGGCCTGGAAAAGGAATATATAGAAAAATACTTCGAACAATGAGACTATGTTCTCTTTTGTTTAAAAAAAAATGTATCTTATCTTGTGGCTGTTGGCAGGCGGGTGAGCAGGTCCCACACCTGCCTGCCTGGACAGCACAACAGAGCTGGCCCTGGTAGTACAGGCATTGGAGAGTTGTCCTGAGAGTAGGAGAACTGGTCCCACCTTTTGCCAACTGCTATAAGCAGGAGACCTGGCCCTACCCCTTGCCTGGACACCATGAGAGAGCTGGCCCCAAGGACTCGAGAGCTGGTGAGCTGGCTCCACCCCTTCCCATCTACGGCACTTGAGAGAGTGGCCCCACCCCTGCCTAGGCAGCAGAGTAGAGCTGGCCCTAGTGACATGGGTATGGAAGAATGAGCTAGAGGGTGGGAGAGGTGGCCCCACCTCTTGCCCACTATCACAAGCAGGAGAACTGGCCCTGTCCCTCACCTGGGCAAAGCAGGAGAGCTGGCCCTAGTGGCATGGGTGCAGGAGAACTGGAGGGCTGACCAATTCAGCTTCTACCTAGACCTAGATCCAGGGCTTTTGTTGGCCCACCCCAACATCTACCCCATGTATGAACTGCTGGAGCACATGAAGGGGTTAGTCCTAATGATCCAAAGCTGTAGGAAGTCCATGACTCAGGGCAACAACGGGATATCCAAGAGGAGTCCCAGTGAGAATCCAAAATCAATAGTCACAGAAGTCAGAGGCCTCAAACTAGACCAATGACTCATTGCAAAGAACATTCGCAAACAAAGAAGTGTGGGAAAAAGGGCATACTGTGTGACACACTGCAGTTTCCACAGTGAGATACTTTTTTACTTTATTTCATTTTGCGTTTTTCTATTTTATTTATTTGGTTGGTTGGTTGGTTGGTTGGTTGGTTGGTTGGTTGGTTGGTTTGGTTTGGTTTGGTTTGGTTTGGTTTGGTTTGGTTTGGTTTCTCTTGGAGGGGGCGATGCAAGGACTGAGGGCAGCAGATATGAAGGGTACAGGGAGACAAGTGGGATTGGAGTGCATGATATGAGATTCACAAAGAATCAATCAAAGGTTTTAAAAATGTGTATCTCATAACATTCTGGCATCTTGTTTGCCTTCCTTACTTGTTTATGATTGGCAAAACTACTCAGAATCAATTTGAAGGATATGTGTCTTATTCCAAGCGTTCTTTATTCCTATTAATTTGAGCTTCAGAGCACTTATGTACTTTAAGTCCAGATTGATGTTTGGATGCCTATAGAGAGGGCTCGTGCCTGGGAAGAATCTCCTTTCATGTCTACGCGTTATTGTATGTTGGATCAAATGAAGAAAAGGATTAAAGAATGGTTGAACTAATTGTTCCCATTGTGTTGGGGGTTGTTGCCTTTACTACCACTGCTGCAACTGTTGGAGTAGCCCTGGGTCAACACATCCAAAATGTACCTTATATTTTAGACTGACATTCTGATTCAGAAAAATTGTGAAACATTCAAAGACTTATAGATAGTATGCTCCATGCTGAAATCACTGATTTAGAATCAGCTGTGGTTATGGTAGGTGATCAAGTCATTAGCTTACAAAGACAGTTCTCATTAAGATGTGATTGGAATGTGACTCAGTTCTGTGCATTGCAATGAGGCCCTGTTCCCTTGGGATTAGGTGAGAAAACATTTATTAACTCATAGTAACTCAGGAAATATTAAAATTATAGGCAGATGCTAATGGCATGTTTGCAGACCAAGTACATGGACTAGACCATCTGGCAATGGATTATTGGAGAGTATTATGATGGATTGGGGAGTTAATGATGTAATGTTTATACTGATTGTTTGCTTGTTTTTGTAATTTTTAATGGCCCAGAGGAAAACCTCCTGACATCAAGAAATGACACAACATCAAGCAGCTGTATTCAACACTATGTTACAAAACATGGCTAAACGAAAAGGGAAAGATGAAGGAGATCTGCTGAACTGATGCCAGACATCCCTTGAAAACAAGAGGATATTGCAGAATTTCGGCAGAATGCTGCCTTCACAGTCCAATGAGTACTTCCTTGGCCAGGCCTCACATTCTTCACATTTATCTTCTAGGGAAAAAATATTTCAATTAATAACATATAAAAAGGTGCTCTTTGTCCAGGAAAAAAAAAAGAAGCAAACATTATAGATTTAGTCTTGCGTACTATGTATTTTGTAATCAGAGTTGCAACAGTATAATGTGATTAAGAATAAAGACTCTGAATCCTTTGCTGTTCCTCATCTCATGACCCTGGTCTCCTCAACCCCCAGCTTTCACAAGAAGATTCAGATTTAAACCTACAAAACTGCAGCCCCAATACATGTTTTTACAGAGATGCTCGAAATACACATTGATAAAAAGGCAAACTCTCTGAAGATGGTGCTGGATAAATTGACTATCACATATAGAAGAAGGAAGCTAGACTCCTATCTTGCATCCAGCACAAAAATCAATCCTATATGGATCAAAGACCTTGAAAGGTAAAGGCTGTCACAATGAAACTGTTAGAGGAAAACGTGGTGAGCACACCAGGAGACACAGGCATGGGTAAGGACTTTATGGATAAAAGCCAACTGCTCAAAATGTAAGCAATCAACAAACAGGACTGCATATAATTTAAAAGCTTCCATACTGCAAGGGAGACAGCTGACCAAGTGAAGAAGCAGCCATCAGAATGGAAGAAAATCTTTGCCAGCTATGAATCTGACAGAAGATTAATAGCTAGAAAACCCAAGAAATGAAAACAAGAAAACAGAAACCCAGTAAATAATCTAATGAAATAAAAAATAATAGTTAACAAAAGATGAATACAAATGGCCAACATAAAAAATGTTCAGTCTCATTAGCAACTGAAGAAGTGTGAATCAAAATTACATTAAAATTCCATTTTATTCTACTAGTCCAGTGGTTCTCAACCTTCCTAATGTTGTGTGACCCTTTAATATAGTTCCTCATGTTAGAGTGACCCCCCAAGAATAAAAGTATATCGTTGCTACTTCACAACTATAATTTTACTACTGTTATGAATTGCAATATAAATATCTGACACACAGGATATCTGATATGTGACCCCTGTGGGGTTCGTGACCCACAGGTTGAGACCTACTGCCTCAGTCAGAATGTCAGTCATTCAGAAAGCCAGTGCTGACTAGGACCTAGACAAAATGGAACTTAATATACTTCTGGTGAGCATGTGAACTCTTCCAACTTCTATGGAAATCAGTAGGAATCCTTCTCAAAATACTCGATCTGCCAAGTGACCCAGCCATGCAACCCATTGGTATTTGCTCAAAGTCAACACACCACATAGCATACCACTGTTTTCTGCAGGTCTAGTGACAATAGAACCAATCCAAGTGTCAAACAGCAGGGAAGTGGACAAGGAAGTGTGGTTTATATACACAATGGAATTTTTTTCAGCAATAAGGAAGAATGGAGTCATTTGTAACAAAATGTATGTGCCTCCAAACAATCAAATGGGAAGTGTCTTCTCTCATTGTGACATGGTGATCTTTGTGTCAGTCTTCTGGGGCACTTTAATGGTCTCAGTAAAAAGCACTTAGAATCACTGAGTTTTGCATGGACTACTCCATGCCCTTCTGTCTCTTTTGAAGTTTGAAATACAAATGTAGTATGGAACAGCAACCATGAGGCATCCACAAGGCAAGAAGCCGTCAGGATGGATGCCAGCACACTAAGGCACATCCCAAGACTGGCATCTTGGCAGTGTCATTATTTCCAGGCACAGATCTGGGGCTCCCCACATTACATACTCTATGTCAGGGGATAAAAGACTTTATTTTCTTAAGCCCACTATGACCAGCCTGTCTATTTCTTCCCCAAACATTTTTCTAACAAATATTTGACACTCCCAAGAGCTTCTCAGAAAGAAAGACTGTGCTTTGTCTATATTACAGCTTTCATGAGACTAAATCACATTGTACCTGTCCATTATTCTTTGTGTGTTTCAGAAACCTAATTTCAAATAGTACCCTTTCCTTTAGGCTCTCTTAAGTGAGCACTTTGTGTTTTTCTTTCATTTTATAAATGTACTTGTTTTTATTGTATGTGTGTAAACATTTTGTCTATGTGTGTGTATGTGCACCATGTACATACCTATGGCCCTCAGTAGTCAGAAGATGATGGCTTCAGGTCCCCTGGAATTGGAGTTACAAATAATTGTGAACCACCATGTGGTTAGGAACCAGGTCCAGGACTTCTACAAGAACAGAAAGTGTTCTTAACCGATGAATCATCTCCGCAGATCCTGTAATAAAAATTCAAAACACTAGAGGAGAATAGGAAACACACAATGTAGGCAAAACATTCTATTTTAACTTTTTTAAAAGCTGAAAAAAAATGGATTTATGTTATAACCAGACATGTCAGTCACTCTCTGTCCTAGCTAGCTTTGTGTCAACTTGACTCAAGCTAGAGCTATCTGAAAGGAGGAAACCTAAATTGAGGAAACGCCTCCATAAGATCCACTGAAGGACAATTCATTTTGTGTGTGTGTGTTTCTTGTTTCTTTTTCTTCTATTTCTTTTTTTAAAGATTTATTTGTTTATTTTATGTGAGTACACTGTTGCTCTCTTCAGACACATCAGAAGAGGGCATCAGATCTCATTACAGATGGTTATGAGACACCATGTGGTTGCTGGGAATTGAACTCAAGACCTCAAGAAGAGCAGTCAGTGCTCTTAACTGCTGAGCCATCTCTCCAGCCCAAGACATTTTTTTTTACTAAATGATCAATGCAGAATGACCCAGCCTATTGTGTGTGGTGCCATCCTTGGGCTAGTGATTCTGGATTCTATTAGAAAGGAAGCTGAGTAAGCCAGTAAGAGTAAGCAGCACCCCTCCATGGCCTCTGCATCAGCTCCAGCCTCCACGTTCCCCCTCTCTTGAGTTCCTGTCCTGACTTCCTTCAATGATGAACAGTGATGTGGAAGTATAAGCTGAATAAACCCTTTCCTCCCTAAGTTGTTTCGGCCATGGCATTTCATTATAGCAATAGAATTCGCAACTATGACACTTTCTTAATTAGTTCAGGATTTGGTTGTAGCTCAGACAGATCACAATCTTTTTTAAATGA
Source organism: Grammomys surdaster (assembly GCF_004785775.1). Classification (NCBI taxonomy): domain Eukaryota; kingdom Metazoa; phylum Chordata; class Mammalia; order Rodentia; family Muridae; genus Grammomys; species Grammomys surdaster. The sequence goes on along the minus strand of NW_021604597.1, from coordinate 18,057,519 downwards.
TCTTAACCATTGTAGCCCAAGATGCCCTACACCTCTTCACCTCTGTAATACTTACTGTCTGCATGTACCCATTGCTAGCTCATCACATGCTGGCCTGTGACGCTTCTCACATGGAATAACCAACATTCAAAGCTGAAATAACTCAGACATCCTCTTCTCTAGCTATCTCAGTGGACATGAAATGTGAGTTAATTCTTGGATTTTTCTTTGCCTCTTTGTAGGTTTACGGCTTTATCTTCCTAACTGGATCTTAAGCACCTGGTGGGGGGGGGGTAGAGATAAGAAGAAATATTGAGTTGCCTAATACATGTTAGACACCTAGACACCTTCCATATAACATTTATTTTCATTTTGTAACTGTTTTAGAAGAGGCTATTAATCAGATGAAATCTGATGCTCGAAGAAGTTGTTACGTAGCAAAGGAACGAAGGTATCTAAAGAGATAGGTCCAGCTCCAGACTTGGGGGTGCTTTTTTTTGGTATTTTGTGACAGGGTTTCTCTACATAGTCAAGACTTATCTGGAATTTATTCTGTCACCAGGCTGACTTCTCATAGAGACTCCCCTGCCTCTGCTTCCTGAGTGCTGAAAGTCAAGGTATGTGCCGCCACCACCCAGCTACGTAAGTGCTTTTAACTCTCCCCCAGGGTTGATAAATTACAAATATTTTGTTTTAGGAGTTTATACATACATATACACATGCACATATATTATAGAGTATATACATTATATATAATATATGTTATACTTCAGGGAAGCCTGCCTGCAGAGGCTGGAAAAGGGTGTCAAATATCCCTGGAACTGAAGTTAGAGACAGTTGTGAGCCTCCTCCCATGGGAGCTGGTAATCAGATTTGGGTCCCCTGGAAGGGAGGCAAGCACTCTTAATACAGAGCCATTCCTTCAGCCAAACATTTCATATTTTAATCTGAACCTAGCAGATTTTTAATCTGAAGCTTGACGGTTTTCAGCTGGGTTATATTTTGCAGCATGTCCTTAATATCACATGGGTGATTAAGTTACAAGTTATAATATTATCTCTTCTGTTGTTTAGGTGATGGGAAAAATACAAAGATAATTACCTATAGGCTTCATATTTTCTCCAAATTCTTTTTATTTTCAATATTGGGAGCAGATTTTTATTTTTTTATTTATTTTATGACAATCCTGTATATATGGGTTTACTTTTTTTAGATTTATTTTTATTTTATGTAGATGAGTTTCTATGTATGTCTACACAAAGTGCATGGCTGGTAACTGTGGAGGCCAGAAGAGAGGGCCAGGTCACTTGGAAACAGAGCTGCAGATAGTTGAGAGCTGCCATGGGGACACTGAGAATGGAACTCAGGCCCCCGGGGACAGCAGCCAGCATTCTTTATTGCTATGATATTGCTCCAATCCCTTCCTTAAATTTTTACTACAGTGTTTTCACATTCTTACAGTTAATATGTTTCAGATGATAGCTTTTTAATTTTTTATTTCTAGAAATTCTATTATCTATAAGCAAAGAATCTTGGCAGTGACCATTCCACTCCGAAAGATCATGTTTTATTTTTATTAATGTATATTTTCTATAGTGTCTTAGTTATTTTTCTATTGCAGTGATAAGGCACCTTAATCAAAGCAAATTAAAGAAGAAAGAGTATATTTGGGACTTACAGTTTCAGAGAGGGTGTCTATGACCATCCTGGCATGAAGGAAACGTGGCATCAGGTAGGCATAGCACCGGGCAGTAGATGAGAGCTCAGATCTTCATCCACAAACACAAGGCAGAGGGAGCTAAATTAGAATATGCCATGCCGTCAGTAACACTTCCTCCAGCAAGACCACACCTCTTAATTTTTCCCAAATAGTTCCACCAATTGGGAACCAAACATTTAAGTGTATGAGCCTATGGAGACTGTTCTCATTTAACCACCACCTACAAAATTATGGGTTTTATTATGACACTTTCATTCATGTGTATAATGTGTTTAGACCACATCTGCTGCCCATTATATACCCTTTTTTTCCTGCCGGAAAAATATTATGTACTTGTCATTATAGGTCCAGTTCAGTTTACTTAACTTGATATTCTTCTCGGAAATAACATGATTTTCTTTTAAATGGCTAAATAATAGTCTGGTGTGTGTGTGTGTGTGTGTGTGTGTGTATACGCATTTTCTCTATCCATTACATGGTCACCTAGACATTTTCTCTATCCATAGATGGGCATCTAGAATGATTTGTAAAAGTTTCTTTTATCTGCCTGATGAAATTGTCCTCTAAGAGGCCTACTGCTGAATAAGCTGACCCTTTCTAGTTCTTTCTGAACTCTGGCTGGCTGGTTCAACTCAGCTGTTCTGGCTCAAACTCCTCTCCAATCAGATTGATTTAATCTGGTTTCTCTCAGCTTCTCACTGAATTGCTCTACTTGGCCTCAAACTAACTCTGGCAATTTGTTCTAATCTTTTGACTCCTTCTTATTCCTTGGCTTCAACTGTCTCTGCTGACCTGCACTGAACAGTATGAACTCATAAACAAACAATTCCACTATACTGCACTTACTGTACTGACTTCCAACTGACTCAACTACTCGCTCTCATCCTGCACTGCCTTAAATAGATTCTCGAGAGAGTTGGACATATCTTATCTCTGAATGATTCTGTGAAATCTTTCTCTGATCTGTCACTTTGCCCCTCAATTAGACACCCTTGTTTGGGATTAAAGGTATGTACTAAGGGTCTGTTTGTATTTCAGTCAGATCATATAGACCTAGAATGTCTTTAGATATGATCCCATTGCCAGAGCAGACAAGTTGCTGGATTAAAATTCCTCTAGGGCTGGAGAGATGGCTCAGTGGTTAAGAGCACTGACTGCACTTCCAGAGGTCCTGAGTTCAAATCCCAGCAACCACATGGTGGCTCACAACCATCTGTAGTGAGATCTGATGCCCTCTTCTGGTGTGTCTGAAGACAGCTACAGTGTATTCAGAAATAATAAATAAATAAATCTTTACAAAAAAATAAATAAATAAATAAATAAAATAAAATTCCTCTAAACTGAGTCGATCACTTGATCTACGGATAGTGAGTGCTACAATAAACATGAGAATGCAGGCATCGAAAAGGTATACCAACTTCGATTCCTGTAGGTTCATATTCTGGGTGATACAGCTGTGTGATAGATCATTTTTTATTTTTAAAGGAACATCCAAGTGATTTCCACAGCAGCCGTACGTGTTTACGTTCCCAGGAGTGTTTGAGGTTCCCCCCCCTTTTTTTTCATATTCATGCCAGCAATTGCATTTTGTTTTGGCTTTGATGAAAGACATTCTGATTAGGAGATTATATTTTATTTCAGGAAATATAAATAATCTCTTCATTCTTAAAGGCATAGTTTCTCAATCTTCATTTTAAAAATAACTTGGTCATAATTTTCAGTGCATTCTTCTAATTAATATACCTGTCACCCTGGAAAGTATATCTTTTCCTATATAATCTGAGTTTATAACAACCTGATTATATACTGCTTATTTCTCTAGACTCAAGATAGTAAAGTAAATCCTGATAAATATCAACTCCAAGGGTGAGGTAATTAGGAATAAGTAGATAAACTAATCCATAACTGAATCTCCAGGACAGCATGAAGCTGCACAGGGTGTTAGCCAAGTGAAATGTGGATGAGGCTACACAGTGGGGGATAAGAGCTCCACCTCGCACACCTGCACATCTGAACGGCCCAGTGAAGACTCCTTGTCAGTGAATGAATTAGTGAAGGAATGTGTCTCTTTTAAGGGTAGTCCTATGACCCATACCTTGAGCGTCTCCAGGTTGTTGTTAACATGTGCTGCTCTGTAAGAGTATTAAAGGAGAAAGGTTCCTTTGTCTTCCATCAAGCTTTTCCTTCTCCCCAGGCTGCGCTATTATCAGCACTACGGAATAACTATTTTCCTGCCAGCTTGTCAGGGTACTGTATTGTGAAAGTCACAAGATTTTAAACTAAAATTTGGAGTAGACCATATGCCTATAAGAAAGACACTTAAGAAGAGGAGGTTAGAGAGTCAGAAATTCAGGGGGACATCCTTGGCTACAAATAGGGTTGAAGCCAACCTGGTCTACATGGAACTCTGTCTCAAAAAAAAAAAAAAAAAGCTGGGAAAAAGACCTTAAACTAGATGTGTTCTATGGAGTAGCTTTTTCCCCACCCCAATCCTTGCTTTTCCCTCAAACTATATAGCATTTGTAAAACATAAAAACAACAACAGCAACAACAACAAAATGCCATTTCAAAAAGACATTGCTTCAATAGTTAGGAGAAATGGGGAAAGAAAATATAACTTGAATGGGCTCCATTTGTATTTTTTCTCCCCCAACTTTAGCAATTTAACGCACAGTTTTGAATTGGTACACAACACACCAAATCTAATTCATGAGATTTTTTTTTTTTGGTTGGGCCTAACATAGGCTTCTTAAAACTTCAATTAGTTATTCCACCATCTGATGTTCTTATTTCTAAGCAGTAGAAATGGACTCCAGATTATTTAGCAGAAAAAAAAATTGTGAATATGATTTCAGTAGATTCCAGAATCCAAAGGGGTGGGACTGGCAGACCAGACTTAGAGTTCTACAACCAGGAACATGAGCCAAAATCATGCAGCTAGGCAGCTCACAGGCCCAGTGCACACAGGTACCATGCTTGTGTAATACATGAGCAATGGGGCTCACTATAGAAAATAGCCAGTGCTGTAACCCTACTCATTGCCCATGCCACCCAGCTATGGAGCCATCTGAGGGTTCTTTGCAGTTCTTGCTTCTTTGCATAATGTTTCCCAATAGTTCAGAGGAGACAAATCTAATCTTCAGAGAGATGATAATGATGTCAGCAGAGGGGAGAGGAAGATGTCAGCAGAGGGGAGAGGATGATGTCAGCAGAGGGAAGAAGATGATGTCAGCAGAGGGGAGATGATGATGTCAGCAGAGGGGAGATGACGATGTCAGCAGAGGGGAGATGACGATGTCAGCAGAGGGGAGAGGATGATGTCAGCAGAGGGGAGAGGATGATGTCAGCAGAGGGAAGAAGACGATGTCAGCAGAGGGGAGATGACGATGTCAGCAGAGGGGAGATGATGATGTCAGCAGAGGGGGAGAGGATGATGTCAGCAGAGGGGAGATGATGATGTCAGCAGAGGGGAGGTGATCTGAGCAGAGGAAGGTGGTTGGCCAGAAGAGGGCCAGAGTTGAGTCGCCACTTCCTCCTAGCTTGTTCTTTTCTTGTTAATTTTTAAATAACTTCCTGCTACTCTTGCACTTCTTTCCCTTTCAAGTTCAGAATCCCTAAGCAAGCATAGTAATTGGCACATTCAGGGCCAAAATTAACACAGTCGGAAGCACTAAGTTAAGAAGTCTAATAGCCGGCTGTTCTTGGTAAATATTTATTAGGCTGCTTTTTAGAGCCCAGTAATGTATCTAATAAATATTTATGAATGTAAAATAGAGAACCCTAAATGGCCATGACTATGCTCATCAAATATTTCGCTAAAATTCAAAATTAGCTCCTGAATAGAGTCTGCAAGTGCCTTGAGAAAACCAATTAGAACATTAATCCCTTCTGTGGAGTGATTTTCCTTCCCTCCTTCATTATGAGACCTCTGTGTTTGCTGGTCCATCAGCTGCACTGCCAACTGTGACCCCTCTCCAATAACCTATAATCCGTACAACAGCAAGCCGTCAAACAGCTCAGGGAAAATTTGCTTCATTCAACCAGTTCTTAGATAAACTCATTAAAGTTCTCAGCTTCCAAGAGGATAAGCAGCAGCCGAGAATTTGAGGTTTATTTGTCGGTGGCTTGGCATGTACTCACAGCTTTAATTTCACACACAAAGAAATGCTTTTAGCTGCAAGATTCTTTTTTGCGCCTATTCATGGCATAACAGACTTGATTTATTCTAGAGTCTTAGCAATTCATTTATCACTGAGATTCAGTTTTCTGTTTCCTTTAAAATAAGGCCCATCCCTGGAAGGGAAGAGTGCAGATCATAAATAATTTTTGCACATACTGTATTCCAAAAGATTAAACCCACCAACTTCATACTCTGTCGATGTCTATCGAACATTAAGATGCTTTAGACACTGAAAATACATATCTGTTTTCTCTGTGAAGTCCTATCCACTTAAAGCCTTGTCTTCCTCATCAATAAAATGGGATTGAACAACACAGATGTTTGTAACATTGGTAATGGCTGGTAAGGAAATATTTGTAGCTGCAACTGCTAAGATAATGTTTGTAAACTTGCCTGGAACAGTGCTAAACACAGGTCAGTAGTCAATAAGTAACTCATCTTTTGGAATGTAGGACAGAGATAGAATGACTTGTTACTGTACAGTTAGATAATCAGTGACCAGGGAAGATATTTTTCATTCTTTCTAGCATTTCTAGCATTTCTAGCATTTTATTTCTAGCATTTTTTTAACTATAGTGTACAGGGATTCAGGTTGATTGGTGTGCTGTAATATTGAGTTGCTCTGGGTGACCTTGGTCTTTCTCCCCAACCCCCTAATAGTGTTCCCATCACATCCATGAAAAACCCTTACAGTGGTACAGAGCCGTATAAACAGACTTTTACCATCAGCATTGGTAATTTACCTTCATCCCCGATGTGAGCTTCAGATCAAACAAGTGAAGCAGCTTAAATGAAATCAAATCATTATGTGATAGCATTCTCCTTCTGACTCAAATTGTGGTAATCCAGCTGTATTGCAACTGAGAAGACCCCTATCCCCCAGGAAGCTGCACTGTGATTTACCGGCTCCATCTGTTTTCTCCTCTCCTTTTCTTTTTCATTTCTTTCTTTTTCTTTTTTTTAATCTTTAATTATATTCTCATATGGGGAGTAGATTATCCCCAAGATATAAGTCTGGATCTGTGAATTAAATTTATAGAAGTTCCAAGTATGATCTCCAGAGCCATTGGTGACAGACTCTTGCTTTAGCTCCACAAGCATGAAATTCAAGATTATATCTGATCCAAGCTCTGGATCTTAACCTTGGAGAGGTTAAGAGTAAAATATAAGGGACCTCTTGAGTGGGTAAAGGCACTTGTTATTAAGCTGACAACCTGAGGACAGTCCCCAGGGACCACATGATAGAAAAAGGGATCCTTTCTTAAAAGTTTCTTCTGACCTCCTCCATATGCATGCCATGGAATGTACAAGCCATACATACATATATGTGGGTATTATACATATATATGTTTATAATAAAAAATTTAAGAGAAATTAACAAAAGGCTGAGAAGCTGGCTCAGTCAGTAAAATGTTGGTTGTGCAAGTACGAGGACCTGACCTCCATCTCCAACTCTCATGCAAAAGCTGGATGCATGCATTCCTGATGTCCTGCTGCTGAGAGGCTGCAGAGACAGGAGGATCACTGGAGCTCCCTAACCAACCAGTTTAGCCAAATTGGTGGGCTGATTTGGTGAGTGACTGTCTCAAAAAAATAAGGTGTCGAAGGACGGAAGAAGCTACCTGACTTTGACCTCTGGTCTGCATACTCATGTGTACACCATACATGTATATTCGTTCACACACACACACACACACACGCATCCTCCAGACACATGCACATACATGAATATTCATGTACATGAGCAAGAACATTGAAGTTTATTTAGACATGTAGTCATGCACTCTACTCCTACAAATGTAATATGTATTATGGATGAATACTCTAAAAGAGTATGCCTGTCAAGGAGGGGTCGTCTCGAACATACATACCGCCAAGCAGGGCTTATGTCCTGGGCGGCTTCCGCACTGTGTTTGCAAGGTTAGGTCATTGAACTGTCAGGGAAGCGGTGGAAGAGCTTCTTTGCTCAACATCCCATTTGTGTGCCTGCCGTCACGGCCCACTTGAGGAGCCCCGGAATGTAGGCACCTGAACAGGACATGGGCTCCACTACATAGTCACGAATCTCCGACTCCCCTGCACGTTTAGATCCACACCGTTTTGTTTTACAGCCAGCTGTGGTGGCACACACCTCTAATTCTAGAGCTCAGGAGGTAGAGGCACGTGGAGCTTTGCGGTTTCAAGGTCAGCTTGCTCTACATAGTGAGTTCCAGGACAACCTGGGCTACATAAAGAGACCCTGTCTCAAAACCAACAAACAGACACACACACAAAATTCTTTATTTTATTCACTCAAATGATGGCTTTGTCTCCATACTTACTTAATCCCGGCTTGTTGTTCACCTTGCCACAGAAGTATATATGCAGAGTAAAGGTCTACGTAAGTCCTGAGGCCTTCAGTTGTTAAGGTGCGGCCCTCTTTCTCTTTTGCACTGATCGTTGAGCCCAAGTCCTGTGAATGCCAGGCAAATGTTCTGCGTCCTGACCCAGGGCTTGTCTGTTTTTGAAACAGTATCTCAATTCTTTAGTCCACTTTAGATTTCCATATTTTTATAACATTTTATTTATCCTTTGAAAATTTCATACATGTATATTATGTGCCTTTAGCATATCAATCTCCCACTATCTCAACACCTCGCCATCACCAACACATGCCAATTTCATCTTCATGGCTTTTTCCATTTTTTTTTTCTTTTTATTATCATTACTTCTCATTGAGCTCAATTAGCGCTGCCCACCTAGGCATGCATGTGACATCATCCACTGAGGCACTCACTCCACTCCACCCCAAAGAAAAGTAACTGCCTCTCCCTCAGTGACCATCAACTGTCAATAGCTCTTTAGCTAGGAGTAGGGCTCTGGTAGCCCCTTCTGTATCCACACTGGGAGTTTTAACTGGCTAGACCTTGTGAAAGCTTCTGTGAGTGCAACATGAATCAGCCAGGCCATGTCCAGAAGACAGCATCCCACAGTGCTTCTCCCCAGCCTCTGGAATGTTCCCTAAGCCTGAGGTTTGGAGGAGGCAGATTGACATGAATGTCCTGTCTACGGATGAACATTCATGGTTGCCTATCCTCAGCACTTTAAAGAATGTATGAGTTTACATCACTACCACCCACTGCAAGAAGTAGCTTCTCTATCCAAGGATGAGAACAGCACAACTGTATAAGGAAAGACACGTAAATGAACTCAAACTTCATTTTGGCTGTCTTTTGTTATTGTTGGTGAGACAAAGCTTCGCTGTGTAGCCATGGCTGCCCTGGAACTTGCTCTGTAAATCAGGCTGGCCTCAGACTCATGAAGGTTCACCTGCCTCTGCCTCCTGAGTGCTGGGATTTAAAGCAATGTGCCACCACCGCCCAGCCACATATTCTATATTTAAAAATCATGTGTTTATGTGTATGTCTGAATGTCATGCGTATATAGGTGTTCATAAAGACAGAAGTGTTGGATTGCCTGGAGCTGGCGCTGCAGTGTGCTAATTTGTGGGGGTACTAGGAGGAGTAAAAGCAACCCTTAACTGCTGAGCAGTCTCTCCAGCCTCATTTTCACATAGCATTAAACTAAGTTCTGTGAAGCAGCTCACATGGAGGGAGAGTCTAGGGCAAAACGGGCACTAAAATTTATGACATGTAAAATGTGCTGCAGAAGTAAACCTTCTAGAGAGGATCGGTGTGTAGCCATAGCATCTAATGTCCTTGGGATGAAATCGTTTAATACGATGTCTACATAGGGAGAATCTGGTTGAAACTACAGTCTCTGAGAATTAATAAGCCCTAGGAAATATTTTTATCTGCAGGGTATAATGTCCAATTAACTACTCCTCAGCAGAAAGCCTTCCTTTCTGTCCAGTAGACACATATACACAGCTGATGGACCCTTCACTTTTTCAGCCTCTCACTCAACCATTGATCCAGATCTTCCTACTGAGACTCTCTCCTGTACTCTCTTACATTAGCTTGCAGCAGATGTCTCTTCATTCCAAGACTGCAGGTCAAAAGATAAAAATGGACAAGGTTGGTTTGTCTTAGTTTTTTTTTTAATGTATCCTGTTTTCATTCTGTGTATATGAGTGAGTGCATTACCTACATGTATGTAAGTGTACCACATATGTGATTGGTACCCTTGGAGGCCAGCACAGGGGTTCAGATACACTGAACTAAAGTCACAGGTGATTGTAAACAACCACATGGGTCCTGAGAAGTAACCAGGTCCTCTGTAAGAGCAGCAGGTGTCTTAACGTCTGAGCCTTCTTCCCAGTCCCTGTCAACACATATTAAACACAAACAACGTGTGAATAACAAAAATTGACAAAACATGTTTTAATTGCCACTTTAGATATGGACACCCAAGTTTAGCAAAATCAATACAAACATAATATTATTATAAATAGAACAGTCAAGGAGCTATTGGAAATTTGCAATAAAGAGTACTGAGTATTGCTGGGCAGTGGTGGTGCACACCTTTAGTCCCAGCACTTGGGAGACAGAGGCAGGTGGATTTCTGAGTTTGAGGCCAGCCTGGTCTACAGAATGAGTTCCAGGACAGCCAGGGCTACACAGAGAAAGCCTGTCTCGAAAAACCAAAAAAAAAAAAAAAAAAAAAAGAGTACTGAGTATTAAAATATAGAAATATTACCATTTACAAGCTTGTGCTTCACACCTGTGCCTACATGGTCCTTTATACACACCTTTTCTTTTGCTTCTGGGAAGTCTAATTACCAACATGTCTAGTCGCAGTGACATAGTATTCTCTGTAACAGCCCTGTACTGGGTGGACAGGTTGTATGGCTTGGGTCCCATAACTGTGACTGGGGACATGAAGGTAGTGGAGAAAGAACAGACATAGAGAGCAAGCCAGAATTTTTCATAACCTGGAACCTCAGCATGTTCACTGGGTACAGCACAGGGGAAGGGGGCTCAGTAGGAATGGGAGTCTCAGTCTATGAACATCCCAGAAAAGGTAGCAGCAGGAGCTAATCTCTGCACACAATAGTCAGTCAGTCATAAACACTCATACTCAGACTTCAGAGGGGAGCTTTGCCATCCCTCTTGAGCCTGCCCTATAAAGGCAGCCAGCTTTGTCAATGTCTGTGAGTCTGTGGCCTTGAAGTCCTCACATGGCTGTGCCCATGTGAACAATACACATTCACTTTCGGGATTTCAGTCTCTCAGGGTTTCTTCTGCTGGAGAGGTGGGGGTTGGGGGTAACTTGCTGGCCAAAGAGGAGATGAAAATGGTCTCAGAGGACAACTTCTGGGAGTTGAATTTAGGTTGTCAGGCTTGCTTGATGGCCTCATGAGTGGCCTTACTAGCTCTGTAGAGAAGCTCCTAGTTTTTCTTCAGTCTTATCTTTTCTGTGGTTCTCAGTGCTCTCTGTCTCCTATTTGAAAAACATTTGCTGACCACTGGGATGCTGTATTATTCTAAAAAGCTTGCTATTTGATGTTTCTAAAACTATTAAACACAGCTCAGATCCACAAAACCAATAAGTAAATTTGATACCCAAGTGGCTTGAGCCCAATGTTCAAGGTTTGCTCGGGCATACTTAACTCCATTTCAATGTTCTCCCCAAGCATCAGAAGGCTTTCTCTTCAGAGCACCTCTCCAAACAAGAGCCCAGACATCTGAGAGTATATGCCACACCCCTGCCCCCATCAATTACAGTGTTTCTTGAACATATTGAGTTTAGAAGTTATAAACATTTCTATCAGCCGGGCAGTGGGGGTGCACGCCTTTAATCCCAGCACTTGGGAGACAGAGGCAGGCGAATTTCTGAGTTCGAGGCCAGCCTGGTCTACAGAGTGAGTTCCAGGACAGCCCAAGCTATACAAAGAAACCCTGTCTCAAAAATCAAAATATAAATAAATAAATAAATAAATAAAAATAAAAAAAATAAAAACAACAAAAAAAAGTTTGAAAAAAATTTCTGTCTTCCTTTTATAGACACATACCATTAGATTTTCTGAGGCTTTGCAAAGTATTTTCTTTCTTAACATTAAAACAATTTCTTTCATAAAAGTAGATGTAGGGGCTAGTTACTGGGATAAATGATAAGAATACTTGCTACTCTTGCAGGGGATCTAGGTCTGATTCTCAGCACCCATCTCACAACTGTCTGCAACTCCAGTCTAAGGGGACCTGATAATCTCTTCAGGCCTCCATGGGCACCAAGCATGCACATGGTGCACACGGTAGACATATATACACTAAGGTAAATCACTTAGGTACATAAAACAATAAATAAATCTAGAAATAATAGAAAAACATCTTTAGATTCTGATAACACTAGATTCTGACTGTCTATAGGATATCAATATTTACTTATATAAGCTTACCAGAAAAGGTAGACTGAGTGACAGATACTATTTTTAAAAATTCAATATTCTTTTTTTTAAATGTATCTATTTGTGTGGGGGCACTGTGTGGCTTTCTGAAATTGAACTCAGTTCCTCAATCTTGGCAGTTTACCCCTGAGCCATCACACTAACCCAACAAATACCATTTTGAAGAGAAAAAAACACAGATTTTGGTAGCAGGACAACTTATGAGATGTTCTTTTTATAGAGTAATGCATCTTGAAGCAATTAAAATAAATAAAATTCTTTCAAGAATAGATAATCTTGGGTCCAGGAGAGCTGCCTCAGCGGTTAATAGACCTTGGTACTTTTACACAGGACCCAGGTTTGACTCCCAGTACCCATATGGTAGATCATAACCTTTGTAAATCCAGTCCCAGAGGATTTTAACACCCATTTCTTGCCTCCTTGGTACCAGGCACACATACAATGCACTTGCATACATGTAGCTCAAACATGCATAAACATTATATATATATATATATATATATACATATATATATGTATATATATATACATGTAAATAAAACAGGATATTTTAAGAAAAAATAATCTGTGAGGAACTTAATTCCTCCTTTTATTATTGGTTCTGTTGTTCATAGCAAAGTCAATAGCTTCTCATCACAAGTGAACATATGCAGCTCTTTATAGAACAAAGAACTTAAAAAACAGATTCTCACTCTTTTCATTTGATTGTAAAGAGAACCTAACCTTCCACAAGGGGGCATCTTTACACCATTTGATCTCTGGGAGAGAAAAAAAAAATGAAGCAAACCAAAACACTTTTTCCTTTAATGTTATTTTACAGTCTAATTACACTTGGATAGAACTCAGAAATATATGAAGTGAAATAAGTGACCCAGAAAAACAAATAACACATAGTCTCTGACACGTGCACATCCTAGTTTCTAATTTTTATGCATGTGTGTTTCTGTAGGAGTGAGTTAGGTCATGGAACTAGAAAGGGGCTGGCCCAGAAGAGGGAAGGAAAGAGTTTTAAGGTGTAAGGGTAGGAGAATAATGAGTGCACAGGCAATACTGGAGGTAGAAGGATTTAAAGAGGGTTGAGGGACAGGGAGACAGAGGTAGAAGGATTTAAACAGGGATGAAGGTAAGGAGATGACTGGCAGTCAAACAAAGCAAGTATATATGAAAATTCCATACGGAAGCCTATCACTCTATATGCTAATTAGAAACAAACAACAAACCCCTAGCAACTACAGTGTAAACAATTCAGACAACACCTTGACCACGAAAGATTAAAGCGACAACTGAGAAAGAGATGGTACTGGTTGCACGCCTCTGGGTGTGATGCCGCAGGCTACGCGTTCATTATGGATCATTCTGCTCAGGATAAAGGCTCCAAATGCAATCAAGAGAAGATACCAGACAGATGCATAATAAGGGCGGGTCTAACTTTGTTTTTAGAAAAGTTAATTTCTTGAAAATCTATGTCGGGCTGGAGAGATGGCTCAGTGGTTAAAAGCACTGACTGCACTTCCAGAGGTCCTGAGTTCAAATCCCAGCAACCACATGGTGGCTCACAACCATCTGTAATGAGATCTGATGCCCTCTTCTGGTGTGTCTGAAGACAGCTACAATGTATTCATATATAATAAATAAATAAATCTTTTTTAAAAATCTATGTCATCATACCCCCCCAAATTTTCATATTCAGACAAAAGAAACCCATGATAACTAAAGATAACATATGTTACAGTAATATTTTTTTTAAACGCCACTGCCTGGGTCACTATCTAAGCGGTGGCGGCTCTGCTTGTCTCAGGCAATGTGCGCCAAAACTTGGTGACTCAGGCCGTCCAATGTACCAGCCCTGGGATCCACAAGACACCATCATGGTGGCTAGATCAGCCAATCCAGCTGTCTCCACAAAGCTTGGCTGAGCCCAGACATTCTGGCCCTCCATGCAGTACCCAGTAGAAATGAGACTCTAAAGCTTAATCATTATCCAAAGGCTTTACATATTTGGAAATGCTCAATTAACAATTTGCCCACACAGTTAGAGTTGTTTCCCGATATCTAACCTTAAGATATAAATCGTTACCCAGGACTGTTCTGGACCCATGCGTGGTTCTCCATGGTTCCTACATCTTTCTCCTCCCTCCTTTGTCTCTTCGCTCCTCCACTTCCTCTCCTCGCTCCTCCCACATTAACTTCTCCCAAATTACCGAGCTTTATTGTAAAATGTAGGGGTGGGGGATATCCTGCTACAAACTTACTACTTGATCCTAGTAGAGATCTTGTGCTGGGAAGGGGAGGAGGGCAAGGTTGGAAAATAGACAGTAGAGTAGAAAAGAATAGAATCTATGGGAAGACTATTGAAGTGTTTGTCTGAAAGACTCAACCCTGTTCTTAGTAAATACCAATGAAAACTACTAGGATAAAATTATTACATATGGTAGGGGTAGAAGACATTTCACAAACTACACATGCATTCTTCATATATATAAAGAGTTCAGTTGTACCCCCGATCATGCTCCATCTCATCTAATCTTGGGTCTGAATTGAAGGCTGATAGGAGTAGGGGGTGGGGAGCAGGAGAAAGTAACAGCTATTGGGGCTCAGAAAATGGTGCCTGACAGTACAGCGATTGGCAGTGTGAACGCTGGAAATCAGGGACTATCTGACCTTCTCCCATCCTGCCCACATCTCTTGCATCTTTTCCGTTCCCCAAGAATAAGCGCATGCTTTCCCTGATGTTTCTGCAGCTGCTTAAACGCTGTATCTCCCACAAGAGTAATTTACAAGGAGACCGGAACTGACAACACAGTGCCTGGGATGTAGGTGACCTTTGTCTAGGACCATTGCCTACTCTTCCCTTCTATTTGCCTCCTTAATAAATCAGCCCTTCTCTATAATTGCTTACAAACCTCACTGCTCTGTTCCCTGTATGTTTAAGCTTCAACCACCTGGGCCATCTTTGAGTTTGCACAGTTTGACTATTGTCCAATTGCAGAGAAATGTACCTTTTCTCCCGTTAAGCTGTGTATTGTACATTTGTTCTATGGGCTCAAGTCGTTAAGCCCCAAGGACTAGCTTACTTTAAACTGAAAGCTTTTGAATTACAGAGATGCAGAAAGAAGTCTAACCTGATCTTTAGCTTTCTGGAATTTCACTAAAACCAAATGTCCTGTAACACAAGCTTTCTCTCAACTTCCTTGAAGGGCATTTCCTGATTTCTTTGGGGAAGCACAAATTCAGTAGCTGTAAACCTCTCTCTAGGGGAGTTTCCAAACAGGAAGGGAAACTGTGCATTTGTATCAGGCTGCAAGAACCAGCTAGAACTGTGCAGACCTGCCCTCTGAAGCCCAATTAAGGCCAACCTTGCTCTGACTGTCAGCTGTGTATTTCCAGGCATATAGATAAAACCTATTTTTGCTTCTGTTTAATCACCTGTCAGGTATGCTCCAGACCCAATCACTTAGGTTAAACTCTGTGTGTGTGTGTGTGTGTGTGTGTGTCTATGTGTGTGTGTGTCTCTGTGTGTGTCTGTGTGTGTGTGTGTTGTAGGTGTGGAAATGACCATATTTCTCCTTCTCTGCAGAAGTTGAAAGTTGCAGGCTGTACTTACCCAACTAAGATGGCTACTGCATTATTAGGTGACTAAATACTGAGAGACCACTGTTAAGACACACATCTATTATTGACTGCAACATCATTGTGTGGGTGGGTCACTGAACTCACAGCCCAAGATAGAAATGTTTATTGGTATTTTAGGGAAGATGAAGAAAGAATGGGTCTTATCTGGCCCCTGGTGAGATTCACTTACATTCCAAGAAGCTAGAGCAAGAGCTATGGTCATTTCCGTTTCCCAGGACTTGTCAAAGAGAAAAGGACAGACATTTTGTAGCAGCTGAGGACTTCATCTTAGGTCTGAGGCCAGCTCTTTCAGCAACCTGAGACTGGTAAGACAATACCAGAAAATGCAGGGCCTTGCATTCTACCACGCCTTCAGAGGCCCATTCTCTCAAGAGTAAATTCTGGCCTTTGCCTTTAAGAGTGCACCTCCCTTTTTAGCCAGGCTTGCAGCTTAAAATAAAAACTACAACTTCCTACAGTTCTGGTTGTCTCTTGGCGTTTTCTAACTATTTCCCTCTATTGGTGGTATGCACCTCAGTTTTCCTCGCTTTGTATGTGTATATAAAGGGCTGCCGTTTCTGAAGGATGGAACTATAGGATAACATGACCTGCCAAACAACCAAACCTTGAGCTAGCAACTGTTAAGTTTGAACCCTGGAACAAGCGGCTGAGGTGCCTATTTAACGTGTCAGAGCCTCCCTCAGTCCCTACCTGTCATTAGGTGTGACTGGCCTGCCTCACCTTCTACCCTGAACTCTCCAGCCCAGGGGCTGGCTGCCTTTCCCCAGATGCTCCTCTCTATACAGTCCAGACATTTTGGTTACTTGCCCCTTTTTGTGTCTTTGGCCTCCTGGCTCCTGCACCTTCTTTGCCCCTCTCACCCTTCCCTTCTCCCCACATGGCCCACCTCAGCCTGGTCATATCCATTCTGGATTCTCCCAGATATGTCTGCCTCTGGCTAGCTCTCCTTTTTAATCTAGAATAAACTTTTCTCTGCCATACTTAGGAGCAGTCATGTCCTTTCCTTCCTTTCCTTTTTATTTCTTCTTTTTCTCCTCTTCCTCTTCCTCTTCTTCTTCCTCTTCCCTTTTATTTTCATTCAGCGATAGCCTTATTGCTAAAATCTTTCAATGACTCCATGGGATAGATTTCCCACAGGACACTTCTCTCTCTGATCAGGCTCTGGCTTCTGCTGTGGTTTCTTGTCCCCTCTCTGACTCCATACCCCCCCCCCCCAACTACTTACTGTTCGATCCCCAGGCTCAAGGACAGCAGATACAGTCCAGGTGCTCAGCACTTTCAGTCCTTCTCTACAGCTGTGGGCGTGACTCTTTCTTCCCAGCACTGCATGCAGGGAAGGTTAAGAGAGAGGCATTCACATCACTGAACTGGACCATCCTCACCTCTTCTTCCCCCTTAGGAAGCCGAACGGGCTATAGTCAGCTTGGAGATTATCATAGGATTTTTCTTCTCCTTCCTTAAACCTTCTCAGATAATCCATTTTTGTTTATATTTTATCTAAAACTTAAAATATGAACAAGTAGTAAGAACATTGCTACACGGGAGGTTAACATGGGATTCAGTGCTTTGTAGCCATGGGATCTAAAAATGCAGTTTATAGCTAGCTGACTTTTAAATGGCATTGGTAAACATAGTCAAGGTTGAGTTTTAACTTAAACACAGGGTTCTAATTTTCCTGTTATCTACAGAACTTATGTACCCAAGAAGCACAGAGATAGAGTTGCAGAAAGCAAATGTGTGTTTCATGAAGTAGATATTAGCCACTGAAACCATAAACATAAAGCTGTCTTTCTTGCTGTCATTACTACAAGTATAAAATGACTGCCTGTCACCTACCAGAAAATGCTGCCAAAATATTAGAGGAATTATTAGACTTTCCCCTCTCTCTGTAAAGATAGATCATAGAATTTTCAAGGCCAGGAGAGGTTGGCTCTGACTCACTCATGGCCCATGAAACACTATCACTAGACATTGATCATTCATCTGTGAGAAGCTTCTTCTTGGTTTTAAGAGACCCTTTTTATGCTGGCCAGTGGTGCTGCATGCCTTTAATCCCAGCTCTTGGGAGGCAGAGGCAGGTGGATTTCTGAGTTCGAGGCCAGCCTGGTCTACAGAGTGAGTTCCAGGACAGCCAGGGCTATACAGAGAAACTCTGTCTTGAAAAACCAAAAAAAAAAAAAAAGACCCTTTTTATGTTCCTTCAAAATGGAATTTAGTTTAGGAATGCAATAAAAGCCACAAGTTTAGGCAAATATTTTCTTGATAAGCTGACTGCTTAAAGGCTGCTGCTATTGTTGCTACAATAAATTACCCGAGGTTGGGTATTTCATAAAGAAATAAAGCTTATCTAGTTCACATTCTGAAGGTTTAAGAAAACCTTCAAGCTGATAAGGCTCCCCTGGCTGCATTACAGTACAGCAAAGTACAAAGGGCCTAGGCCATATGCATTCAGAGACAAGCTCGAATATAAAGCTTCACATTATAATTCCTGAGGAAACCAGCCCACTCTACAAGGTCTCATGTTAAGGGCTCAAGAGGACACTGAGGTAGACTGTCTTCTGGGTAAGCAGTTTATTAGGATTATTGACATCACAGATAGTAGCATGGCAGGGCCTCTGAGAGAGTTCAGGACCATGAGGCAGAGGGAGGGTCCCTTTTCAGTTTTAGAGGCACAGAGAGAGAGGGGTCCTATGCCAGGTGCTTCATTAGTAGCCCATAACTCTCATATTCCTGGGCTGCAGCAAGAGGTGCAAAATTTTAGTCCTTTAGTTAATATACGTCCACCACTCTGGATGTGCCACCTGTAACCTCTTATCTTAGTTAAGGTTTCATGGTGTCGAGACACTGTGGCCATGGCAACTTTTATAAAGGACATTTATTGTGGCTGGCTTACAGTGTCAAAGGTTCAGTCCATCATCATCATGGTAGGAAGCATGGCATTGTCCAGGCAGACACAGCTGGAAAAGAAGCTGAGAGCTCTAAATCTTGATCCAAAGGCAGACAGAAGATGACTCTTTCCGTAGGCAGCCAGGAAGAGTCTCTTCCACCCTGAGAACCTGAGCACTGGGAGACCTCAAAGCCCATCTACACAGTGACACACTTCCTCTACCAAGGCCACATCTATTCCAACAAGGCCACACCCCCTAATAGTACCACTTCCCATGAGTCAAACTTATTCGAACCACCACATTCCACTCCCTGGCCCCCAGAGGCTTGTTCAAACACATGAGTTTATGGGGGACATATCTAAACATAGCATAATGCAAAAATACATTTAGTCCAACTTCAAAAGCCCCCATAGTCTAGAGCAGTCTCAACAATGTTAAAAGTTCAAAGTCTCTTCTGGGATTCGTCCAATCAATTAACTGTAATCCTGTATAAAACCAAAATTAAAATTAAAAAGCAGATCACATACCTTCAACATCACAGGACATACATTATCATTCTAAAAATACTGGACCAAAGCAAGATAGAAAACCCACTGGGCAAACTCTAAACTCTGTATTTTCATGTCTGATGTTAAAGCATTCTTCAGATGTCCAACTCCTTTCATCTTTGTTGACTGCAACAAACTTCTTTCTCTTGGGCTGGTTCTACTCCTTGTTAGCAGCTTTTCTCAGCAGGTATCCCAGGGCTCTGGCATCTCTAACATCTTGGGGTCTCCAAGACAACTTCAACTTCACAGCTTCTTGTCCCAATATCTGGGTTCCACATATGATCTTCTGGGCTCCTCCAAACCCTTGAGTCACTTCTCCAGCTCTATCCTCTGTAGGACTCTAAGCTCTGGTTGACTCCACTCCACTGCCAATGCTGTTACTAGTGCTCATCCCAGGGTACTGGCATCGCCAATACACAGGGGTCTTCTGCTGCAACTAGGCTTCACCAATAGCCTCTCACAGGTTCTCTTCACAGTGCCAAGCCTCAGCTTACATGCATGACCCCTTCAGGCCTGGGCCTTCAACTGCAACTGAGGCTGCGCTTTCACCAATGGCCTTCCTGATCTCTCACAGGGCCAAGCTTCAGCTGTTCTCCATGATCCCTTCATGCCTTCAAAACCTGGGTTATTCTTACGTATTACCAAATCTGGGTGCCATCACCAAGTCTATCTCGGAAACAGCTTCTTTGTGCTCTCAGAAAACACTTCCCAGATTTCCCCCCACTAATCTCTTAACTCCAGCTAACCAGCATCAATTCTTCCAGTAACTGCTTCTATTCTTGACTCTAAGGCCAGAGCCACATGGCCAAAGCTTCCAAGTTCTACTGCTTGCTGGGGCTGGAACATGGCCCTCTTGTTCTATTACATTGTCACCAGCTTTCTGTTTTCCAACTCTTTCACTGCCTAAGCTTGGCTGTCCTGAAACTTGTTCTGTAGACTGACCTTGAACTCAGAGATCTGCATGCCTCTGTCTCCTGAGTGATAGAATTAAAGGCATATACCATAGCTGGACCTAAGCTATTCTTTATCTTTTCAAAAGATCTTTATACATTCTGGATTGTAGTTCATTTCAGATACAGTCAAGTTGACAAACAAGAATAGTCATCACACCCCTCTTGCTTAGGATCTTGATTAATGTCCTTTGAGGAAGTAAACACTACAGACTCACAGCTAGCTAGACTCTCATTATAATACCTGTCATTTCCCAGTTTCTATTGCAGGGAAGAGGCACACAATGATCACAGCAACTTTTATAAAGAACATTTAACTGAGGCTGGCTTATATTTTCAGAGGTTTGGTCCATTGCCATCATCAAGCATGGCAGCATCCAGGCAGGCATAATACTGGAGAAGGAGTCCAGAGCTCTACATCTGGATCATCAGGCAGCAGGAGGAGATAAAGAAATCCCCATCAGGAAAACGTGATTCGTACCTCACCATAGCTGCATAATGACAGGCAGGGGGATCTTAGCATTCAAACTATGAGAAAATGCCACCTGGAGCCTACAGAGGTCTGCTGAGAATAGAATGCCTAAAAAAATAAGTATAAGCCAGGAATGGTACCACATGCCTTTAGTCCCAGCACTTGGAAGGTAGAGACAGGAAGATCTGAGTTTGGAGCCAACGTGATCTACAGATGGAATTCCAGGAAAGCTAGGACAGTCATAGCAAAATAACATAGACTAGGCCCCTTAAGCAACAGAACTGTATTTCCTCACAGCTCTATCCTAAGGAATAGAAGTCCAAGCTCAAGGAGTCACCAGCTCAGTCTGCAGAACCTTCTCTCCTTGGCTTGCAGATGACCTCTTCCTCAATACATGCTTACTTGGTCTTTCTTCTCTTGGTTTGGGCTCATCCACTTCCCCTATTCCTTCATACCTTCCCTTCCTGTCACTTTCTCACTGTTAAACTCATCCCCCTACTTCTGAAGATACTAGCCATATTGAATTAGGAACAGCTCTAATGATCTCATCTCAAACACAGTGCCATTCTGAGCTAGAAGGTAGAGTGTCAACATATGCACTTGGGGGAGAAAATTCAGCCTAAAGTATATATGTAGTGAAAGTTAATATGCATATGTTACATCTTCACCCCAAAGACCTATATTAACTGTGTAGACTCTGATAACTTACAATACTGTAGAATCTAAGAAAGGTAATTTATATAAGACAGGAGGAAGAGGAAGCAACATGTGAGTAGTACTAATACTCTGTGCACAGGATGGATTTTGATTAGTCTCTGGTCTCCAGAGAAAGAAATCCAATAGAAATATCTATCATCCATCTATCTAATTTAATCTAGCTATCTACCTACCATCGATAGTTTAAGTAGTACCGCCAACCCCCCTGACAGTAGGCAAAAAGACACATTGTTGTTGGTGGTGTTCTTATATCAGACAGGGGCAGAGCAGATGGCAGTCCTTTGTTCATCCTAGCTTGATGCCTGGCTTGGTGGCCAAAGCTGTTTTATACCTAGGACTCATAAAAATCAAATCAAATCAAATCCAGGCAGTGCAGCAAAAGAGGAGGAAGACAGAGATTTGTGGACCAACATGCCATGCACAGAGCTATCATCTAGAACATAGCACAGGTAGGCCATAGACACTGCTTACTATCACGCCATGCAGCACAGATGGAAGACGTTGCCCAGGGACCTACCAGCCAGTTGCCAGATATCTTAGTCAGGGTTTCTTTTCCTGCACAAACATCATGACCAAGAAGCAACTTGGAGAGGAAATGGTTCATTCATCTTACACTTCCACATTACTGTTCATCACCAAAGGAAGTCAGGACTGGAACTCAAGCAGGTCAGGAAGCATGAGCTTATGTAGAGGCCATGATACTTACTGGTTCACTTCTTCTGCCTTTCTCAGCCTGCTTTCTTATAGAACCCAGGACTACCAGCCCAGGGATGGCATCACCTGCAATGAGCCCTCCCCCCTTGATCACTAATTGAGAAAATGACTTACAGCTGGATCTCATGGGGGCGTTTTCTCAACTGAAGCTCCTTTCTCTGTGATAACTCCAGCTTGTGTCAAGTTGACACACAAAACCAGTCAGTACAAATGACTCCTTGTCAACCTGACACACAAACACATCACTATTAAGCCTCAACTCTTAGTTTCTTACTCATCCCCAAGATCTACATAACTTTAAAAGTCCCACAGTCTTTACAAATTCTTACATATTAAAATTTCAATCCCTTTAAAATATCCAATCTCTTTTAAAATTCAAAGTCATTTAACAATTAAAAGTCTTTTAACTGTGGGCTCCACTAAAATACTTTCTTCGTTCAAGAGGGAAAAATATCAGGGCACAGTCACAATCAAAAACAAAATCAAACTCCAACCAATCAATGTCTGGGATCCACTCATGATCTTCTGGGCTCCTCCATGGGCTTGGGTCACTTCTCAAGCCCTGCCCTTTGTAGCACATACCTTGTCTTCTAGGCTCCAGCTGCCTGTACTGCACTGCTGCTGTTCTTGGTGGTCATCTCATGGTATTAGCATTTCCAAAACACTGCTGTCTTCCACTGTAACTAGGCTTCACCAACAGCCACTCATAGTCTCTCTTCATGGTGCCAAGCCTCAACTCCTTTGCATGACTCCTTCAGTCCTGGGCCATTAATTGCAACTGAGGCTACACCTTCACCAATAGCCTTCCATGGCCTCTCACAGTGTAGACCCTCAGCTGTTCTTCATGATGCCTTCATGCCTTCAAAATCAGTACCACCTGGGTGACTCTTACACATTACCAAGGCCAGCCACAGCACAAGGTACAACCTTGGCTATCTCTGGAACACAGCTTTCAGAAAACACTTCCCAGAAGATTTACTTCAATGATGCTGGTCTCTTCTTAATCACCACTAATGTCTTAGTTCCAGCTAACCACCATCAATTGTCCCAGTAACACAAAGGTTTTGTTTTAGTAGTTCTGGTATCTTGTTAATCACAACTGACTCTTCAGTCCTAGCTAACCAAAAGCACATAATCTTTACAATCAAAAAAGCAACGGCCCTGATAAGAGTCTTTAATCTTCCCTCTGAAATTTCACAAGCCAGGCCTCCATCTTCTGCACTGTTCTCAACATTATCTTCTAAGCTCCTACAGAACATCCCACAGAATTCTTCATATCCCAATGGCTCTTCTAGTTCAAAATTCCAAAGTCCTTCCACAGCACCCTCCCCTCCACCCCCCCCACCCCCCCAAAAAAAAGCATGGTCAGGTTGTCAGAGGAATACCCCACTATGCTGGTACCAATTTGTCTTAGTCAGGGTTTCTATTCCTGCACAAACATCATGACCAAGAAGCAACTTGGAAAGGAAAGGGTTTATTCATCTTACACTTCCACATTGCTGTTCATCACCAAAGGAAGTCAGGACTAGAACTCAAGCAGGTCAGGAAGCAGGAGCTGATGCAGAGGCCATGGAGGAATGTTACTTACTGGCTTGCTTTCTCTGGCTTGCTCAGCTTGCTTTCTTATAGAACCCAAGACTACCATACCAGCCCAGGGATGGTACCACCCACAGTGGGCCCTCCCCACCCCCCCATCACTAATTGAGAAAATGCCTTACAGCTGGATCTCATGGGGCCATTTTCTCAACTGAAGCTCCTTTCTCTATCATAACTCCAGCTTGTGTCAAGTTGACACACAAAACCAGCCTGTACAGCTGTTGGGGTGTGTGGTCTGTTGCTATGTACTGTAATGCTAAATACTGGCCCTGGTTGCCACAGGGATGAGAGAATCCTCAGAAGAACAAGTGGATGCTATGTGACCCTACTCTTTAGTTTAAACTACTGGTTAAATAAAGATGCCAACAGCTGGGCAGAAGAGAGGTAGGTGGGGGTTTTGGTTCCCAGGCTTGGGATTTGAGGCAGGACCATGAGGAAAGAGGAAGAGAAGATGTCATGGGATAAATGACTGAGAATTGGCCATGATAAGGACAGTCGAATGGAACATGGCAGGTCATATCTCAGGATTATTGGCAGAGAAGTAGACAAAATAGCACAGAGGGTAGATATCTGCCCAGCTCTGATGCTGATTAACCCTTATTATACATATAAAAGTTTTGTGTCTTTTATCTGGGAACTGAATGATCAAAGCTGAGGTAGAAACCCCCAAATGAGATTTTTAAAAATCATTACAATAGCCAACCTGTAGTGGGAGCCACTCTAATGTGCAAATATGTGGTGGTCACATAGGAGCGAAAGAGGAGTGGAGCAGCTGCGCATAATGAAGAGAGATGGAACTGAGGATAGAGAGGAGTACCCTGTTGTGAGTGGTCAGCCTGGCCACCTGAGCTGATACTGAGGCCAAGTCTGAGTTCATGGTTGTGCAGGGGTATGGGGTCAGTGTCCATGTCCGTAGCTCATAGCATCACTAGAGAACATGGAGATGTCGCTGGTCGGGGCAGGGGGAGATAGCCACTGGAGAACATATGGTTGTCCGGGAGCTGTGCATAACTCTCCCTACCCCGCACTGAATATGGCGCTACGGAGAGTTTGCCCCACCTCTCACCAGTGGCAGCACTGGGGAGAGTGAGCCCTGTGCCTTACCCGGGCAGCACAGTGGAGCTGGTCATGATGATAGGTGTGGAAGTGAGCCAGCCCTAAGAGAAAGAGCATGGCAGAGCTGGCCTCATCACTTGCTGTGAAGTGGCGTGGGTGTGGAGGTGATGCCTTGCCCTCTTTGCCCCACCTACCTGGCCCCAGGGTCACGAGAGAGAGTTGCCCCTATCCCTTCTGAGCTGCAGCATTTGGGAGAGGGGGCCCTGTACCTCATCTGGACAGCATACTAGTACTGGCCCTAGTCGAGGGGGGCCAAGTGAGCCAGCCCCCGAGGACAGAGCATAGTTGAGCTGGCCCCACCATTCGATTGTTGTGAGGTGGCTTGGGTGCAGGGGTGATGCCCTCCCAGCTTGCCCCTCACAAGGAGCAGCAGTCAAGAGAACCGGCCCTGGGATCATGAGTGCAGTGTGGGCTGGCCCTGCCCCCTTGCCTGCAGTATTCAGGAGAGTGGGCTCCAACCTTGACCGGGCAGCACAGAGAAGCTGGCTCTGGAAACATAGGTGCTGGCGAGCTGGCCCCGAGGATATGGGAACAGGAGAGCTGCCCCTGCTTCCTGTTCATGGAGGCACTGTGTGGCCTAACCAGAGTAGTGCTGGAGTGCTCACCCTGCCAGTGCAGATAAGGGGGAGTTGACAGATTGACCAGATCCAGTTCAGGCCCAGATCCAGGGCTCGGAACTGACCCGATGCAAAATCTGTATCATTTTCGAATGGTCAGGATGTGTGAAAGGGCCAGTCCTGCTGTTCTAAAACGGCAGGATCTTCTTGACACAGGGCAACCACAGGATAACCAGGAGTCTCAGTAAGGATCCAATATTGATGGTGTCACAGAAGCCGAAAGATCTTGAACCACACCAATGACACATTGCAATGAACATTTGCAACTGAAGATGTGTGGACAGAGGGATATATTATGGAACATACTGTGACATATTACCGCTTCCACGATGAGATGCTTTCTATGCTGTGGGGTTTTTGTTTTTGTTTGGTGTGTGTGTGTGTGTGTGTGTGTGTGTGTGTGTGTGTGTGTGTGTTATTTGGTAGGGAGTTGCAAGGGCAAAGAGTGGATATGAGGGGTCAGGGAGATGAGTAG
This sequence comes from Grammomys surdaster, assembly GCF_004785775.1. Classification (NCBI taxonomy): domain Eukaryota; kingdom Metazoa; phylum Chordata; class Mammalia; order Rodentia; family Muridae; genus Grammomys; species Grammomys surdaster. Next base: position 18,031,568 of record NW_021604597.1, on the reverse strand, counting down.
GAATGAAGTGAAGTTCACAAAGAATCAATAAAAAGTTAAAAAGAAAAAGATTAAGTCTCAATAAAGACTGAACATCTTAAAAAAACAAGTAGTACCAATAAATAAATAAATAAATAAATAAATAAATAAAATCTTATCCTATAGACCTATTTAAACAAATAGTCCTACAGTTTGTTCTTTTCAAATGGCCTGAAATTAATGGGATCCAGAACAGTAGGAGTATGGGCAAGGCTAAATCTACCATTTTTTCACATTTCCCACCAATTAAAAAAGAAGTTATTTCCTGTTCTGTTAATTCTGCATTTACAACTTTCCTGAACTGTGATTAAAGAATAATAGGTTCAAATGTCCCGTGAACATCCTTAGTGAATAAAGTAATAAACATTGCTAAAGTGAAAACTAGTCAGACACAGAGTTTTGCTTCTAGACCCTGCAGAGACTGACCGAGCTGAGGTGATGCTGACGGATCCACAGCTACCCTGCTGGCCCTTCTGGTAAATGAATCCTAACCTACTGACAGAAGTCCTTCAACAAAGACTTCCAGTCATTGTTTTCTCAGCTGGCTATGCACTAAGTCACCAAATAAGCCACTATGTTTCCAGGAAAAAGTGATCCCAACCCCAGGGGAGTATTTTTCTTGGAGAAATTAAACTATGGGGACTGGAAATGCAGTTGGGTGGTTGAGCACCTCATTGAATGCACATGGTCTTGGCTTCAATCCCTATTTCCTCACCACCCAAAACACACAAAGTATTTATGTAGCTTTGTCTGTATGACTTAAGCCACATTATAAAACGTTAAGCATGTCAACATACAAAATTGTCTTAGATTTCAATTGTAGAATCAGGAAACAATTCCATAAAATATAAGAAGTGTTCCAATAAGCTGAGGAGAAGTTGGTTTCACAAATGGAAAGAGACCAAAGAAACAAAAGCATCAGATCTTTTCCTTGTAAGGCAAAAACAGGGAGTGAGAACAATAGGAAAATAACTGATTATTACCCTACAATATAGGGAAGTAACTGATTATTACCCTATAATAGGAAATTAACTGATTGGTTACTCTACAATAGGAAAGTAACTGATTGGTTAATAGGGAAGTAACTGATTGGTTACAACACAATAGGGAAGTAACTGATTGGTTACCACACAATAGGGAAGTAACTGATTTGTTACCACACAATAGGGAAGTAACTAATTAGTTACCACACAATAGGAAGATAACTGATTGGTTACTCTACAATAGGAAAGTAACTGATTGGTTACCTTACAATAGGAAAATAACTGTTGGTTACCTTTTCTGTAAAAAGATAAAACAGAGGAAACCTGGTTATCTTGTCAAGAGAATGTGACCTGTCATTGAAATCTGGTTCTTTTCCTGGAGGCCTATGTTCTCAGATGGCCAAGTAAATAAACCATTTAATTGAAAACGGTGGTTTCCAACTTTATCATGAGTGACTCCACTTTTATATTTAGCCTCCTGGTCTTTCGGAGCCCTAGGAAGCAACTTGACCCACAACAATGTCCTCCTGTAATTTTTATTTCACAAACACGACCTTTGTTTCACAATGCTGGTCTCTTTAGAGGTTTATACAGCAACCTCTGGGCATGTGCAAAAGTGAGCTTCTGATAGACACAGCTTTCCTCACAAAATAATGCCTTTAGGTTAGGATAATCAGCTTCTTGTTATCTGTTGCAACATGGAAGATGTCTGTAGTCCACACATGTAGTTTATTAGGTCTAAAATACTTTTTAAAAAACTGAAAGAGAACTGGGGGTACAGTCATGTTGGTAGTGTGTACCTAGTGCTCCTGAAGCCCAGGGTTGGATCCCAGTGCACATAAACCAGGAGTGCTCAGTCTCATTGGCCTCTATCACTCACATCACTGAGGAAGGTCACAAGTTCAAGGTCAGGATCAGAAACTGTGGCTAACCTGGGATATATGAGATCTTGTCTCCAAAGAAATTAAAACATGGACAGTTCAGTCAGATTCTAAAACATATAAACAAAAGTCAACATTTCTAATCTTTTCTTAAACATTTGAAGACTCTACCAACCCAGGATTTAAATTTCTGAATGAGAAACCTGGCCTGGGGTAAATGTATGCTTAAGGATCTGCTGCCTGCACAACTGGGTCTATTCATAGGGCTGGCTCACCTGCCCTGCCCTAGAGTTGATAGTTTGAGGCCTAGGTCTTTTCTATGTTACTGGAGCTTTATTCAGTAAATATATGTCCAGTAAAGAATGAAGAAACTACAGAAAGAAGAAATGGTCTTGAGACAAGGCTCAAACATGAGAGATTATGAAAGCTATACCTTTATATCAAACCCTTACATAGAATGCATATACTTCTGCTAAAGTAACTTTTTATCTATCCACCACAAGCCATTACTTTTCTGTATTTATCATTTCTCCCATCCAAGAACTCATCAGACCTGACCCTGCTTAGTTTCCAATCTCAGACAAGATCACAGTGGTATGGCTGTAGAGTATATTTGTCATTTCTTTACAATGTACTTTCATATTTTTAAAACATTATTTTATTTTTACTATAATATCTAGGAATTTACTATGTTTGTCAATCATGTTTCTAACATGAATTGGAAGTTGAAATGTTGTAATTCCCAAGTGAAGAATAATAGAAAAAATTGGAGAAACAAAGCAAGAGCTGAGAATTATCAAAACATCAAAACTTGAATTCGACAACAGAATAAGTATAATCCGTATACTTTTTGATCAATATTCTCGTAGACAAAACTACCAGAAACTATGGTTGTTTTATTTAGCTGTCATTTGTACTCACTTAATCGCAAAGCAATCATATGATGTGGGTTATATTTTAGTTATCTTTTATTTCATAAGAAGTTGCCCCAAGTTTAATCACACAAATCAATGAGCCTAGTATGTGATTACCTGTAAATAAGACATGAGGAATATGGCAGTCCAATATTAGGAAAATATCGAAAATATCTCTTACATTCAGTAAATGTAGAACACTGGACCTTTGGCTGGAACTCACAGTCAAAGTTAATAATACACCTTGAAGTCACTCACAATTACCATCCCAGACTGATTGTTTAACCTGCCTTTAAGGGAACAATGCAACAATCAACCTTCCTTGCCTAGGATTTCCCATGTAATCAACATTTACAATCTAAGCTAATGAATAGCTATCATCTTAAATTCCTTATTTCTTGATGCCCCCCGACCCAGAAAATGGATGTATACCATTTGCTGAAGTCAGCAAATGCAGAGGTTGAAAGTAACCTTCTAAAATGAATATTTGGTTATGGGTATTGGTTGATAAATAATGATATTTATAAAACTACTTGTTGTCTAGGTCAGTTGGAGTCAGTGACTCAATCCCTTATAAAACTCTGTTAAAGAGTTCTGTAAAATACTGTCCTATTCTTTCTCCATGTGATCATTTCTATACCGTTCAATAAAGGCAGAGAGAAGCCTTTTGTGAGGGACAGATACACCTGCATATAGTCACACAAGACATAAAGGGACAGGGACAGATTCACAAGACAGCCTTGAGGTTGGAAGAGATTCAGATTCACATAACAGACAAAAAGGAAAGGCACTGGAAACATGAAGTAGAGAATTCAAATCTGTACTCACACTTGGTTAAATGATTCCTAAAGGAAATGTTTTGATATCTTTTCCTTAATGTGACACCAATGCCCTATCAGTAACTCAGAGTTAGTCACTAGTGCATTCACTCAGAACAGGGAAAATCTTTGTGATGACTGTCAGTGTTGAAGAGACTCACTCCAACCCTCAGAAGCCCTGATGAGTTCCTTTCATCGTTTAGGGATCTTTTCTCAGGCCAGCTCAGGATTGATGGTTTCCATGCAGCAAAGAACTTCAGGACTAGCCAGTATGAAGCAGAACTGGGAAATTATCAAAAATGGAAAGAAAATTGCTTAAGAGGACAGTAACATACCTACTCACCACTCTGAGCAAAATGGCAGCTTATGTGCACACACACACACACGCACACACACGCGAATGCATTCGTGCACTCATGTGTTTTCCTTTCTTGATGGGTTATAGGATGACTCCTGGCAGAGATGCCTTGGGTAGAATTATAATAATACTATTAGGATTGCATAAGGGGTTTCATGTGTGTCCTTTCCCTATAAATATGCTTTCTGGTGAAATTCTTAGGAAACTATGTTTACAGCCAGGAAAGGAGAAGACCTTAAATAGTTGTCAATTGTGCTGGGATTCTTATCAGGGTGGGAGAATTGTTTTACTTCCCATGCCTCTATCATGTTTCTCATCATGCCTGTCTTAGTCAGGGTCACTATGGTTGTGATGAAACACTATGATCAAAAGCAAGTTGGGGAGGAAATTGTTTATTTAATTTATACTTGCACAGCCATCACTAAAGAAAGTCAGGACAGGATCTCAAACATGGAGAAACCTGAAGGCAGGAGATGAACAGAGGCCATGGAGGAACGCTGCTTACTGGCTTGCTCCTCATGGCTTGCTCATTGTGCTTTCTTATAGCATCCAGGACCACCAGTCCAGGGATGGCCCCACCCATAGTGGACTGGGTCCTCCCACATCAATCACTAATTAGAAAATGCCTACAGGCTTATGCCCTATCTAAAGCCCCATCTTATGGAGGTGCTTCTAATAAAGGTTCCTTCCTCTTAAATGACTTTAGCTTGTGTCCAATGACATAACACTAAACACTAACTAGCAACACTGCCTCAATTACAAAATGTAAATACATACTATATATATGTAATATACTATATGTGTGTAATATATACATCATGAAATATACATTATATATAGCCTGTTATTTATCCAAATCTTCTAAAATAGTCATGTGAATATATGCATGAAAATGTAATACAAATATATATGGTATGAATAACATGTCAGAAGAAAGAATGTTTTCCATAGGAACGAGGTCTCCCTCCCATTCATCACGATCTTTCTTTACAGTGTGTCATGGCCTTTGGCAAGCTGCGAATTTCATGGCTCAATTTCTTCCTTCTTTTTTTACTCCCATTTTTTGTCTCTCTCATTCTCCCTCAGGAAAAAAAAAAATTATTTTAAAATAATAGCTGGTCTGGGGAGATGGCTCAGTGGTTAAGAGCACTGAATGCTCTTCTAGAGATCCTGAGTTAAATTCTCAGCAACCACATGGAGGCTCACAACCATCTGTGATCGAATCCTATGCCATCTTCTGGTGTCTCTGAAGACAGCAACATTGCACTCATATAAATAAAATAAATCTTTAAAAAAATAGTTAAATTTTATGAGTTTAATTGTGTTCTTGGGGTGCCCTATATGAACTGGAAAATAAAAATGCATTCAATTTTTATACTAACATTATGGAGGAAATTGAGGCCACAGTATAACAAAATATAAATTGCTATCATAGGCTTTGCCATATTACAAATTAAATAGTTGGCTTTAGTACGCATAAAACATCTGCTTGCCCAAATTAAAATGAATGAGAAACTAAAGCAGAATGGCTTTTCCCATTTAATCGTATAGAAGACAAAACGTATTAAGAAGGAACCCTGTGTAATGTAATCTGTGTTTGAAGGAGGCATGCACAGTGAAAACATACTATGGTGCAGGATATTTGATCACACTGTGAACCCCAAGATTGTGTTATTTACTGAAAAAACCTTGTTGTGGTGTGGATCAGCTCTAGCACACACCTTTAATTCAAGAGCTAAATAAAGTCAACCCTATATCCAGAGGTGGAGCAAGCATCCAAGCTGACGTGGAGTGAGCATAAGAAAACACAAAGGAAGGCTTTGAGCTGTGGGAGAGGAGCTTTTCCCCTCTGGGGCATCTGTGGAGTAGGAAGGTCAGCTGGGTGCTTTCTCTGCCTCTCTGAGCTTTCCCTTGGTGTCTGGCTCCTGAGCTCTCATTGGTAAAACCAAACAGCTGGGACTTTTGTTTTTAAAACAACAGTACTATGAAGGAGGAATGCTTAGTGAAAACAGGTTATGAATAGAGACGTGTAGTAAAAACATGCTATGAAGGAGACTGTCGTGAAAACATACTATGAAGGGGGTCTGCCTAGTGTTTTCAGAGTATTGCCTATTAGTGAGCTTAGTATAGTAAATTGAAACAACTAAATTAGTATCCTGGGAATTTGAAGGAGTTGCAGACCGCTGCTTTGGTGCTTAATTAACAGCTGAATAAAGCCACCAGAGAACACTAAGTCAATAAAGCAACAAAAGGTGCAGGCTTGCTCTTAGTCTGCAGCCCCTGCAGGGGTCCTCTGACAGGAGCTGGACTACTTTCTGCTTTGTTCTCCACTCACCTCATCCACACACTGTCTCAACATACACACAGCATAGCAGGGCGACACAAATACCATTTTTGGGTTCTGGATTCTAGACTCCTTCCTTATAAAACAGGAAAGAACACAGGTAATTTTTTTGAAATAGCTCACCATCAAATATTTGAAAGCCAGAAAGGCAAAATAAAACACCAAGCCTCATTGCTTGAGAGGAATTTAGCTAACCACTACCTCTTCCCCTTCCTCTAGTTCTCCACACAGACTTTTGAAATTATCACAAAAAAAAAAATTACCAAGGTGACAATATTTGCCAAGTCTTGATGTGGTTTTGCTCTTTTTGAATCATTCTGATACACTATAGAAGGAGAAAAAAATTCCTTCCTGCCCCTTCCGAAAGCGCATGCACTGCGATAGTTTAGATATGAAGTCTCACCCCAAAACTCCGCTGTTGAAGACTTGGTTCCCAAAGCTCAAAAAGGCTAGGACTTAGGGAAGTGATTGTATCAGAGGGCCTTTGGTTAATCAGGGTCATCCAATTTTGAATTCATACTTGAATGACGTTATTAGGAAGTGATAAGAACTAGGAGGTGGGGCCTACTGAGAGGTAGATCATGTCCCCTAACATGGCTCTACTTCTTGGCCATAATGAGCTGAGTGTTGCTCTTCCCTGCTCCTTTGCCCCAGTATACTTTCTGCCTTTCCACAAAGCCTAGACTGACCATGAACTGGAACTCTTGAGTCAAAAACAATTATCTTTCAATTTTTAAAAAATTTATTTATGCTGGGCAGTGGTGGCGCATGCCTTTAGTCCCAGCACTTGGGAGGCAGAGGCAGGCGGATTTCTGAGTTCGAGGCCAGCCTGGTCTACAGAGTGAGTTCCAGGACACCAAGGGCTACACAGAGAAACCCTGTCTCAAAAAACAAAAAACAAAAAACCCCCAAAAATTATTTATTTATTCACTTTATATCCCAATATCAGTCCCACCCTCCAGTTTCCTCTCGCGAAGGTCTTCCTGTCTCATCTTCCCCTTCTCCTCTGAGAAGGAACTGTCCTCCTCTGGGTATACTAGACCCTCCTCCCAGGCACATCAGTCCACTGCAGGATAAGGTGCATCCTCTTCCACTGAGGCCAGACAAGGAAGCCCAGTTAGGGGAACAAGATTCACAGGCAAGCATGCAGGCAACAGATTCATAGACAGCCCCTGCTCCAGTTGTTGGGGGATATGCATGAAGACCAAGCTGCACATCTGCTACATATGTGCGGGAGGGCCTAGGTCCATCCCCATGCTTGATCTTTGGTTGGTTGTTCAGTCTTTGAGAGACCTCAAGGGTCCAGGTTAGTTGACTCTGTTGGTCTCCCTGCGGAGTCTCTGCCCTCTTTGGGTCCCTCAATCCTTACCCCGACTCTTCCACAAGACTCCTCGAGCCCCATCTCATGTTTGGCTGTGGCTCTCTGCATCTCTTGCCATTGTTTTAATTTATTAATGTATTTTGACACAGTGAGAAAAGCTGAAAGTAGAGTGAATCTCAAATAATAGATTATCTTCCCCCTAAACTCAATGACATGAAAATCATCAAACTATTCCACATTTTTCATTCCCAAAGATAAAGGGGATGATACCCTAGCCTGAGCCAAGCTCACAGGCAGCCAATCAGGAGCTGTACAAGCTGTCCAACCACTTAGCTTGAGCCAAGTTAATCAGCAAAAGTCCCCCAAATTCCCCAGAGTCTTAACCAATCCCAAAGGTCCTATAACCCTGGAGATACAGCCAACCAATAAATATTGCTCACTTCTCTCCTAATAGGCTTTAAATTGACCCTGCAAAGGCCACACCGCTGTCTTCCATACAGGTTCTCTGCAGAATAAATGCTCTTTCCTGTTGCATACTATTTGAGTCTGGGGCATCATTATTCACGAATCACGGACCTTTACACTGTGCCACACTCCACAATATGTCACCCTTCAGCTTAACCAAGTCAGGTTTATATGCTATATTTATTGCCGTTAAATCCAAAATGAAATTCTATTAGGAAGAAAGACAAGAAATTTATATCAGGAAACCAACTACCACAATTTCCTAGCTTAGAGGGCAGAAAGACTTGAAGGTGTCGTGATAAATGTAGAAAAGAAAGGCAGATAAAGTCACTTCAAAGAACTTGATAAAATGAAAGTAACAGATAAAGATAAACCAGCGTAAGAATAGCTGATATCCCAGAGAAAACTCTCATGACCAAAACAGGAGATGCATTTAAAAAAAAAAAATAAAGGGCTTGAGAGAATGCTCAGTGGTTAGAACAACTACTGAACAAGTGGGAGGATATGAGTCTATATCCCCATAAGTCATGTAAAACCATGTAAAAGCACATGTCTGAAAACTTAGTGCTCCTGTAAAGAAGATGAGAGATGGGGACAGAAGATTCTTTGGAAAATTGTGGGCCAGCTAACCTGACATATGTAGTAGCAAATAAAAAGAGACCTTGCCTCAAGCAAGATAGAAGGCAAGGATTGACACCTCAAGTTGTTTACTAACCTCAACATGTATATCATGGCTTAATCACACATAGAAATTTAAAACACGATTGCTGAGGTGTGATGGCTACACGCCTAGTGGCGAAACACTATCTCAAAGCACTAAGTTTAAGAATGGTGGGTTAGAACATACAACATCCTGTGGCCTCTACACACACAGGGACACACGCACCATCTACACACACATGTATGCATAGAGCATACATGTATCTCTCTCCCCCCTTTGTCTTTCTCTCTCTCTCTCCACCTCTCTCTCTCTCTCTCTCTCTCTCTCACACACACACACACACACACACACTAGCAGGAGATACTAAAACTTGCTTTCTGCACAGGCATAAAAGCAGGCTATGTGCCAGCAAAGCAAGACAGTAGCCATTTGCAAAAGAAAAAAAGAAAGAGAGCTCTCCCCAGAAATCTACCTTTATGGCACCTTGATCTTGGACTCTGATCTCCAGAACTATGAGAAGATAAATTTCTGTTTTAAAACTATCCAGAGTTCTCTGATCGTGTGTGTGTATGAGTGTGTGCCTGTATGTGAATGTGTGTATGTATGTGAATTTAGACTAACAGAAACACCTATAAGCTTTGTAAAAACCTTCTTGATCCTGAAACCAAGGCAAACAAAAAACAATTCAAGATTTTAAGTCTCAGCATTGAAAAGGCCATAATTAACCGGGCAGTGGTGGCGCACGCCTTTAATCCCAGTACTTGGGAGGCAGAGGCAGGCGGATTTCTGAGTTTGAGGCCAGCCTGGTCTACAGAGTGAGTTCCAGGACAGCCAGGACTACACAGAGAAACCCTGTCTCAAAAAACCAAAAACCAAAAAAAAAAAAAAAAAAAAAGGCCACAATAAAGGGCAAGTGGCAAGCACTGTCTCTATTTAACCCTAAGATGAAGGATGCAATCATATCCATCTCTAGTCTGATGAACCAACTAGCTAATTGGGGTTACTTATAGGAGTATAGATGACTCAAAGGTAACTTTGACACTGAGAAGCCCATCCAGCTTTAACGATGAATCCTGAAGGCTGGAGCCCTGAAGCTCCTGTTCCTCTTGTTCAACTTTCAGGCAGCTCCAAGGAAGACTGTTCTCCTCTCCAGCAAATGGCTGCTGCTGTTTAACCTGGGGAGAGGCCACTGTGGCCTTAGGTCTTAAGCCTCCAGACTATGGAGCTTCTTACCCTAGCTTCTTGAGTCTTATGTGCCTTCCTCCTTCCTGTAGCAGGAAATATATATATATATTTTTAATTTGAGACAGGGTTTCTCTGTGTAGTCCTGGCTGTCCTGGAACTCACTCTGTAGACCAGGCTGGCCTCGAACTCAGAAATCCACCTGCCTCTGCCTCCCAAGTGCTTGGATAAAAGGTGTGTGCCACCACCACCCGGCTGATTATAGATATTTTTAGCAAGATAAAAATGGGGATATGACAAGCTTTGTCCTCTTAAATACTAATTACTAATATTAATTCTATGGCCAATAATGATATCTAAGCTGAATTTCAGGTATCTGCTTTCTATAAAAGTTGTTATAACTTGTAAGGTATTCTACTATTCCTTATTCAAGTAAAATAAAGTACTTTTACAGGCTTTGATTTCTCGTATTCTTCCTCTCATGAGAGTAAGAGTGCATGATGTATGTGTATGTGATTTTGCTTCATCTGTTAGAAGGGATGTCTGTCTACATGTACAGACATGTGTGAGTGTGTGTGCACAAGTGAATGGAGTGTTTGTAGGAGAGACTGACTCCAAATATTCTCACATGAGCTATGGGAATAATGTTCACCAATAATAATACAGATTATTTCAAGATACCAGGATTTAGACATTGACTGCTTTACTTCAAAAATTTCCCTGTTACTAAAACGCACATTTATTTTTAAGAGAAAAAAATCTATAAATATAATTTCAATTGTCTATTTATTTGTGTGAGAAAGAGAGGCATGCGTATGCGTGTCACAGTGCATGTGTAATGGTCACAGAGTAACTTGCAGAAGTACCTTCTCGCCTTCCACCATTTGGGCCCTGGGGATTGAAGGTGGGTCACGGAGCTTAGTACTAGGCACTCTTACTTGCTGAGCCTCTTGCTGACCCTAAAATGTTTAGAAAAAAAATAATGTATTATAAATACAGATGAGTCTCAAAATATTCACACCAATATTAAGAGTGTTGAGTTAGGGGCTGGAGAAATGGCTCAGTGGTTAAGAGCACTGACTGCTCTTCCAGAGGTCCTGAGTTCAATTCCCAGCAGCCACATGGTGGCTCACAACCATCTGTAATAGGATCTGATGCCCTCTTCTGGTGTGTCTGAAGACAGCTACAGTGTACTCATATAAATAAAATAGATTTTTTAAAAAAAAAAAAGAAGAGCATTGAGTAAGACTATTAGCTCAACATTTCAGAGAACTGACATTCAGTTCCTAGCCCTCGATGGTAGGTGGTTCACAACCATCTGTAACTCCAATTTCAAGGAATCTGATGCCCTCATCTGATCCCTAGTGGCACATGGTACACATACATGCAGACAAAACTTTCAATGTACATAAATAAATCTAAAAAATAATTTAGCTGAGCAAGTTAGTGTTCACCTTTAATCCCAATATTGAGGATGTAGAGGCAAGTGGTTCTCTATGAGTGCAAGGCTAGCCTGGTCAACAAATCAAGTTCTAGGACATCCATTGCTACATAGAGAGATACTGTCTCAAAAAAAACCCAAAAAAGACTGTTAACCTCTAGGAGGCCTGGGATGGGATGAGAATCAGCACATATACTTTATAATTGCCTAGAAAAGAAACAGTAAAGGAAAAATACATTTCCCTATATGTCAAGTCCAAAGGAAAGCTGTCTAGGTGGAGACCTCAGGGCTTTCTAGCTTTGTTCTCCTTCTGGGTGTCTTCCTTACATGAAGTCACAAGGTTGCCTTTAGGATTCTATCCAAATCCAACCATAAAAAAAGAAAAGAGCAGAGGAAAGAAGGAAAGAAGGAAGGGAGGGAGGGACAGAGGGAGGGAGGAAGGATAAAAAGAAAATGATGTGTGTGTCTTTTTGTCAGACGAGAACTGCTTTCCAGGGGCCCCTCCCAGTTTACTTACATGTGTACTTCACTGACCAGAATTATCTTGTGCAACCACGCGTGGTGCATGGACAAACACCCCAAATGAGTAACACAATTTTATTTTGAAACCTCATGTTGAATATATATATTCTCCTCTGTATTGTTTCAGTTTTCTTAAGAATATACATATGTGCTGGGCGGTGGTGGCGCACGCCTTTGATCTCAGCACTTGGGAGGCAGAGACAGGGAGATTTCTGAGTTCGAGGCCAGCCTGGTCTACAGAGTGAATTCCAGGACAGCCAGAACTACACAGAGAAACCCTGTCTAGAAAAAGAAAACAAACAAACAAAAAAAACAAAACAAAACAAAAAAAGACTATACATATGTAATATGTGCTGAAAAGAACCCTTGTGTACAGAAGATAGCATTCCAGAAAGCAAATAGTTCAATTAATCTAAAACCTCTAAGTATGTGAGAGTAATTCAAATATAATTGTCTATAATTATATATTTAGTTTAACTAAAAATCAGTTGCTAAAGTGATACGAACTGCTCCATTTCCCAAGTAGCATGATTGTTTCTAAGAAGCAATGTTTCAACAAGCTCCAGGCTAGACCTCAGGCAAATCTTCATGCAGGAAACATGGTTCTCTTATGGCGTTGGCTCGCCTCCAGGTAGCTGGGCAACCGAGTCTGGTGGAATGAGTAGAAACAGTATAGGCTTTGTCTCAGTTACTTATCTACTGCTGAGACAAAACACCGTGACCCAGACAACTTATAGAAGAAAGGCTTTACTTGGCTTAAGGTTCCTGGGGGATAATGGTCCATAATAGCAAAGGCAAGGTAGCAGCCTCCAGGAGTCTGGAGTAGCCTAGACCTTAACAGCAAATCATGGGTAGGAATCAAACTAACTAACTAACTCAAAATGGCACAAGTCTTTTGAAACCTCAAAGCTGAGCTCCCAACCCTTGTGCCACCCAAGCCTACACTTACCCAACCACCTTCATTAACTGGGGACTAAGTAGTCAGAAGCCTGAGGATGTGGGAGATGTGTCTCATTCACACTGCTCCAAGCTTATGCTTTATCCTCAAGTTTACGCCTGCAATTTGAACTGGCTAATGTTGCAGGGGAAAGCTCCCTTTGCTCGTTCCACAACCATTTTTTATTTGAAAGGATGTCTGTCATCTCTGCCCAGGTTTCTGCACAGGCTTTCCTTTACCTGTGTGTAATCACAAATGAGTTTCTACTTTGTGAACTGGAAACCAATCATGACTGAGGGAAACTAACACAAACATTTTCTTCTTTACAAAATCAAATTAAAAGACTGAGCATTGAGGTTCGAGAGAGTAAATAGAACAATGTGTTATCTCAGTGTGCTGTTTGAAATTCTGGGTTTGAGAGTAACAGATTTTCTAATTCTGTTTTGACTTTCTATTTAAAATTGTTATGTTTATTCTCTCTCTCTCTCTTTCTCTCTCTCTCTCTCTTGTGTGTGTGTGTGTGTGTGCGTGCGCATGTGTGCGTGTGTCACGGTGCATAGTGAATTCCAGGACAGCCTCTCACTCACTGCAGAGTGAGACCAATTCAAAAAACAGCAACAAAAGGACATCTATTGCTTTCCAACTCCAATGAGGCCTGACCATCTTCCAGCCAGACACTCTGTGAGACTTCTGTATACCAGTATCCTTCACTTAAGTAAACAGAGATAGAATCATCATCTCCTGCACCTAAGAAATCTCTATGAATGCACCTTGCATTATGAAATTGAACTATTAAAAAATGCCAACTTGAGGAGAATTTCCTTGAGCCAAGCTGAGGCCAAGCCCCTGGATATATGACAGCAGTGCTCCCTATATAACACCTGACAACTTGTCCCAACGGAGCTAAACACATCTGCAAGAAGACAGCCTTTTTTTGTACTATTCTGAAATCTCTGATATATATTCTATTAAAAAAATCAAGAGTCATTTCTTCAAAGCAATAAACATGTATTGCATTGGCTATTAAAAATGACTAATTCAATATTTTATACCTTTTCTCAGATTTTCAGTAATCTTGGAGTCAACTTGCTATTGATTGATGAAATAAGTGGTATTACTAGAAAGCTACATATAAAATATTTACCAGTCAAAACCTGTGGACCACAGTTGTTAGTATTCTGTCTAAACTCCACCTCCACAGTTACCTGGCAACAGCCAGGTAGGCCTGGCCCACTATAAAAGGGGTTGCTTGCCTCCTCCTCTCTCTCTTGATCTCTTGCTCTCTCTTGCCTCTTGTTCTCCCTGTCCCCTCACCCTTCACCCCTTCTCTCCTCCCCCACTCTCTCCATGTGCTCATGGCTGGCCTCTACTTCTCTCTCTCCCTCCCTCTCTCCCTCTCCCTCTCTCCCTCTCCCTCTCCCTCTCCCTCTCCCTCTCCCCCTCCCCCTCCCCCTCTTCCCTCCCCCTCCCCCTCCCCCTCTCCTCCCTCTCCCTCTCCCTCTCCCTCTCCCTCTCCCTCTCCCTCTCCC
>NW_021604597.1:17964876-18002194 GCF_004785775.1 Grammomys surdaster | reverse complement strand
TTATTATATATGAATACACTGTAGCTGTCTTCAGACACACCAGAAGAGGGCATCAGATCTCATTACAGATGGTTGTGAGCCACCATGTGGTTGCTGGGATTTGAACTCAGGACCTCTGGAAGTGCAGTCAGTGCTCTTAACCACTGAGCCATCTCTCCAGCCCCCACAGTGTGGTTTTTTAAATTATTTTTTTATTGGATATTTTATTTACATTTCAGATGTGATACCCGTTTCCCATTCCCCTACCCCACCCAGGAACCCCCTATCCCATCTCCCCTCCTCCTGCTTCTATGAGGATGTGCCCCCACCCACCTATCCAGTCCTACCTCCCTGGCTTCGAATTCCCCCACACTGGGGCATCCAGCCTTTACTGGACCAAGGATCAACTCTAACACCTATGCCCTACAAGAGAATCCTGCTAGGGCCATGGGTCCCTCCCTATGTGCTCCCAGGCTGGTAATTTAGACCCTGAGAGCTCTGGTTGATTGGTATTGTTGTTCTCCCCTTGGGGCCGCAAACCCTTACAGCTCCTTCAGTCTTCTCTCACACTCCTCCATTGGGAACCCCATGATCAGTTCAATGGTTAGCTGTGAGCATCCGACTCTGTATATGTCAGGGTCTGGCAGACCTCTAAGGAGACAGCTATATCAGGCTCCTGTCAGCAAGCACTTCCTGGCATCCACATCAGTGTCTGCCTTTAGTGACTGCACATGGGATGGATACCCAGGTAAAGCAGTCTCCGGTCAGCCCCTCCTTCAGTTTATGTCCCACACTTAGTATCCATATTTGCTCCCAAGAATATTTTGTTACTCCTTGTAAGAAGGACACCCACACTTTGGTCTTCCTTCTTCATGAGCTTCATGTGGTCTGAGTTGAATCTTGTGTATTACAAGCTTTTGGGCTAATATCCACTTATGAGTGAATGTATATCATGTGTGTTCTTTTGTGATTGGGTTACCTCACTCAGGATGATATTTTCTAGTTCCATCCATTTGCCTAAGAATTTCTCGAATTCGTTGTTTTTAATAGCTGAGTAATACTCCATTGTGTAAATGGACCACATTTTCTGTATCCAACCCTCTGTTGAAGGACATCTGGGTTCTTTCCAGCTTCTGGCTATTATAAATAAGGCTGCTATGAACATAGTGAACCATGTGTCCTTGTTATATGTTGGAGCATCTTCTGGGTATATGCCCAGAAGTGGTATAGCTGGCTCCTCAGGTAATACTATGTCCAATTTTCTGAGGAACCACCAGACTGATTTCCAAAGTGGTTGTATCAGCTTGCAGTCCCACCAACAATGGAGGAGTGTTCCTCTTTCTCTGCATCCTTGAAGCATCTGCTATCACCTGAGTTTTTGATCTTAGCCATTCTGACTGATGTGAGGTGGAGTCTTGGAGTTGTTTTGATTTGTGTTTCCCTGATGACTAAGGATGCTGAACATTTCTTTAGGTGCTTCTTGGCCATTGGAGTTTCCTCAGTTGAGAATTCTTTGTTTAGCTCGGTACCCCATTTTTAATAGGGTTATTTGGTTGTCTGGAATTATCTAATTTCTTGAGTTCTTTGTATATATTGGATATTAGGCCTCTATCAGATGTAGGATTGGTAAAGACCTTTTCCCAATCTGTTGGTTGCCATTTTGTCCTATTGACACTGTCTTTTGCTTTAGAGAAGCTTTGCAATTTTATGACGTCCCATTTGTCAATTCTTGATCTTAGAGCATAAGCCATTAGTGTTCTGTTCAGGAACTTTTCTCCTGTGCCAATGTGTTCAAGGATCTTCCCCACCTTCTCTTCTATTAGTTTCAGTGTAACTGGTTTTATGTGGAGGTCCTTTATCCACTTGGACTTGAGCTTTGTACAAGGAGATAAGAATGGATTAATTTGCATTCTTCTACATGCTGACCTCCAGTTGAACCAGCACCATTTGTTGAAAATACTGTCTTTTTTTCCACTGGATGGTTTTAGCTCCTTTGTCAAAGATCAAGTGACCATAGGTATGTGAGTTCATTTCTGGGTCTTCAATTCTATTCCACTGATCTTCCTGCCTGTCTCTGTACCAATATCATGCAGTTTTTATCACTATTGCTCTGTAGTACAGCTTGAGGTCAGGGATGGTGATTCCCCCAGAAGTTCTTTTATAGTTAAGAATAGTTCTCGCTATCCTGGGTTTTTTGTTATTCCAAATGAATTTGAGAATTACTCTTTCTAACTCTGTGAAGAATTGGGTTGGGATTTTAATGGGGATTACATTGAATCTGTAGATTGCTTTTGGCAAGATGGCCATTTTTACTATATTAATCCTACCAATCCAAGAGCAAGGGAGATCTTTCCATCTTCTGAGATCTTCTTTGATTTCTTTCTTCAGGGACTTGAAGTTCTTGTCATATAGATCTTTGACTTGTTTGGTTAGATCTACACCAAGGTATTTTATGTTATTTATGACTATTGTGAAGAGTGTCATTTCCCTAATTTCTTTCTTAGCCTGTTTGTCCTTTGAGTAGAGGAAAGCTACTGATTTATTTGAGTTGATTTTATATCCAGCCACTTTGCTAAAGTTGTTTATCAGGTTTAGGAGTTCTCTGGTGGAAGGTTTAGGGTCACTTAAGTATACTATCATATCATCTGCAAATAGTGTTATTTTGACTTCTTCCTTTCCAATTTGTATCCCTTTGACTTCCTTTCATTGTCTAATGAAATGGCTAGGACTTCCAGTACTATATTGAATAGGTAGGGAGAGAGTGGGGCAGCCTTGTCTAGTCCCTGAACTTAGTGGGGTTGCTTCAAGTTTCTGTCCATTTAGTTTGATGTTGGCTACTGGTATGCTGTATATTGCTTTTACTATGTTTAGGTATGGGTCTTGAATTCCTGATCTTTCCAGGACTTTTACCAGAAAGGGGTGTTGAATTTTGCCAAATGCTTTCTCAGCATATAGTGAGATGATCATGTGGGTTTTTTTCCTTTGAGTTTGTTTATATAGTAGATTACACTGGTGGATTTTCATATATTGAACCCTCCCTGCTTTCCTGGGATAAAGCCTACTTGATCATGATGGATGATTGTTTTGATGTGTTCTTGGATTCGGTTTGCTAGAATTTTATGAGTATTTTTGCATCGAAATTCATAAGGGAGATCGGTTTGAAGTTCTCTTTCTTTGTTGGGTCTTTATGAGGTTTGGGTATGAGTGTGATTGTAGCTTCATAGAACGAATTTGGTAGTGTTCCTTCTGTTTCTATTTTGTGGAATAGTTTGAAGAGAATTGGTATTAGGTCTTCCTTGAAGGTCTGACAGAATTCTGCACTAAAACCATCTGGTTCTGGGCTTTTTTTGGTGGGGAGACTTTTAATGACTGCTGCTATTTCTTTAGGGGTTATGCAACTGTTTAGATGGTTTATTTGCTCCTAATTTAACTTTGGTATCTGTCTAGGAAATTGTCCATTTCATCCAGATTTTCTAGTTTTGTTGAGTATAGGCCTTTGTAGTAGGAACTGATGAATTTTTGAATTTCCTCAGTTTCTGTTGTTATGTCTCCCTTTTCAGTTCTGATTTTATTAATTTGGATACTGTCTTTGTGCCCTATGGTTAATCTGGCTAACGGTTTATCTATCTTGTTGATTTTCTCAAAGAACCAGCTCCTGGTTTTGTTGATATTTTGTATAGTTCTTTCTGTTTCTATTTGGTTGATTTCAGCCCTGAGTTTGATTATTTCCTGCTGTCTACTCCTCTTGGGTGTATTTGCTTCTTTTTGTTCTAGAGGTTTTAGATGTGCTGTCAAGTTGCTAGTGTATGCTCTCTCCAGTCTCTTTTTTGTAGGCACTTAGAGCTATAAGTTTTTCTCTTAGCACTGCTTTCATTGTGTCCCATAAGTTTTGGTATGACAAGCCTTCATTTTCATTAAATTCTAAAAAGTCTTTAATTTCTTTATTTCTTCCCTGACAAAGTCATCATTGAGTAGAGCATTGTCCAATTTCCATGTGCATGTGGGCTTTCCATTGGTTTTGTCATTACTAAAGACCAGCCTTAGTCCGTGGTGATCTGATAAGATGAAAGGGATTATTTCAATCTTTTTGTATCTGTAGAGACCTGTTTTGTGACCAATCATATGGTCTATTTTGGAGAAGGTACCATGAGGTGCTGAGAAAAAGGTGTATTCTTTTGTTTTAGGATGAAATGTTCTGTAGATATCTGTTAAATCTATTTGGTTCATAACTTCTGTTAGTTTCACTGTGTCACTGTTTATTTTCTGTTTCCCTGATCTGTCCACTGCTGAGAGAGGGGGAGTGGGGGAGTGGTATTCGGGAGGGTGGGATTTTGGTGGCTGATGGGTCCTGAGTGAGCAGGGCTCCCAGCTGCAGCTCTAGGGCTTCTGGTTTGGGGGAGGCTTCTTATCTTCTGCTCTGAGTGTAGTGGTCCCTTTAGGATGGGTCAGGATGGGAGCAGACCAGCTAGGAGTCTGCCCCAGCAAAAAGTACCAAGCGAGGGCACAGTGTGGTTCTTGTAGCTCTTTCCTGCTGGACATGTGTAGAATTTTCATTGGCAATGTCTTAGGGCAATCTCTTGATACTGAACATTTTGGAGAAGAAGGATGCTAATGAAATGTCTTCCTTGGTGTCTTTGCTCAAAGAGTTTAGCCTCTGCTATAATACATAATGAATTAGGAAAAAAAAAGATCACGCAAAAAGCTTTTAACTTAGGGGCCAGAAAAACACACCACTTCAACAGTGGAGGGCAGCAAGAAGCACACAGCTGATAGTAGTGGAGCTTCAGAGAATGAATGAGTTCAGTAGTTGACTCTAAATGTATTTAGGAGACAGCTATATGTTTCTATGACTGTTTCCAGCTGAAGTGGGAGCATCGAAAGACACAGGGTCCCCACTCTAGTTGACTTTTAAGCATTCAGATGAGATGTTCAATGGATCGGCTGAGCAAAGATCAACAATTGTGATGTTCGACATGGTCTTAGTCTGATTCTGTAGATCTTTCATAAAGCAAAAGAGACATCTAAAGAATTATCAGGCATACACAAACACTATTTCATTTACAGTTAGAAAAGGTATGATTGCCGGGCAGTGGTGGCACATGCCTTTAATCCCAGTACTTGGGAAGCAGAGGCAGGTGGATTTCTGAGTTCGAGGCCAGCCTGGTCTACAGAGTGAGTTCCAGGACAGCCAGGGCTACATAGAGAAACCCTGTCTTGAAAAACCACACACACACAAAAAAAAGATATGATGAACCTTTAATCTGATTATAGTTGGAGATGTTGTGATATTACACCTGGCATGTCAGGAGCTCATACTTAAGGTTTATTTAACGGGAAGGCCTTTAAGACCTGGAACATTTGTTAATTTTAAGTGTAGTTTATATTCTCTCTGTCTCTAATACATACACATACACACACATACACCTCTCAATTACTTTAATCTTTGGTTGTACTTTTCTGCTGGGTGTTTAAAAGCCTGTGGGTAACCACAGACCACAGTTGGGGATCCAGTCTTTTGGAAGGGCTTGGACTTGGAGGAGCCTCAGCTATAGATGTAGCATAGATGTATTATACTTAATATTGGTTTGAAATCATAGTGTATTTTGAAAAAGCAAAGATAGATGGAGTGTGGCTCTCTACTTTAGTCTAGAAGGGTTTAAATACAGATACCCTCACAGTAGTTTCTAAAAGAACTATAGTAGAATTTAATGTCAACCTTTCAAAAATTAGAGTTAACTGAGTAGGATGCCTTACTGGAAAGATTGTCTTGAATGTCTCAATTCATATGAGAAGACCTACCTGCCTTGAATGTAGGCTGAGCTTTTTGGTAGCAGCCCAGGTTAAAAAAAAAAAAAAAAGAAAGAAAGAAAAAAGAAAAAAGAATGGATTGGGCAGGAGCTGGAGAGCTGGCTCAGCCATTGTTCTTGCAAGGGTGGTTTGGTTTTCAGCACCTATGTGATAGGGGACAACCATCCATAACTCCTGTTCCAGGGATCTGAGTCTCTCTTTTAACCTCTATAGGCACCAGGCACACATGTGGTTCACATGCATATGCATAGGCAAAACACTCATACACATTAAAAAGTATAAGTCTTATTCAAGCAGGGCAGTGGCACACGCCTTTAATCCCAGCACTTGGGAGGCAGAGGCAGGTGGATTTCTGAATTCGAGGCCAGCCTGGTCTACAGAATGAGTTCCAGGACAGCCCAGGCTATACAGAGAGACCCTGTCTTGAAAAACAAAAAACAAAAAAAAAAAAAATCTTATTCAAAATGTTTCTAAAGGGAGCAAGGCAAGAGACAAATTATTCACC
Source organism: Grammomys surdaster (assembly GCF_004785775.1). Lineage (NCBI taxonomy): Eukaryota > Metazoa > Chordata > Mammalia > Rodentia > Muridae > Grammomys > Grammomys surdaster. The sequence continues at coordinate 17,995,902 of NW_021604597.1, read as the reverse complement.
TTGTGCTCACTGTGCCTCTCGCTGGTTTCTAAGATGATTTGCCCATCTCTCCTGCTGCTGATAATTCCTTTCCACTGTCGGAACAAGCATGTCTAGCCTTTCATTGTGGACTATGGACCAGTCAGTATCTCTCCAGGTATCTTCCAGGTTCTCACACAGGATTGGGGGTGCTTAAAGGTTGTCAGCCTCCTCAGTGAGAGACACACTGTGGGACACACACTGTGGGAGGACTCTGATTGCTGAGACACCGAACTCAAACACTAAGCAGCTACCAAGTTTTCAACCACACAGTTTCGAGACAAGTATTGCTAGTATTTTAACATATGCTGATGTAACATATTTATTCCTGATAGGTTCAGTTCCTCTGAGATAATCTTGCCCAATACAATAAAGTAGGGGGCCTGATTAAACAAACAACCATACCAGAAGGACTTAGTATTGTCTTTCCCTGAGGTCCTAACACAATCAAGATTAGTATTCGATCTTTTTCTTTTGGCCAAAGAGGTCATATAAATTAGTGAAATCATCTGGGTTGTGTTTACTTTGTGTGCCAGAACACAGTCTAGGAATGGAGTCATGTGAGCAGAATTGTGTGAGCTTGTGAGAACTCCAAGAGAACAAGACAAGAGTAATATGACCTGAGCTTCTAAAAACATGGCATTGTCCTTGGAATGTATTTTCATGTTCCTCTGTTGCATGACTCACTGCAATTAACATGAGGTTTAATAATTCCAGTATACTGGGGTTCTCTCACATGCAAGCAAGAAGAGAACCCCGAGTTGGAGCTAAGAACAGTTTTTATACAGTTTAAGGGGTAGAATAGAGAAACAGTGACTAGGCACAATATGATTGGCAGAACAGTGTGACTTTTAAACTGATTGGTCTTTGGGGAATGAGGTGGCAAGGACCTCCCAGGTGATACAGACAGTTCTCGACCCTGTCACAGGCGCAGAAACCAGGTTACACAATCAAGACAGAAAAGCTGCCTGTGAAAGAATCCAATAACCAGACAACGTGGCCAGCCTATGCTGGACCTAATTTAACAGATTCAGATGACTTGGCCAGCCTACACTGGACCAAATCTAACAGGTTTCTAACACCACCAGCAATGAACAACACAGAGTTAGATATAACCACACAGCCATGAGAGCACAACAAACACCGTCCCAGGTGGTGATGCCCAAAGACCACCTTCAACCAGAGAAGGGTTGTTCCTGACCCTATCTCCCATACAAATGAACTCTGGAGTGTCTTACAGAGAACTGTGGCCTGCAGTGTGCCAACACGTCTGTCTCACTGCTTCCACTACCCATGAATTCCCTCCCAGAACTTGTAACCTGACTCCATCCCAAGGTCCCTGACTCTATCCCAGGGTCGAAAAATGCTCTCTGTGGCTTGCCCAGTTCTTGCCTCTGCCACGAGCACAGAAATCAGGCTACACAGATGGTCGCCCCTGCCACAGGCACACAGAGACTTCACAGACACAGTACACAGACAGACACTTCACAAATACAGTAAACAGACAGTTGCCCTGCCATGGGCACAGACACTTCACAGATACAAAAACAAAGAACAAACAGACAGCACTTGCTCAAGCATGTGGACCTCCAATCCCTGGAGCCATAGGGTCTGAGGGAGCAAATCATCTCAGTGGAACCTCCATAATGTTGGATTCTAAGATCCAAAACCAGGGGATGCGCTCCCACAGAAACTCATGGATGGGACTTGCTGCAATTAACATGAGGTTTAATGATTCCAGTATATTGGGATTCTCTCACATGCAAGCAAGAAGAGAACCCCTGAGTTGGAGCTAAGAACAGTTTTTATACAGTTTAAGGGGTAAAATAGAGAAACAGTGACTAGGCACAATATGATTGGCAGAACAATGTGACTTTTAAACTGATTGTGGGGAATGAGGTGGCAAGGACCTCCCTTGTCTGTCTAAGTGCTCTGGATCTTCCTCACCCGAAGGTGGGTTCCCTCCCGCTGTGGTCTGAGGAATGTTAATCAGCCTCTCCCTTCCTCCTCTGACCAGTAATCCAGCAAGTGTCCTCTGACTAAGGAATGTGCCCCTCCTGGGGTCTGTCCTGGGACAGTGGGATTTTTTCAATTTTAAGTTCAAACTGAGACCAAAAGTCCTATATTCAGACCTGAAAGTCCTACACCTCGAAGGTGTAACAGAGCTCTTGATGAATATCGAAGAGATCTTGATGAATATCTAGATCACGAATCCATGTTATATCCTTAGATGAACCATCAGTAAAATAAGTATCTGCCTGTGGAGTGGGAGAAGGTTGGACAAGTTTTGTAATCACAACGTCATTTCATATGAAGAAAATCCCATAACTTCCCAGCTGAATAATGATTTCCTGAATAATGATTTCCATGTTACTCGAAGGTGTAACAGAGGGTCTGAGCTTACTTCAGATTACTTATTACTGCTTGCTGTTCTTAGTCAAGTATTCCTCTATGGGAAAACATGTATTTTGCCACATGTAGCTTGTCCCGTGATTGTGTACTACTTGAATTCATAAGAAGTTTAGTCATATAACCTTTTTTAAACCTCAGATTATAGATTAGTAAATCAGGGTAGAACATGATATCAACAATTATATGGATTTTATCATTGCTGTATTATATTACCCTTAACTAACAATTAGTTTTTAAGAGTATCACAGACTCTATGGATTTTCAACTTTTATTTGCAGATTACTGTAAGTCTAGGAAATCATTATTCAGCTGGGAAGTTATGGGATTTTTTTCATGTGAACTGATGTTGTGATGACAAAACTTGTCCAACCTTCTCCCATTCCACAGGCAGATGCTTATTTTACTGATGGTTCACCTAAGGATATAACATGGATTCATGATCTAGATATTCATCAATCAATTAGTACTTCTTCTTTTCTCAGCCCAAAACAGGTGGGATATGCTATTTTTATTCATCTAGTATGATTAGTTCATAAACCCTTAAATATTGTTTCTGTTACTGTTCTAGTTAACAGTGTGAACCTGAGAGACTGGGGACCAAAAATGAGGTGAGCTAAAGTCTCATGCGATAGCCATCTTTATTCAGGGCATCAGACAATTTATATTCTGAGTATTTTCAGGGTTAGACAAAGTCACATGAGCAAAGTTCACTTGAGTTCAAACAGTATACAGTCACAAGGCCAAGGTCACATCCATTTGGGCTGAATAAGGCCAGGAGGACAACTCATGCTTGGAAACATCATTCTGAATAATAATAGGTAAACTGACCAGTAAAGTAAACCCACTCCTACTTGTTGTACCTGGGAGAGGCACAAAAGCACGTTCCAAGAATAACACTTGCTATGGAAGGACAGAGATTGCAAGAGTTTTGCCTTGTTGCCTTGGCGTTATCTCACAAACTCTTAGAAATCTCATCAAAAAGATTTACTCTTGGACTGTGTTCCAACCATTTTAGAGCCTGCTTATGTTGTTGGATTACTTTTAGCAACAGAGACAGCTTTAATTTTATCACAATACTCTGCTATGTTTCCATTACTACAGGAACTACTACTATATCCCACTAAAGGCCGCACACATCCTTTGTCTGTTACTGACACTCACGAACACCCTAACCTTCCTGGGTTTATTCCAAAAGGAAATAAACAAGCTGATGCATTAGCCTGACCTATTTTTTTTTTCCAGAAGGCGAACATCAACACCTATACACCGAAGCTAACAGACTTCATGTTGAAGACCACGCCTCTCTTAGACAAGTGAGACAGATTATGCAGGAATGTCCTGTTTGTGCTTCCTTATATGGTCTTAGTCCTGTACCGGGAGGTTAATGAATTATGGGAAATGAATGTCACTCACTGCTCTTGGGCCTTGGATACCATACCTGCACATTTACATTGATACATTTTCTAAATTTCTCTGGGCTGTACCTCAATCCTCAGAGAATGCTTCTGCAATATGTTCCTACCTTACACAAACTTTTGTTGTTATGGGAAATGCCTATTTCTATAAAAATGGACAATAGACCAGCCTTTTGTGGCAAACAATTAGTGAACTTGTGTAAAGAATGGAATTTTGACCATATTACAGGTATCCCTTGTCATCTTCAAGGACAGGGCAGAATTGAAAGAGCACAATAGAGCATTACAACAGCAATTATTTTTAAAACAATCTTAAAAATGGAAAACTTTTAAGGGATACTTTTACACTTTGCCTGTTTACTCTTAATTTTTTAAAAACTTGCCTCAAGGTGATACATTTTTTGTTGTTGTTGTTGTTTTGTGTGGAGAGCCTTTGAGGCTGCTTGGCAGGAATCTGACATTGGCCAAGGACAAGGAAATGGGCTTTAGGCAGGAATCTGATTTTGGGCCATGACAAGGAAGTAAGTTCAGGTAGGAGTCTATTTTTAGGCTAAAACAGAGAAGTAATTTCAGTCTAGAATCCAAGTCTTAGGTTAAAACAAAGAAGTAGGCCTCAGGCTTGAATATGACTGTGGGCTAGGACAGGGAAGTAGGCTCAGATACTTTGTCATCCTGATGAGCCCTTAGAAACAGGGTGATCACTGGACTCTGTATATTGCCTTGTTTGTTCCTTGACTGTTTGTCTCTATTGTATTGTTAGTTCCTCAACCTAGAACTGACCTAAATACTTGCATGTAATTAAAAGGGTTTAAAAGAAAAGTTGAATTAAACTAACCTGCCTTCAGCCTCAGAACTGGAAGAGGTCATGCTACAATTTTGTCTAATCATCTCTTTTCTTTTAATCCTCACTCCTGCGCTGGAGAACCAGTTGACTGACTGAACGGGCTTGGTCAGTTTTGGTTTTTGTTGTTGTTGTTGTTTTTCGAGACAGGGTTTCTCTGTATAGCCCTGGCTGTCCTGGAACTCACTCTGTAGACCAGGCTAGCCTCGAACTCAGAAATCTGCCTGCCTCTGCCTCCCAAGTGCTGGGATTAAAGGTGTGTGCCACCAACGCCTGGCTGGTTTTGTTTTTTAAGATATGATTTTTTATTTTAAAGCAGTCATTTTGGTTTCTATAAATGCAAGCTTTATTATAATGTACCTTCCATAGACATAAATCCCAACAGCCCCATGACCCAACAAGGAAATTGCCAGAGAGTCAGAAATCCGGTGACATGCCATCTCTGCTTTGGTAACCAGAAAAGAGTGTGAGACACTTCAAGGCTTCCAAAGCTTCAGGGAGTCCAGAGTCATTTTGGGAGGACTCCTCGGGGTTCTGCTTTGTGGTCTCTCTTGTCCAGTGGTAACTATATCTTCTCCAGCTTCTTTGGACTTTTGGCTTGTACTGCTGATTGACCATCTCACGTCTCTTCTTGAGGAACCAGTCAAAAATGAGTTATTTTCTCAGTTTGAGTTTGTCAGCCAAGGCCTGCAGAATCTCCTCATTAGGCCAGCAGTCTTTCAGGAAGTGCTCTTTTAGCTCCAGGAACTGCTTATAGTTGATCCCAAAGTTTCCATAGCTGTAGGACAAGAAGGGTGGAGTTTTCTTGATCACAGATACTTTTATCTTGCCTACAGCTCCCTTGAGTTCCATTCTTCAGTTTGAGGCTCTAGTCTAGGATTTTCACTTAAATCAAGGTGATACATGTTCAAGAGTTCAAAAACATTTCTCTACAGAAGACTCTGAACTGCCTTTGGGTAGGCCTGTGTGGTTTATACAATTTGAGACTTGGAAGTCAAGTTGTCTGAAGAAAATTGGGAAGGGATGTGTGTTTGTCAGTACAGGTGGATCCATTGAAATTTTATAGATTTCTCTTCAGTTCCCTTGGTCCTTGGGCCATCAAGAACAGTGGTGGAGTGAGAGGAGACAGTTGGCAAACCCCCAGCTAAAAGGTGAAATATAGATCATATCAGAGAAGTCAAGTCTGCCCAACTGCCAAGTTAAAGCTCTATGTACAAAGGGAGAAGTTATCCTGTGAGAGCCCATGATACCAGAGAATATCTTCTGCCAATGCTAGCTGCTTGATCTGTGCACCTGCAGTGAGTGCCTCTCAACACCTGTATTGGTCTTCTGCTCCTCATCCTCAGTTGCTTCAGTTTGTAGAGTGAATCCAGTTCATTGTCTTTACTAATGATTCTCTATTTATGAGTGGACCTGGAGACCATGATAGACCCATCCATTCATCAGGAGAAGGGATTGCATTTCATTTTTCCTTGAGATTGAAATCACTTTCTATTGCATAGGACATGATAACACCTGTGTTCCTCTTAAAGGCATATATGGGTTTACATTCTACAAGATACCAGAACTACTAATCAAATGTACCTCTTTCAAGCTAGTCTCTAGATTTTTCTGATCAATATAATAACGTAACTAATTATCTTAGTTAGGGTTTTAGTGCTGTGAAGAGACACCATGACCATGACAACTCTTGTAAAGGAAAACATTTAATTGGGACTGACTTACAGTTTCTGAGGTTTAGTTCATTATCATCATGGTAAGAAGCATGGCACCATGCAAGTAGACGTGGTGCTGAAGAAGGAGCTGAGATTTCTACATCTTGACCTGCAGGCAGCAGGAGACTGCCATACTAGGCCTGGCTTGAGCATATAAGACCTCAAAGCCCACCCTCATAGTGATACACTTTCTCCAAAAAGGCCACACCTCCTAATAGTGCCATTCCCTATGGGCCAAGCATTCAAACAGATGAATCTTTGGGGGACCATTCCTATTTAAACCACCACACCAGTAGCACTGGGCATAGTTTGGTTCCTATTCTTGGTGACAGAGTAGTACACATAACACTTTCACTGTTATTTCATTCATTATGTTTATATTTTATGCTTATGGCTTGCTTATACTCATGCAACTAATGGCAACTAATTCTATCCACAGCACCTCAAGTCAAAAAAACCTTTGTGGCCGGGCAGTGGTGGCGCTCGCCTTTAATCCCAGCACTTGGGAGGCAGAGGCAGGCAGATTTCTGGGTTCAAGGCCAGCCTAGTCTACAGAGTGAGTTCCAGGACAGCCAGGCTATACAGAGAAACCTTGTCTCGAAAAAAAAAAAAAATATATAAAAAACAAAAAAACACTTTGTGTATTCTGTCTATAGGGAGCTGTTGAAACATGATCCAGAAATGGAGTCATACAGGAGAATTCTGAGTGCTGTTGCAACACTTCAAGAAAACAAGATGAGAGTCTTGTGACTTCAGTTTCTTCAAAATATGATGAGGGGGTCTTTGCAGGTGTCATACAGGGAAGTGAACCACTCAGAGAGAAAAGAATGCAAACCATTGCCCATTGGTTTAATCAACCTGGATCAGTCTTCAGGGAGTTGAATGCCAGGTAGTCTATTCCTGATGCATTTAAGGCAAATATAATTTGGACAAAAGGTTTCCTGGTGTAATATAATACAACCCCTGGTCCATAGGAATCATAATTACATCAAAACTCAAGTTAGGGTATGCCTCATTCTGAGATGGGCTCTGGAGACAGGTTACCTGTACTAGCTTAAGGGCCTAATGTCTGGTCTGGTTTGGGTCATACAGATAGTTTAGAAGCCATCTGGGCTATTAGCCACCTCTGGTCCTGGTAGTGGGAGTTTTGAATGGCCTGGCCAAATAGATAATGCAGATTACCAGACTGTTAGTCATTTCCAATTCTCAGCTTTCTGGATGCAAGAACATGGTTTGTTTGTCTGTTTGTTTTTTGACATATTTTCCTGCTGGAAATACAATCTTATATGCTTAATATTCCAGGTTTCTCTGGAGATCCCTGGGTGCAAGGACCTTCGTGCTCTGCTCCCACCAACGTGGAATTGCTTGGAATGAGTTTTCCTGCTCCTCCCAGATGTACTGGATAGGAGTGAGTTTACTTCAGATTACTCACTATAAGAACCAAAGCCTGCTGTCTGCTTACAGGTTTGGGTACTGTTACTAAAAATATTTAAACAGCTCGTCTGATCTGGTTAATTCTTAATCAGCTGCCATCTTCCTGACTAGACAAGGCCTGTGGCCACGGCATGGGAGATGGCTCTGCCAATCTTCCACGCTGTCTCCACAAGGCTGGGCTGAGCCCAGACCATCCCGCCATACACGAGGTACCCAGTAGAAATAATTCTAATGGTTAAAGATTTTCCAATAGCTTTATATATTTTGTAATGCTCAAATTACAAGATGCTCACAATTAGAGGTATGCTCCAATATCTAACCTTAGGATATAAGTTGTTACCCAGGACTGCTCTCAGTGTATGTGTGGTATTCCATGGCTCCTACATTTCTCCTCCCTTAGCTCCTCCTCTTCCTTCTTCTCTTCCTCTCCTCTCCTCCCACAATAGCTCCTCCCAACTTTCAGGGAAAATATCCCGCTGCAGAGTACTTACAGGGCAGAAAGAGCAGGGAGAAAAAGAAAACATTTCCTTTTTTAGCCCATGGTTTGCCGTTACTAGGGTAACCAGGAAGTGGTGAGTAAAAGAACTTCAGATGATGATAAAGATCTCCAGTGCTGTCCTTCACTGGGGGTCACCCCAACAGGGAAGGCTGGAATCCAGGAAAACAAAGTGATTTTAACTGTGTAAGTGAAAAATTTATTGTACTTTGGGAAATTATGAAGATTAACAAACATGGAGGGACCTTACAAAATGGCATGGCCCTGGCTAACACTTGTGATAGGTTTATTATAACAATGCTTGTATAACAAACAGAACATTTGTAAATGTCCTGGCTCTGAGGGAAAAGGAAGTCTGGCAGTCAGGAATACCACCACCAAGTCACACGGTGCAACAAGCCTCTCACAAGAGATTTATTGGGCAAAAAACCAGGAGGGTGGCTGCCTCTGCTCTGGTGAGAAGCAACAAAGAACTGAGCAGGAAGTAGGCTTTAACTAGAGCAGTGGTTTTCAACCTTCCTAATGCTGCAACCCTTTAATACAGTTCCTCAATCATAAAATTATCTTGTTGCTACTTCATAACTGTAGTTTTGCTACAGTTATGAACTGTAACTTAAATATCTGATAGGCAGATGGTCTTGGGCAACACCTATGAACAAGCCATTCAACTCCCAAAGGGTCACAGCCTACAGGTTGAGAACCATTGCTCTAGGGACCAGTGAGATTTCGAGCTCAAGGATTGGCAGGTTTTCAAGTCTCGAGCTTGGGCTTTTTACCTTACAACATTGAATGGAAACGTAAAATAAAAGGTGGTCATGATTACTCCTAAAGTATGGAGATTTATACTGTAGACATAAGAATGAAAACAGACAGAGAGAAGAGTCCAGGCTAAACATGGCCAGCAGACTAACCCAGACCATGAGAGGAGAGAGATGGGAAGGGGAGAGCAAGAGTGGAGCCTCCAACCAAAGCGGCCCAGGCTAGGGGGCCAAGAGACTGGCATAGCCAAAATCGCTCTGTTGTACAGGGAGGTGGGGGGAGCAAGAAGGGGAGGGAGAGGGGCTACAACTTCTGGGAGGAGCCACAGGTAGAGTGGTGCGGTGGAAATGGTTATCCCCTTTGATAAGTTAGAAAGGCATTCTCTCAAAAGCAAAGGAGAGAGGAGAGGGGGTGAAGAACTCTTGGAGGAATCAGGAAAAAGGTGGACAATATTTGGAATGTAAAACAAATTTTAAAAGACTCAAAAATGTATATTTTATAGATTTTTTCAGAGATCAAATATGCTAATGAAACACCAGAACCTAATTTGTGCGTCTAAAGCAATAATGACAGTGCCTTTTCCTAGTAACAACAAAAGATTTGGCTTAGAACAAGATTTTATTTTGGCGGCCACGTGCGAGCAGCAGGCCGGACATGCCTGATCGCCCCAATCAGGGAGCCCGGAGGGGTTAGATGCCTGGAGTTACTGTAAAAGACGTTGACCAGCAGGAGTTCGTCAGAGCTCTGACAGCCTTCCTCAAAAAGTCCGGGAAGCTTAAAGTCCCTGAATGGGTGGACACAGTCAAGCTTGCCAAACATAAAGAGCTCGCCCCATATGATGAGAACTGGTTCTACACACGAGCTGCTTCCACAGCGCGGTACCTGTACCTCCGTGGTGGTGCAGGGGTTGGCTCCATGACCAAGATCTACGGAGGACTGCAGAGAAACGTGTCAGGCCCAGCCACTTCCGCAGAGGCTCTAAGAGTGTGGCCCGCCGGGTCCTCCAAGCCCTGGAGGGGCTGAAAATGGTGGAAAAGGACCAAGATGGGGGCCGCAAGCTAACACCTCAGGGACAGAGAGATCTGGACAGGATTGCTGGACAGGTGGCAGCTGCCAACAAGAAGCATTAGAACAAAGGATGCGACTTCCGGTTTGGGACCGAGCCTAGAGCAGGTCGCAGGCAGCAGCTCCGTACCCAACCGCAGAAAACCAAGAAAAACAGGGACTCCCAGGAGCTTGAACTCACGCAGCATCCCAGGTAAGTTAAAAACAGCACTCACCCCAAACAGGGAGCAACAGGGACCCACTGGGACCCAGGAATTCGCTCCTGGCCCGGGGCGGGCTCCATCCGGTCTGGGCCCCAGCACTCGCGGATCCCGGGAGGCAGCTCTGCACCCAATCTCGCAGACTCCAGAGGAAGCGGGGCTCGCAGGACCTCTGTGCCAAGCAGGGTCTTGGGCTAGGAGGTGGCAGTGCTTGCCCCCGAACAGGGAGTGGCTAGGACCCACTGGGACCCAGGAGTTCACTCCAGGGCCGGAGCGTGGGTTCCTTCCGGTCTGTGCCAGAGCAGATCCCGAGAGTCAGCTCTGCACCCAATCTCACAGAACCTAGAGGGAGCGGGGCTCTCCGTGGCTCAAGCTAGCTCAAGCAGTTTCTTAGGCTAGGAGGTGGCAGTGCTCGCCCCCAATCAGGGAGCAACTGGGACCCACTGGGACCCACTGGGACTCATTGGGATCCAGGAATCCGCTCCTGACCCGGAGCCCCGGCCCCTTCCGGTTTCCACCTGAGCACCGAGCACATCTTGGGCCTCATCTCTAACTCAAGCAGCAAAACCCATCCCAATCAGTTCTGACACAACCTAGATAATAGGAAAGACAGGCCCCAGTCAGAGACAGCACTGGTAGCGCAAAGGTGACCCAGATGGCGAAAGGCAAGCGCAAGAACACAAGCACCAGCAACCCAAGGTACTTGCCAGCATCAGAACCTAGTTCTCCCACATTAGAAAGTCCTGAACTCCCCATATCACCAGGAAAACAAGAACCAGATCTAAAATCATTTCTAATGATGATGCTAGAGGACTACAAGAAGGAAGTAAATAACACTATCAAAAAACTTGAGGAGAACACAGGAAAACAGGATGAAGTCCTTAAAGAAACACAAAAATCCTTTAAAGAATTACAAGAAAACACAAACAAACAGATGAAGGAATTGAACAAAACCATCCAGGACATAAAAATGGAAGTGGAAACAATAAAGAAATCACAAAGGGAGACTATCCTGGAGATAGAAAACCTAAAAAAGAAATCAGGAGTCATAGACACAAGCATCACCAACAGAATACAAGAGATAGAAGAAAGAATCTCAGGTGCAGAAGATACCTTAGAAAATATTGACACAACTATCAAAGAAAATGCAAAATGCAAAAAGTTGCTATCTCAAAATATCCAGGAAATCCAGGACGCAATGAGAAGACCAAACCTAAGGATAATAGGTATAGATGAGAGTGAAGATTCCCAACTTAAAGGGCCAGTAAATATCTTCAACAAAATTATTGAGGAAAACTTCCCTAACCTAAGGAATGAGATGCCCATAATCACACAAGAAGCCTACAGAACGCCAAACAGACTAGATCAAAAAAGAAATACCTCCCGTCACATAATAATCAAGACCCAAAATGTACAAAACAAAGACAGAATTTTAAAAGCAGTAAGGGAAAAAGGCCAAATAACATATAAAGGCAAACCTATCAGAATTACACCTGACTTCTCACCAGATACTATAAAAGCCAGAAGATCCTGGACAAATATCATACAAACCCTAAGAGAACATAAATGCCAGCCCAAGCTACTTTACCCAGCAAAACTCTCAATTACCATAGACGGAGAAACTAAGATATTCCATGACAAAACTGAATTTACACAGTATCTTCCCACAAATCCAGCTTTACAAAGGATAATAGCAGGAAAGCTCCAATACAAGGAGGGCAATCATACCCCAGAAAGAGCAAGAAAATAATCCTTTTCCATCAAACCCAAAAGAAGATAACCACACAAACGATGTCTCCACTATTAGCAAAAATGACAGGAAGCAAGAACACCCTCTCCTTAATATCTCTTAACATCAATGGACTCAATTCCCCAATAAAAAGGCATAGGCTAACGGACTGGATACGCAAACAGGACCCAGCTTTTTGCTGCTTACAGGAAACCCACCTCAGTGACAAAGACAGACACTACCTTAGAGTAAAAGGTTGGAAAACAATTTTTCAAGCAAATGGTACTAAGAAACAAGCGGGAGTAGCCATTCTAATATCGAATAAAATCAACTTTCAACTTAAAACTATCAAAAAGGATAAGGAAGGGCATTTCATACTTGTCAAAGGAAAAGTCAACCAACATGAACTCTCAATTCTGAATATCTATGCGCCAAATACAAGAGCATCGAATTTCATAAAAGAAACCTTACTAAAGCTCAAAACACACATTGCACCTCACATAATAATAGTGGGAGACTTCAACACCCCACTCTCAGCAATGGATAAATCATGGAAACAGAAACTAAATAGAGATACAGTAAAACTAACAGAAGTTATGAACCAAATGGACTTAACAGATATCTATAGAACATTTCACCCTAAAGCAAAAGAATATACCTTTTTCTCAGCACCTCATGGTACCTTCTCCAAAATAGACCATATAATTGGGCACAAGACAGGCCTCAACAGATATAAGAAAATTGAAATAATTCCCTGCATCCTATCAGATCACCATGGTCTAAGGCTGGTCTTCAAAAATGACAAAGAGAATGGAAAGCCCACATTTACATGGAAACTGAACAACACCCTACTCCTTGATAATCAGGTAAGGGAAGAAATAAAGAAAGAAATTAAAAACTTTTTAGAATTTAATGAAAATGATGACACATCATACCAAAATTGATGGGATACAATGAAAGCAGTGCTAAGAGGAAAATTCATAGCTCTAAGTGCCTACAAAAAGAAACTGGAGGGAGCATACACTAACAGCTTGACAGAGCACCTGAAAGACCTAGAACAAAAAGAAGCTAATACACCCAAGAGGAGTAGAAGGCAGGAAATAATTAAACTCAGGGCTGAAATCAACCAAATTGAAACAAAAAGAACTATCCAAAGAATCAATAAAACCAGGAGCTGGTTCTTTGAGAAAATCAACAAGATAGATAAACCCTTAGCTAGACTAATCAGAGGGCAGAGAGACAGTATCCAAATTAATAAAATCAGAACTCAAAAGGGGGACATAACAACAGAAACTGAGGAAATTAAAAAAATCATCAGATCCTACTACAAAAGCCTACATTCAACAAAATTGGAAAATTTGGATGAAATGGACAATTTCCTAGACAAATACCAGTTGCCAATGTTAAATCAGGACCAGATAAACCATCTAAACAGTCCCATAACCCCAAAAGAAATAGAAGCAGTCATTAAAAGTCTCCCTACAAAGAAAAGCCCGGGACCAGACGGTTTTAGTGCAGAATTCTATCAGACCTTCAAGGAAGACCTAATCCCAATTCTTTTCAAACTATTCCACAAAATAGAAACAGAAGGTACACTACCCAACTCATTCTTTGAAGCCACAATTACACTCATACCTAAGCCACACAAAGACCCAACAAAGAAAGAGAACTTCAGGCCAATCTCCCTTATGAACATTGATGCAAAATTACTCAATAAAATTCTAGCGAACCGAATTCAAGAACACATCAAAACAATTATCCATCACGATCAAGTTGGCTTCATCCCAGGAATGCAGGGTTGGTTCAATATTCGGAAATCCATCAATGTAATCCATTATATAAACAAACTCAAAGAAAAAAACCACATGATCATCTCACTAGATGCTGAGAAAGCATTTGACAAAATTCAACACCCCTTCATGATAAAAGTCTTGGAAAGGTCAGGAATTCAAGGCCCATACCTAAACATAGTAAAAGCAATTTACAGCAAACCAGTAGCCAGCATTAAACTAAATGGAGAGAAACTTGAAGCAATCCCACTAAAATCAGGGACTAGGCAAGGCTGCCCACTCTCCCCCTACCTATTTAATATAGTACTGGAAGTCCTAGCCAGAGCAATTAGGCAACACAAGGAGGTCAAAGGGATACAAATTGGAAAGGAAGAAGTCAAAATCTCACTATTTGCAGATGATATGATAGTATACTTAAGTGACCCCAAAACTTCCACCAGAGAACTCCTAAACCTGATAAACAACTTTAGCAAAGTGGCTGGATATAAAATTAACTCAAGCAAATCAGTAGCCTTCCTCTACTCAAAAGATAAACTGGCTGAGAAAGAAATTATGGAAATGACACCCTTCAAAATAGTCACAGATAATATAAAATACCTTGGTGTGAACCTAACCAAGCAAGTAAAAGACCTGTATGACAAGAACTTCATTCCCCTGAAGAAAGAAATCGAAGCTGATCTCAGAAGATGGAAAGATCTCCCATGCTCATGGATTGGAAGGATTAATATAGTAAAAATGGCTATTTTGCCAAAAGCCATCTACAGATTTAATGCAATCCCCATCAAAATTCCCACTCAATTCTTCTCAGAGATAGAAAGAGCAATCTTAAAATTTATTTGGAATAACAAAAAACCCAGGATTGCGAAAACTACTCTCAGCAATAAAAGAACTTCTGGAGGAATCACCATCCCCGACTTCAAGCTGTACTACAAAGCAATAGTGATAAAAACTGCATGGTATTGGAACAGAGACAGGCAGGAGGATCAGTGGAATAGAATAGAAGATCCAGAAATGAACCCCCATACCTATGGTAACTTAATCTTTGACAAAGGGGCTAAAACCATCGAATGGAAAAAAGATAGCATCTTCAACAAATGGTGCTGGTCCAACTGGTGGTCAGCATGTAGAAAAAAGCAAATTGATCCATACTTATCTCCTTGTACAAAGCTCAATTCCAAGTGGATTAAGGACCTCCACCTAAAACCAGCCACACTGAAACTAATAGAAGAGAAACTGGGAAAAAGCCTGGAATACATAGGCACAGGGAAAAAGTTCCTGAACAGAACGCCAATGGCCTGTGCTCTAAGACCAAAAATTGACAAATGGGACCTCATAAAGCTGCAAAGCTTCTGTAAAGCAAAGGACACAGTCAATAGGACAGAGCGGCAACCAACAGATTGGGAAAAGATCTTCACCAACCCTACATCTGATAAAGGGCTAATATCCAAGGTATACAAAGAACTGAAGAAATTAGACTCTAGACAATCAAAGAACCCTATTAAAAAATGGAGCACAGAGCTGAACAAAGAATTCTCAACTGAGGAAGCTCGAATGGTTGAGAAGCACCTAAAGAAGTGTTCAGCATCCCTAGTCATCAGGGAAATGCAAATGAAAACAACACTGAGATTCCACCTCACACCAGTCAGAATGGCTAAGATCAAAAACACAGGTGACAGTACATGTTGGCGAGGATGTGGAGAAAGAGGAACACTCCTCCACTGTTGGTGGGATTGTAAACTGGTACAACCACTATGGAAGGCAGTCTGGCGGTATCTCAGAAAATTGAACATAGCGTTACCTAGGGACCCAGCTATACCACTCCTGGGCATATACCCAAAAGAAGTTTCACCATACAACAGGGACACATGCTCCACCATGTTTATAGCAGCCTTATTTATAATAGCCAGAAATTGGAAAGAACCCAGATGCCCTTCAACAGAAGAATGGATGCAGAAAATGTGGTACATTTATACAATGGAGTACTACTCAGCTATTAAAAACAATCAGTTCACAAAATTCCTAGGCAAATGGATGGAGCTGGAAAATATCATCTTGAGTGAGATGACCCAATCTCAAAGGAACATACATGGTATGCACTCACTGATAAGTGGATATTAGCCCAAAAGCTCACAATTTCTAAGAATCTTCATATAGACCACATAAAACTCACATAGAAGAAGGAAGACCAAAGTATGAATGCGTTGGTCCTTTTTAGAAGGAGCATCAAAAGTTTCAACCAGAACTCCCAAAGTCTAAACCACCAACCAGAGAGCACAAAGGGAGGGACTCACACACCGGTATAGGGAATTGAGGGTGACCTTGTTAGACTCCAGTGAAAGTGGAGGGCCAAGGTCCCCAAAAGTTTGGATCCCCTACTGTGTTGGAATTCGAGAGCAGGGAGATGGAACTGGGAGGATGTTTGGAGCACACCATCACAAAAATTAGGAGGAAGGGGTAGGGGATAAGGGATTTGGGGGGAGAATGAAAAAGGAGACAACATTGAAAGGTAAATACGTATAATACCCAATAAAAACCCCACACAGATAAAGAATTTAAAAAAAAAAGGAGAGTCTATTTATTTTAAATTAATTTCAAAAGTTTCTAGGAGATGCAAATTGGCTAAGATACTATTTTAAGCTCTCCACAAAAGAATTTAAATCTCTGTTCAATATTCTCAAGAGAGTGGTAAACCCTAACTTCCTCAACAGTTAATTGACAAAAGAGAGGTAATCTCACAAAAAGTAGAAAAAGCTATTTCTAATCGATATATCACATAGTCTGATTAATTGTCAGTGGAGCTATAAAAGTCCTTTGACAAAAGATTATTAATATAGATTTATATATCCTTAAATAAGGCCTTCATGACTCTCTGAGTGTGGAAGGAGCAACTCTTGGCGCTTCTGCCCTGATTTTACAAAAACTCTGAAAAATTGGCTTTAAAAACAAAAGAGGGGGAACGGTACCCCCTCAGAAGGAGTCCCCCTGAAATACTCTCCATCATGCCTTGTTCACTTTTCTCTCTCTAAAGCTGAAAGCTCATGGCAAATCTCTTGCTGACCATGTTGGTGACCTCTGGCACCACCAAGACCAACAAAACTTTGCCACAGATATGGGGAAGGACCCTCATACCCATAAAGGGAATGCCCCAGTCCCAGTTCCCTTATGGAGCCGAGGACTGATATGCCTGTCCAATACCACAGAAGGCACAGCTAACCGGCTACCACAAATATTAATGAAAAAAATAGATACCCTCACAAAGCCAGGCCCAATCATAAATACGATGAATAACAATTTACATCCAGGGAGAGAAATCTCCCTGAGAATCCCCTTCTTTTTTCTTTCCAGGTAAAATTGAATCACCCATGATGCCTGCTATTAGAAGTTCTAACCCAGATGGACCAGAAGCCAGGAGCCTCGCCCTTACCCTCACCCCCTACCTTTTCCCACCTGCACAAGAACCCCTGAAGCTGGGCAACTGCAAGATCCTGCTTGGCAACTGCAGATAGACTCAAAGCAATGTACCATATCATCTGAAGAATAGCAGGGAGACCATAACTCAAGCAGTGTGCCATATCTTCTGAAGAATAGCAGGTTGCAGTCCTCCTCGCCCCCACGAATAACCAGGACCCACCGGTCGGGTCAAGTGGCACCCAGACATGGGGCTCAAGGCACGGACCCATCCAGACGGACCCTCATTGAGAGGATGTGCGCACGACATCAAGATTGAGCAAGACAGAGATCATCGCCCGTGACCTGTCGTCCATGGAACCAGGTTGATGCTGCCATCAAGAAGGCAGTTGAAGTTCATTACCATCAGCTGAAAATTGCAGAGAATCCAGAAGTGACTCCGCAGGAGACTGACACAGCTGTCAGCTCCCCTGCCTCCCCCTACGGTCTACCCCTAGACTTCCACGCCCTCCAGAAGGGTTCCTGGTATGCCTGGCTTTGCCCTCATTTCTCTCGCTAGAGAGCTTGGCCTCTTGATCACCACAACAAAAATTGGCTTTTTCCTAAACCAAGGCCACCCTTGATATGGCCGCTAACATTGGGGAGCCTTCCTTTATGACAATATTACACCCCAAACTGACAAATGGTTGGTAACTTGAACATTTACAAGAGACTAGGATGGCTGTGAGTTAGCCCAATGACGGGATTATTGTAGGTCCACTTCCCAGGGGCCCACCCAATGCAGCCGAAAAGGAGTGCGTGGTGCTGGGAGTGGGTGCAGCCTACATGGCCTAAGACAGGGCTCTCACCCTCCTTTCACCCACATCAGAGTCCCTTGACGTTGCCCATCGTCGACAGCCTAAAGCCTTCGACCATCGATGTGACTCGTCTCACATCAGTGTTTTGGGGTTGTGAACTTGTCTAAGACCCCCCATAATTAGACATCCAAATTCAAAACTCACATAGTTGGGATTGAACATAAGACGCCTTCTCTAACTAAACAGAGAAGGGGGAGATGCCAGAAGCCAGGACCCTCGCCCTTACCCTTACCCCCTACCTTTCCCCACCTGCACAATGTCCTCTGAAGCTTGGCAACTGCAAGATCCTGCTTAGCAACTGCATATAGACTCAAAGCAGAGTACCATGTCTTCTTAAGAATAGCAGGGAGACCATAACTCAAGCAGTGTACCATATCTTCTGAAGAACTGCAGGTAGATCATAATTCAAGGCAGTGTACCATATAGACCATGACATGTTTCAAGGCACAGGCCAAGAAGATTTTGTACTTTTCCACCACCTGGACCCTCTTACCCCCTCCCCTTGTAAAACATGCTATAAAAAAGCATTTCATGTTCAAAAAAAAAAAAGAAATTAATAAAAAAAGAAAAAAAAAAAACCACCACCTCTCTCACCTCTGTAAACACCTTCTTTCTCCTATAAAGGGGACTTCAAGAGGCCAGCAAAAATTGCTTTCTCAAATTCTGACTTAGTGTGAGGCAGCAGACTGGCCAGTCCTTGTGTATCTCAAAAAATCAGCTTCTTTTAATTGGATGATCGTGGATTTGGTCTTTTGTAGGTCTTCACCTGTCAATAAAAAATTGATGACCAAAAAAAAAAAAAAAAAAAGAACAAAGGATGCTGGTTAATAAATGGCCTCATTCATTAAAAAAAAAAAAAGATTTTATTTTATGTTAAGATAATTCCTTATCATTTCTGCTGATTTTGCCAAGCTCCTGACTAGATAGAAGCTTTACAAAGTCAAGGTTCATATGTATCTGTTTACATTAAAGCCTTTTAAATTAGTATTTTATAAGCAATTTATAAGCACTTTATAATTTTATAAGCAACCATCTTAAATTTATTTTAGTACACTTAATATCCTATGTATCAGTACCTATATATGTATAATGTGTGTCTAAACTTTACATACTATACAAAGTTTACAAGATAAAAGATGTAAATTTAATACATGCAAAGTGACCAATAACTACTGTTTTATACAACATGCCTTTTAATTGAACATATAAAATAAACTACCCAGCAAAAATCTTGCTGGGGCCAGGCAGTGGTGGTGCACGCCTTTAATCCAGGCACTTGGGAGGCAGAGGCAGGCGGATTTCTGAGTTCAAGGCCAGCCTAGTCTACAGAGTGAGTTCCAGGACAGCCAGGGCTACACAGAGAAACCCTGTCTTGAAAAACAAAACAACAACAACAAAAAAAATCTTATGACATTTTCTGCTTCTCTTTCTCTCTCTTGCCTGAATATGATTAGATTCAGTTTTGTTTGTATATCTTTCTCTTCCGGATCCTCCTCATCTTCCTACATAGAAAAAAAAAATGTAGACCAGACTAGACTTGAACTCAGAGATCTGCCTGCTTCTGCTTCCTTAGTTTTGAAATTAAAGGCCTGGGTCACACAATTAGCCATCTCTGATATTTTAAATAAGTGTCATGTGGGTGAGAACCTGCCCTGTTAGCATGTCATCTAAATGCATTTGTCTTAACTAAAGTCTTCATACTCGTGTACATAAGATGCATTCGTCTACTAGAAAGTGAAACAGTGGCCTCTAGCTTTGTTCTCTGAGTTGTAAGAGACCTAAAACTAGATTTCTGTCAGTGCTACGGACTTATTTTTCTACTGAGCCATAGATTCTAAACTTTATATTCAAACTAGGAGCCGATACATACATGAGTCCTGTGTGGTTCTGTATCATTGTTGCTGGCTCCTTTCTTTGTGTGTTAAGCGCATACAAACCTAGGAGGCAAAGCTTCAGAAAACGCTTTACCCTGTTAATGCTGCCAACCTTTCCTTGGTTGTATTGAATCTTGGCTAGTCTCTTTAAGCAAAGATAATCAGACATGTTCTAACCCTTTCCATTCCAAGCAGCATCTCCTAGTTAATAAAGATTACTGCTCGTCGTTCACCCAAGGCTTTGTGAATCCGTGAACAAGTAGTTATTCGCTCTTATTGATGGCGTTCTGTGAAGCTTTTTGGTTGCTGTCTGTTAACGTCCACAGAAGTACAACTTTTGACAGAAAGAATCTGAGTAGTGTTTGTGAGATGACAGGACATCACCCATAGGATATACAGAACTCAAGTGCGAGAGTGGCCTCCAGGTGCCTTTACCCTAAGGACCATTGCTTCTATTACTTGCTGTATTAGCCATTCATATGTAAAGTTTTTACAAAGATCCCATGTGCCACCATTGCCCAGCATGTGTTATCTTCTTTGCTCTACATTTAAAAGTTGGCAAGGAAAAACTCAATCACTTGATTTTCCAGGCTGCACTAAATGAGTATCATTTGGAATCGTCTGTGTAGAGCCTCATTCTGACCCCTTTCAGATACTTCTACTGAATGTGAGTCAGAGTTTGAGACTCTTTTGATCTTGAGGCCAGAACAAGTGGCCCTGACCTTTGCATTTGTGACACTCTTAGTTTGCAGCTGACGTATGACACACAAGCACATACATTAGAGGACAAGTTAGAGCTGGAGATTAGCCCGCATCCACTAACCCAGATGGTACCCTGGTGCAATGCTGTTTCTACCAGGAGCTAGACCCTTCTCTCATGTACACAATGTCATCATGTGACCTCTTTTTGGCTCAGTGCATCCATCAACATTCTGATTTTGTAAATGTATTGTTTGTAACACCTTTTGCTTTCCCCTAGGGTTCTTCTTGTTTGTCCCATGAGACAATGTTATTATCCAAACTGTATTCAGTGAACTAAGGCTTTGTGAGGCCAAATGATAGGCCCAAAGGTTTCTCCTCAGAGTGGCAGAATTTCCTGAAATCCACAGGTCTTTGGCCTCTTGGACTGGGAGTCTTGCACTATATCTCACTACTGAGTGTGGTTACAGTCTCAAAAATAACAACCTAACTGACCTCATGACCCAAGCCTAAGATGCGTTGGGGAACCACTCAACGTGCTTCCGGATTTTTGTCTTTATACCCAGGCTTCTGCTGGAGTAGCTCTGCTCCCTTCTCTTTGCTCCTGTGCCAAAACAGAACCCCTGCTTTCTGATTCAACTGTGTTATTTCAAAAAGCAATCTCTATTTTTCCAGTAACACCCACACTTCATTTTTTCACAGGCTTTTTTTTTTCATGCTAGAGAAGGGAACTGTGTTGGACAAAGCCATATAAAGATGACATCATAGGTTCAGTCTTCTGGCTCTAAACAGGCAGTCCTAATTCCTGTAATTGTTTAGCCATTGTGGCACTGAGCACGTCTCAGTCTCTTGCATAGCTATTCTCATCCTTCTGTTCTAGGTCCCTTTTTGAGTGAGAACTGAGGAACCTAGGTATTCGTTCTCTTCAATTCATCCTAGAACCACCTCCTAGATCGAATCAAAGGGCACATGTGTAAATTCCATCTTTAGACTGTGATTCCTGTCTTTGTCAGTAGGCAGGAAAACGTGCTTCTACTGTTTCCTGAACATGATTTTAGAAGTCAGAATTGCATTAGGGCAGTTGTTACAAATACAGACGGAAACCAAACGGTGAAGAGAATTTTCCCTTGCCGGTGCAAAGAGGAAGTAAAGGACAGTGCAGTGAATTCATAGTGAAGTTGACTCTCCAATGGATTCTCCATTATCTGTGGTTGTCTTTATCAAAGACAGGGTTTCGATGTGTGCCCCTGGCTTTCCTGGAACTCAGAGATCCCCCTACCTCTCTGCCTCTGCCTCTGCCTCCTGACTGTTGGGACTAAAGGCATGCACCACAATACCTAACCTTGTGGTTGTCTTTAAAGTAGCCATGATTTTATTTTGTAGAATAACAATAAATGGTTTTCTTTGTTCTTTACTTCTTCTTCTTCTTCTTCTTCTTCTTCTTCTTCTTCTTCTTCTTCTTCTTCTTTTGACATCTTTCTTGACTTTTCTAAAGTCACAAGGATGGGAAGCACTATCTTGAGGTTTGTGCCACGGGACAAGCAAATCTTCCAGGTGAAAGACACGATTACTGTCCTCGTGTGATCCCATAGCCAGGGCTGGCTCAGCAGTTCTCAGTGTATTGTGGAGATGGCTCGTTTACTATAATGCTATGTGCATTTATTTAAAGAATAGAGCACAGGACCAGCCTTAATGTCTATCAAAATTAAAATGGCTAAATAGACCGTGGAAATAGACCTTCAGTGTTGCAGCTATAAATAATGAGGTTGATAGAAATTTGGCAGGTAAAACACTTCCTGGAAAGACTGTGTTGGTCACCTGGCAATGCAGAACAAATAGGAAGGCCTACTAGGTTAAGGCCACAGATACTGTCTCCCAACAGGAGCCAGGAGGTGGATGCCTCTGAGTCTCTTAAGAAACTTCTGTCTGAGATGCTGTGCTAGTTTACTTATACTAGCCCAGGGAGTAGCACTATTAGAAGATGTTGCCATGTTGGAATAGGTGTGTCACTGTGGGCGTGGACTTTAAGACCCTCATCCTAGCTACCTGGAAGTCAGTGTTCTGCCAGCAGCCTTCAGATGAAGATGTAGAACTCTCAGCTTCTCCTGATCTTTGCTGCCATGTTTCTGCCTTGATGATAATGGACTGAACCTCTGAATCTGTAAGCCAGTCCCAATTAAACGTTGTCCTTGTAAGAGTTGCCTTGGTCATGGTGTCTGATCACAGCAGTAAAACCCTAACTAAGATGTCATAACCAGTATCATCTCAAGGCTCTGGTGAGTGCATCAGCTTCAGGTACTTACTGACTGTCGGTCAGTTACACATGTTCACAACCCAACACTTGCATTCACTAGAGGAAGAAGTAGTAAGGGCCAAAGTGGGAGGGGAAGAAGAGAAGGGAGAGGGAGGGAAAGAAAGCCTTTGAAAGAGCACAGCTGCAGGGCGGTGGTGGCACACGCTTTTAATCCCAGCATTTGGGGGGGCAGAGGCAGGTGGATTTCTGAGTTTGAGAGTTTAAGGCTAGCCTGGTCTACAGAGTGAGTTCCAGTCCTGCCAGGGCTACACAGAGAAACCCTGTCTTGAAAAAAACAAAAAAAAAAAAAGAAAAAAGAAAAAAAAAGAAAGAAAGAAAGAGAGAAAGAAAGAGCACAGCTTACCTCCGCTGCCACCAGCTGACCATCGCTGTGAATGCTCTGATTCAATGCAATATCATCCATTACCATTATGACTCTTTGAAGCTCAGCTCGTCCCAAATTTTCCCACAGGAACAACTTCAAGGCAGCTCCTGCATGCCTTTGACACAACCCCACTGCTTTTACACAGCCTCATTGCTGCATATCAAATGCTTCCAAAGAACTCTGTGCCTTTCTTAGCTCAGACATGGATCTGCCATTTCTCCAAGGAACCTGGGCTCCTTTCAGGAGGGAACAGATGTCATCTTGAAATCTGTTTCTGAGGACTGACTAGACACAGTGGCTTTGGTCTCTAATTCTCTGTAGATGATGATGATGGTGGTGGTGGTGATGGTGATGATGATGATGACGATCACCATCACCACCACCACCACCATCACCACCATCACCATCACCATGGTCTGAGTTACAACTGAGACCAATGTTATCGGTTACTGAATATTATTATTGGTAAGGTTTTTCAGAAGTCAGAGACAGACTAGTATACCTTTAAAGGTTAACAAATTATCCCATCTCTAATCTAATCAAACCAAATTATACAAACCTTCTTAAGCTTCTCTTCAATTTGCATCCCCTTCTCCCACAATAAAGAAAGAAAAGCAGGAAAAAGAGAAATGCCTGGTTTTCCTCTAGTTTCTCTAATAAATAAAACACGTTTGTCACTAACCCAGGCAAGCTATTATATTCACCTCCAAAGTGTCTTTTTGTTTTCAGCTAAGCTTTAGAACACCAGCAGTGGAGAAACACCAGGGTGAGGATGGTGAACCCCGAAGCCATGATTACACTAAGCAATTCTTCCTTGTAAGTTGCTGTTTCAGGTCAATTGTCAGAGCAACAGGGAAATGAAGGGATGTGTTTGCCCTGCAGACAGTTATAGACACCATCAAACTTCACCGTGGATCGTTCCCTTCAGTACAACCCACTCTACTTTGTTTGGGTGTGCTACCTAAATGAAAAACAAAAATCTCTCTTTACAGCCATAGCATGAAAATATGTGTTCAGGTTCATTTTTAAAGTATATAAAATGTTCCATGGTTCCAAAGCCAAAACTGCCTATGAAGAAGCATTCTTTTCACTGTTTACTTCGTCTTTGCCTCTTAATCCTGAGGTCTTCACTCCAATATCGAAGGTTTTATTAGTTTTGGGGGTAAGGTTTGTTTTAAAAAACATAAACACATAAAACTTACATATTTATCTCTCAACATTTCTCATGTAAAAGATGGCATACCATAAATATACTTTATTCACTTAACAGTATAACCTACAATTGGTGGATACCTGTATTTAAAGATATTCTTCATTCTTTTTGATAGTTGCTATATTTTAGTTATTTTTTCATTGCTATGATAAAATATTCAACAGAATGGAAGACTAGTTTATTGGGCTCATAGCTTTGAGGATATCAGTCCATCCTGGAGGGGAAGGCAGGGCGGCTGGGGTGGGTCTGTCCGTGGTCTTAGAAGCTCACAGAGTGGCTTATTCACACCTTAGTGCATCAGGAAGCAGAATCTTTGGACTAGAACAGTAAGTGGCTATAATCTGCAAGGTCTTTCCCAACAACTCACTTCTGTGAGCAAAGCCAGAGTCCAAAATGTTTCCACAACTTCCCCAAATAGTGTCATCTACTAAGGGTGGACTGAGTGTTCATACACACACTTCCATGGGAGACTCTTCAATTAAGTGTGACTGTGTGGCTGACTCTCTGTTCCCTGGAGGGGCCACAGCTCATCCAGTCCCTGCTGGACACTCAAGCTGTTCTGGCGTGTTCTGCCGCAGCTCTTTCCTTGTTTGTCTTCCTCTGGAAAACACACGACCTCACATTCTTGGGGGCCTATAGTTCCAACTTTTCTAAAATGTATTGGGGAAGCATACCTAAATTTGCATTTTCCTAAGGGTTAACAAGTAATGTCTCTCCACTTTTTGTTTTCTCCATATTTTTTTATTGGTTGGTGTATCAGCTTCTTTGGAGAAATGTCTAAGTCTGAAGTGTTGTGGTGATCTTTGTTTCTCTGTTTTTTGCGGGTTTTATAATTTTTCATTGAGTTTTAGGAGTTTATATATTCTGGATATGCATTCATCATCAAATATATGATCTGAAAATATTTTCCCTCTCTTTGAGTTACTTTACTATTGGCAGTATTGTTCAACGCACAGTTTTTAATATAAATAAAGCAGTATAATTTGTCTATTGTTTATGGTGCCAATAGCTTTGGAAAGTTCAAGAAAAAAAAAAGATTTAGTCTTCTTTCCTGCTCTATGCTATTGTCCCACATAATCCTCTCTGGAAATGTCCTCATAGACAAAAGTTCATTTCATCAGTCCTTCATCCAGTCAAATTGGCAACAAGATTACCTCTTATCAATCTGAAACCCAACCACATCTTCCTATGTCACACTTAATTTTCTTTCTTTCTCTCTCTCTCTTTCTCTCTTTCTTTCTTTCTTTCTTTATTTATTTTATTTTATTTTATTTTATTTTTGTTTTTTTGAGACAGGGTTTCTCTGTGTAGTCCTGGCTGTCCTGGGACTCACTCTGTAGAACAGGCTAGCCTCAAACTCAGAAATCTGCCTGCCTCTGCCTCCCAAGTGCTGGGATTAAAGGAGTGCGCCACCACCGCCCAATGACACTTAATTTTCAAATAAAGAGATTAACAAGGTCGTAATTCCCCCTAACATAGAACCCTTACCTACTATACAACCAAGAAATGCACAATCTTTCCGTGGAATATGTGGCAAAGTCTCTTGAGAAATGCTTACAATTAATATCCCATAGCTTAGCATGATAATATAAACTTAATACTTAAAATTGATATTAACTCAATCATTGTTATATTAAATAGCACAGGGAAAGGAGATGGAAGAAAACAAGGATATCTACTTGATATATGTGTGCAAACAACTGGTCACCTGTGGTCACAATTGGTATTTATGTCTTCTACTATCTATTCTGTACTCCCTCTGTCTTTGGCAATTACCTTAGCAGGTCTTTGTTCTTTACCTGAGTAGATTATATAAACCTTCATTCCTGAAGTGTCTGGACCACTTATTTACTTGGCCCTCACCAGATCCCTCTGGGATCTCCTACACTCCAGACATACTCTTTCTTTTTTTAAAAATTTATTTATTTTATTTATAAGAATACACTGCAGGTGTCTTCAGACACATACTAGAAGAGTGCATCAAATCATATTACAGATGGTTGTGAGCCACCATATGGTTGCTGGGAATTGAACTCAGGACCTCTGGCAGAGCAGTCAGCGCTCTTAACCACTGAGCCATCTCTCCAACCGCAGACATACTCTTTCTTAACTCCACTGTGGAGTAACAGTCCTACCTGGTAGTCCAGCTCAAGCCCCACCACAAACAATGCAACTGTTGTTGGCCTGCCAACTCAAAGGCATGGAGAGCCCAACGTGGCTAAGGGATGTCTTAGCTTTTTGCTCAATGGAATGATTGCTGAGTCTTCTGTTAGAAGCACTCCTCCCTCTGGAACCAAGACCTCTAGGCCAACAGAGCAGAAGGCTGTGGGACAGGAAGCAAACATCACTAGTGGATTGCTAGGGATGGAGGTATGTAGCACTACTCATTTCTGCACCATAATTCCTAGACCTTTAAACCTGGATTTAGTAATCCCAATAGGGATACTGGGTAAAATGAACGGCTGTAACTAGGGTTTTGGTAAAATAGTAATGAAGAGTACCAGGTAAGAAACATTCTACAGCACCACAATAAGGTTTTAAGTCTTTGGATAAACTTGTGTCCACAGACTGTGTAGCCTTTGCAAACACTTCTTAGCTCCCTCCTCAATACCTCCCTCCTCATATATGAGTAGTGTTGAGGACCATGCAGGAGGAACAAC
Source organism: Grammomys surdaster (assembly GCF_004785775.1). Taxonomy (NCBI): domain Eukaryota; kingdom Metazoa; phylum Chordata; class Mammalia; order Rodentia; family Muridae; genus Grammomys; species Grammomys surdaster. Next base: position 17,968,639 of record NW_021604597.1, on the reverse strand, counting down.
AAATGGCTTTAGAACGCATGGAATTCGACTTACCAGCTCACACAAGCACAATGGGTATGTTCCGGAGAGGCAGAGCCCAGGGGAATATGTGTCCTGAGGACTTCATTGCAGTTGTGGAGATTGTTGCTTAATCTAAGAACTGTAAGAAAACTCTAAGGGAGCTTCCAGCGTCTCACTGGGCAGTGTTACTGGCACTTATAATAATAATGCTTGCTCTCTTTCAGGCATTGCTGGGGGAGCAGATTAACGATTCAGTCACCACCCTTGTAAAGAACTTAAAAAATGTAGACTGTTAGCTTTGACCGCCAGCCCTAGAAAGAATTTGGAGATACAGATTGTTAGTGAAGTTAGGTTAAGATAGTTTTGCTGGTGGCTCTGATGTAGAAAATCTTCGGGAACAATTTGAAGTTGAGACAGGCACACTCTTAATAGTAGAGGTAGGGAACTTTTTGAAGTCAGAGAACAACAGTGGCAGCCTAACTACTTGCATTAGCTGACATGACTGAACTGGTGATTTAGGTGGTGATTGGCTTCTTGTACCTATTTTTGCCCTCAGCTTCCTGATATGATTTAATAAAAAATTGTTAAACGAGTAGATGTGCACCCTGAGGATTTAAAGTAGAAATAACTGATTTTTTAATATAAAAGTTTAAATTCATGATTTTTAAAAAATTTTTATAAGATTACTTTTTAAGATAAAAAAAATAATTGATTCTTTCTTTGTAACCACAAATTGCAGCCTGCCAGTAAAAGCAACTGGCTGAGAAAATTACCTTGCTTGTTCACACTTTGTTAGTCTATAACAGGTTGCTTAGTTATGAATGTATATGGGTTCTTGGGAATAATTTGACTTCTTCACCTTTGATACGTAATGTGTTTTTTGTGTAAATGTATTGGGAAACATAGGGTTTTGTTTGTTTTTATAATCATTCACTAGAAGAAAAATAGAATGTAGTCACATTGTGACTTCTATACTGCTTCAAAGGTTTTGCTGAGATATATAAGCCGTGGGAGAAAAAAAATAAAATGGTTGAAACCTGCTTGTTGGAGTTTTCTCCACCCATCAAATGTGTATGTGTGTGTGTATCTACATATGTGTATGTGTGTATATGTATGTATGCATGTATGTATGTATGTATGTATGTATGCATGTATGTATATAAAGTGTTGGAGTTTTACTCCATCAAAAGTGTGTGTGTGTGTGTATGTATGTATGTGTGTGTGCATGTATGTATGTGTGTGTATGTATGTATGTGTGTGTGTATGTATGTATATAGAGAGTTGGAACTTGCTTCATCTGCTAGTGTGTGCCTGCTTTATTGTCACCAGCCCTACATCTACTCATTGGATGGCTGGACATACTGTCAGAGCTGCTATCAGAACAGTAAAAGATGGAGCAGGTTCTCTAGAAGAAGCAGGAGTTGAATATATTGTACATTGGTAAACCTTTCTTGTCCCTGTGACAGAATGCCTGAGATAAACAGCTTCCCGCTTTATTTTGGTTCCTAGTTTCAAAGAGTTCACGCTATGGTCACTTAGCCACATGCACTTGGACACAACCTCATTGACTCTAGGAACATGTGATAGGGAACAGTGGTTCCTTCATTGTGGACACAAAACAGGAAACGAAGGCCTAAAGAAGGAGCTGGAGATAGCCTCCACGGGCATTCCCACTGACCTACCTCTTCTAAACCCCTTTCTTACCTTTCTCCACCTCCCCAATTATAAATGCCTCTATATGATGGATCCAGCAAGGAATTAATCCATTTATTAGGTCAGAACACTGAAGTGGAAACTTTTGGTTTCTTTGGAAAGTCTGTTCTATCAAATGATGATTTACTGGGGAACACAGGTGAAAGGATGTTTTGCTGAAGCAGACACAGGTGAAAGGATGTTTTGCTGAAGCAGACACAGGTGAAAGGATGTTTTGCTATAGCAGACACGTGAAAGGACACGTGATGAAGGAGTATAAACGTGACCCCACAGACAGTGGGAGCTTGAGCATTGGTTTGCTTTGCTCCGTCTTGCTAATGACATGCGTGTATTGGTTCAGCTCATGTTGCATGCAGAACTCCATTTGTGATGAAACCACAGAGAAAAATCTCACCAGACAACTTCTCGTGGGGTTCCTCTGGCATTAGGCCAGTTGGCAAGCTTTGTGGTTTCTTCTGGATTGAACTGCCCTTGCTGGTTCATGTGTGGTATCTGCCAAACAGACTGGGATGCAGATGCTGATTCCTGTGTGGTGTCTGACCAGTGGACTGGTCTGCAGCTGCTGATTCATGTTTGTTGTTTGCTAATGGACTGGATTGAGAACAATGAAGATTGGACCCACCTCTGAAGAACTATTTCTAAACAGGTCCACTTCACCCGTGACCTAATAACTTTTCTTTTCCACTACCTCTGGTGGGTGGTGGGCTAGAGGAGAAGTTGAACCTTATTAGGGTGGTTTGAGAAAAAGTTATGCCCTTATGATCTAATCATCTCCAAAGATTTCATCACCACAGGGGTGCGAACTATCTGCATGTGTCTGTCTGTCTGTCTGTCTGTCTGTCTGTCTGTCTGTCTGTCTGTCTGTGTGGGGGTATGTGCACACAAGTGCTGCAGAGGCCAGATGACTGCCCTGAAGCCGGAGTTACAGGAGGCTAGGAGTCATCCCAGTGTGGCTGCTGGGAACTGAATTTGGGTCCTCTGCAAGAGCATCAAGTACTCATAACCAGAATTCACCATTAACCCCGCTCTTTCTTTTATGTGCAAAACTAAAGAAGCTAAGGCTAGTTTCTCCCCTTTCGACTTCCATATGGGAGCCTAGAAGTTTAGTGTTTCCCTTCCCAACGTCTATTAGTTTCTCATAAAGTCGCCCTGCAGGTTAGGTGTTCAATGAGCTAGTCTGTCCTAAGAGCAGACCTGTTTTAGAAACACCTAGTGCTCCAGGGCATTTCAAATTGGTTCTTTTTCCTTTTCTTTTTTCTTTTTTTTTCTTTTTTCCTTTTCTACTACCAGATGTACCAGACGAGTTTTCTCTGCTGAATATATGAGGATGTAATAGAATTCCAGGAGCAACACCCACAAGTGTGGGACCTGCCTCCACGACTCTCAGACTTGCCCACAGTGAGCATCCAGCAATTTACCAACCCCAGGCGGTCAGCCCTAAACACAACCTGTAAGAGCAACAGTAAATGGGCTCCGCAGGCTACAATTGGTTTCTTAAGGATGGCCATTTTGACAGGAAGAACTGGAATTTCAATGCTTGTTGTTGTCCTTCAGTGTTTTAATCTGCATTTCCCTGGTGGCTCGAGGTGCTGGACATTTTCCCCATATGTTTACAGGCCAGTTGTACTTCACTTTGTGAGAACTGTGCAATTACCCCATCCACTGGATCCTTTCATTTTGTGGTACTTGGCTTTTTGAGTTCTTTATATATTCTAGGATATAGTAGTCCTGTCGGACGTATAGATAGCAAATGCTTTCTTTCTGTGACTCTTTCTTCCTTGGCTCTGCAGGTGATCTTCAATTTCAGGAAGTCCCATTTTCAATCCTCGGTTTTGTTTTTGGGTAAGTGTACTTAGTCCTTTCTCAGGAAGTCCTTGCTTTCCATATTTTGAAATGTTTTCCCCTAATACACTGAGAGTTTCAGGTCTCCCAGGAAGGCCTTTGCTCTGTTTTGAATAGAGTTTTGTACAGGGGGCGTGTGTGTGTATGTGTGTGTGTGCGTGAGAGAGAGAGAGAGAGAGAGAGAGAGAGAGAGAGAGAGAGAGAGAGA
>NW_021604597.1:17925300-17964866 GCF_004785775.1 Grammomys surdaster | reverse complement strand
AGAGAGAGAGAGAGAGAGAGAGAGAGAGAGAGAGAGAGAGAGAGAGAAGAGAGAGATCTAGTCTCTTTTTTGTCCATACAGATAGCTGTTGTTTGCAGCACTATTTGTAGAAGAGGTTATGTGTCAGTCGGGCAGTGGTGGCTCACGCCTTTAATCCCAGCACTTGGGAGGCAGAAGCAGGTGGATTTCTGAGTTTGAAGCCAGCCTGGTCTACAGAGTGAGTTCCAGGACAGCCAGGACTACACAGAGAAACCCTGTCTCAAAAACAAAACAAAACAGAAGAAGAGGTTATGTGTTCTCTGATGTATAGGGATTTTATGTTTAGATGTTTGTCAAAAAAATTTAGGCAGCTGTAGCAAGTTATTTCTGAGTCCTGTATTCTATTCCACTGATGTCTGTTTCTGTGTCAGTACCACACTATTGGTATTACTTTGGTCCTGTAACATAACTGAAAACCTGGCATAGTGATACCTCAAGAATTTTTCTTTTTTGTTCAGAACTGCTTTGGATATCCAAGGTATTTTTTGGCTGGTTCCATATGAGTTTTACAATTGTGGTTTTCTATTTCTGTTAAGACTGTCATTGGAATTTTGATTCATTGAATATTTAGATGGCTTTTGAAACTATATAGAACCATTTCACATTATTAATATATTAGTATAATATATAATATTGATGTGTTAATATAATAGTGTGTGAAGAGGGCAAAAAGTTCTTTAAAAGTTCTTTTGCACACAGATAAGATCTGGAGAAGCCAGGAGATTTAAACATACAGGCATCCTTCAGAGGATGAAGATGTTTAACCTCTTCTTCCTGAAATGCTGGGGATGAATAAAGTTTTCAGAGTGGGAATCTTTTGCTATCTGATTAACCATGTTCTGCCCATATCCCCAAGATTATTATGTTTATCCCAGAGTTTTCCCTTAAAACCTCAAGGTTACTTCTAGGCCATAAAACCCATCCTTTTGAGGGAAGTCATTTGCACTTTATAGCACCCTAAGTGACTTCCACCTTATCTTAGGGCCTGGCCAATCCTGACTCCTACCATTCTCCCTAGACCCTTCCCTTGAGCACTGTTTCTAACAATGATCAGCTTATAGATGTACCCAGTACTAACAAGTACCCAGCTTATAAAGCTGTATGTACGTTGTAAAGAGCTTCAATGTAAACATGTCTTAACCTTTGCTGTATTCACAGGGCTGAGTTAAAATTGTTATCAGAAAGCTTTCCCCAAAGTTGTGCTGCATTTAAATATGGCTAAAATAAATGAACTGGTGTCAGACTCTTGAAGTCTTGGCCCAGCACCAGGTACCTAAACCAGGCTGAACCAAGCTTCATTCTTCCCTCACCCAGACTGTTTCCCTGCCAGCTTTAAAGCCTGCAGGATCCTGCACATCACCGTTGATAATGAGAATCTGTAAGTATGACGAAGCTCTCCATCTTTTAGTGTCTACTTCAATTTCTCTCTTCAGGGTTTTATGCTTTTACTGTAGAGGCATTTCGCTTTTTTAGACTTTTCTCCCAACGATCTTTCTTTCTTTCCTTTCTAAAAATTACTTTAATTTTTAATGTATTTTACAAGCAAGTATGTCAGTGTACTATGTGTGTGTCTGGTACCCATGGAGGCCAGAAAAGGGTGTCAAGTCTGATAGAACTGGAGTTCTGGAAGCTGTGAGCCATTATGTAGGTGCTGGGAGTTGAACCCAGGTCCTCTGGAGGAGCAGCCTGTGTTCATAACCAGAGTCATCTCTTCAGATCCTGATATTTCTTTTTTTCAAAAGCTATTATGATTTTGTTCTTAGCATGTTTATTACTGTTATATAGGAAAGTTGCTGATTTTAAAAAATGTTTTCTTTTTTTGTCCTGCCACTTTGCTGGATACTTATTTAATTCTAAGAGTATTTTGGTGAAGTCTGTTGGGCCTTCTATGCAAAAGACTAGACCATCTACAAATGAGACTTTTTCTTATTTGTGTCCTTTTGCTTTTTATTTCTTATTCTAATACTACTTGATGCAGGGAATTGTATATGAATGAAGGAGACAGAAACTCTTATCTCACTGCTGACTTCAGTACAATTTGAGTTTTTTCCACTTTTAGCATAAAGGGATGTTAAACTTTGTCAAAGGCTTTGTCTGCATCTTTTGGTAAAGTCACGTAATTTCTACTCATGATGTATTACATTTGCTGAATTTTCTATCTTTGTATCATCATTGCACCCAAAGAATGAATACAATTTGATCATGGTGAATGATATTTTTTAAAAATATATATTGAAAATACAGTGTATTCTAATTTTGGTTTTCCCTCCCTTGACCCATCCCACCTCCCATTCCATCTGGATCCATCCCTTTACTGTCTCTTGTTAGGGGAAAAAAAAGTCATCTAAGGCATCTAATAATAAGATAAAGTAGAAAGGAACCAATCAGAAAAGGACAAGGGAGACAGGAAAACAGAAGGAAAGGGACCAAAGAAAAAGCACAAGAAACACATGTAGATGCAGAGGCACACATTCACACCCACAAGAATCCTATAAAATCGTAACACCTGAAGCTATAATATATTTGCTTTAAGGAAAGCTCTAAGGAGCTCTAAGAAAAAAAAAAAATACTGCCCTGATACCTCATTACGAGTCAAAAACCTTCCAAATGTGCTGTTGAGTTGGTTTTCTGTTGACCACCTACAGCTAAGCATCAGGCCTACCCTTGAGAGTAGTTTCTCCTGTTAGAATCTCTCATAGAAAACTTTTAGTTTTCATTTGCAAATTGTTATCAATTGAGGATAGCTTCTGGGTTAGGGTTGGGTGCTATGTCCACTCTCCTTTCAGCTCCGGGATCCATCTGACTCAGGCCCATGCAGGCTATGTGTGTGTTGCCACAGTCTCTGTGAGTTCATAGGAACATCAATCCTGTTGATTTAGACGTCTCATTTCAGTGGTGTCCTCCATCCCTCTGGCTCTTGTATTCTTTGTGCCTCCTCACCTACAGAGTTCTCTGAGCCCTGGGGGCAGGGATTTGAGGGAGATAACCTGTTTAGGATTGAGTGCTCCAAGGTCTCTCACTGCTTGAGGGTCTCTGTATTTATTCTAGTCTGCTGCAGAAGGAAGCTTCTCTGAATGATACCTGAGCAAAGCACTGATCTATGAATATAGAAGAATGTCAGTAGGGGTCATTTTATTGCTACTTTTCTTTTTCTTTTTTTAGAATAGTAGTATTTGGTTTTACCCTTGTTCCCTGGGCTATCTAGTCTCAGGTTCTTGATCACGAAAGTGTTAGGTATGGGTTCCATCTCATGAAATGGACCTTAAATCAAATTGGATGGTTACTCCTACAGGCTTTAGGCCACCATTGCATTAGCATATCTTGGAAGTGAGAAACCACTGTAGATCAAGGGTCTTCTTCCTGAGTTTGTGGTTACTTTTTTTGGGGGGGGGGGTGCAGCGAACGTTTATTGATGGTATCTCAGAGAGTAAGGAGGGTTCCCTAGGCCCCTCCTGTTGTTATCGGGGTCCGGGAAGGAAATTGTGAGGGAGATGCTCAGTGTTGGGGACAGGGACTCCTCAGCAACCAAGAGCCTCTCTTGCTCTCAGTGTCCTTGCTGGGGTGGGTGGTCCAGGGTTTCTTACTCCTTGGAGGCCATGTAGGCCATGACGTCCATGACCCTGTTGCTGTAGCCGTATTCATTGTCATACCAGGAAACGAGCTTTACAAAGTTGTCATTGAGAGCAATGCCAGCCCCAGCATCAAAGGTGGAGGAGTGTGAGTTGCTGTTGAAGTCACAGGAGACAACCTGGTCCTCAGTGTAGCCCAGGATGCCCTTCAGTGGGCCCTCAGATGCCTGCTTCACCACCTTTTTGATGTCATCATACTTGGCAGGTTTCTCCAGGCGGCATGTCAGATCCACAATGGATACATTGGGGGTAGGAACATGGAAGGCCATGCCAGTGAGCTTCCCGTTCAGCTCCAGGATGACCTTGCCCACAGCCTTGGCAGCACCAGTGGATGCAGGGATGATGTTCTGGGCAGCCCCATGGCCATCATGCCACAGCTTTCCAGAGGGGCCATCCACAGTCTTCTGAGTGGCAGTGATGGCATGGACTGTGCTCATGAGCCCTTCCACGATGCCAAAGTTGTCATGGATGACCTTGGCCAGGGGGGCTAAGCAGTTGGTGGTGCAGGACACATTGCTGACAATCTTGAGCGAGTTGTCATACTTCTCATGGTTCACACCCATCACAAACATGGGGGCATCAGCAGAAGGGGCAGAGATGATGACTCTTTTGGCCCCACCCTTCAAGTGGGCCCCGGCCTTCTCCACGGTGGTGAAGACGCCAGTGGACTCCACGACATACTCAGCACTAGCATCACCCCATTTGATGTTAGCGGGATCTCGCTCCTGGAAGATGGTGATGGCAAGATGGTGATGGCCTTCCCGTTGATGACAAGCTTCCCATTCTCAGCCTTGACTGTGCCGTTGAACTTGCCATGGGTGGAGTCGTACTGGAACATGTAGACCATGTAGTTGAGGTCAATGAAGTTCACACCGACCTTCACCATTTTGTCTATCGGATGAGGCTGGCACTGCACAAGAAGATGCGGTGATCTCTGGAACAGGGAGGAGCAGAGAGCCTTTTTTTTTTTTTTGATGGCATGTGGAGAACTGTCTGGTACCAAGAACACTAGCCTGTAGGAGTGAATACTTATCTGGAATCATTTGACCTGTGACAGGTAGGTCCGAGTTTCCCTGAAGCTTACATGGATTTGTAAGTTACAAAAGGAGACTACTACCATTGTCTGAAATCTGTATTGAAATCTTCGTCATAGCAAAAGCAGTTATCAAGTATCTAGACAACTGGAGAGGACTCACACTTTGAGCCACAGGAAAAACTTGGAGACCCCAAAATGATTCTAGGTTAAAAGTATGAATACACATTCCTCTGTCCTCTGTCCAGAGAGCTGGATTTTGTAGATTAGACAGAGGTGGTTTTAGCACAATGAGACATATCTTTAAATCATTTTCTTAGATGGTTTGTCCTAGTTCAAGTTATCATTGCTGGGATGAAACACAATGACCAAGCAACTTGCGGAGGAAAGGGTTTATTTCAGCTCATACTTCCAGGTATCAGTCCATCACTGAGAAATGTCAGGCCTGGAGCCTGGAGGCAGGAGCTGAGGCAGAGGCCAGGAAGGATTTCTCACTGCTTGCTCCTCATGCCTGGTTGTGCCCTTCCCCCAGCCTTGAGCAGGCCTGAGAGACCTTGTTTACCACAATAGACCAAACAATAGGACTCTGGAGGCATTGCCTGCCTTGGCATTGCCAGCCTTGGCACCTCCTTGACTGCCCTGTACTCAAGCTGAGAAGAATAGACTGCCTGCTGAGCTTGCCTTGACATCTCCGATTAAGTGTGGATTCCTCTCACCTCCAGCAGGATAGTTTCCGCTCATCCTCAGCCGGATGAAGCAAGAAGGAACTCTGGGGGTGGGGGTGGGTTATCCCCTTTAAATTAGAAGCTGAATATTAAAGCATTGAGCCTCAATCAGAAACCTTTGCCCTGGCTTCATCTCTTCTCGCCCTCCTGTCCCTTCCCAGCCTCTCTTTCAGGTGAACCCGGTCGACTGAAGCCAGCCTTCTTATAGAACCCAGAACCACCAGCACAGGGATGGTACCATCCACAATGGACTGGCTCTTTTCTCATCAATCACTAATTAAGAAAAATCAGAGCTTATGAAGGCATTTTCTCAGTTGAGGTTTTTCTCCTGTTTAGATAATTCTAGTTTTTGTCAAGTTGATATAAAACTAACTAGGATATTTTTATAATTTACATTTGTATATTTTAAGCCTTTTTTATTTAATCATTTATTTGGAGAGATGCATGGTTTGTTACTGAGAATAGTCATTGTAAAGCAAATTGCTTTAAATAAAAAAATAGTAAAAAGTTACACTGAAACTTGTTCATCTTTTAATATGAAGCCTGTCAGCAAGGCAAACCTGGCTGTGAGTTTGCATTTTTTACCAGGTGACCAAGGAGCTCTAAAAAAGCAAGGTCTGGTTTTCATATATGAAATGCACTGACCAAGTAGCTGCCATTAAACTTTTTTTTTTTTTGGTTTTTAGAGACAGAGTTTCTCTGTGTAGTCCTGGCTGTCCTGGAACTCACTCTGTAGACCAGGCTGGCCTCGAACTCAGAAATCTCTGCATATGTCAAAGCAGTGATGTTTGCAGATAGTCAATTTTGAGGACATTCAAGGACAATCATTTTGGTTTGGTTTATGACATTGTTTTGAGATAAAGATGACAACCAGAAGAACTGTTATCTAGTCTTTTTTTTTTTAAAGAGATAACCACCAAACATGACAAAATAAAATATAGCCAGATAAAGATCATCACATGGAAGGTAAGCAAAGCAACCCAACAGAAGAGTGTCCCAAGAGCATGTACAGGAACCAGAGACCCATACAAATGCTAAGACAAAAGCTATAATACTTATGCAAGGACCTAGTGCAGACCCCTGTTGTTCCTGTGCTTACCGCTTCAGGCCCTGTGAGTTCAAACCCACCCTGCTTAGTTAATTCCGGGGCCTTGTTCTCCTGGTGTCCTCCATTCTGTCTGGTTCTTGGACTTTTTTCACCTCCTTTTTTGTTTCCTTCTGTTTCCTTCTGCTGCTGAAGGAAGCTTCTCTTATGATCACTGGATAAGGCACTGATCTATGAGCAGAGCTGAGTATCACTAGGAGTCATTTTATTTGCAGAGAGCCGCGGTGAGCGGTGACAGCACTCGCCATTACAAGATGGCGCTGGCATCTGGTGCTCCCGCAAGTACAAGTGGACTGCGCATGTGCAAGTGGTGAAAGTGCGCCAAGTCATGGCCCATCCCGGGGCGTAATATGCGTTCCTGAGCAAACAGCCAATCAGATATGAACACACCGCTCCAGGGGTATATAAGCAGTGCCTTTTCGGGGCCCAGGGTCTTCCTCCTTTCATCACAATAAATGCTTGGTGCAGAAGGATCCTGGTGTCTGCGTGCGTTCTTGCTGGTGAGACGATTACTCGGGTCATATTTATTAATATATATACTTTTAAGACCAGTAGTGGTTAGCTCCGCCCTAGGTCTCTGGCCTATCTAGTCTCTGGTTCTTGGTTACCCAAGCAGTGCCAGGTAGGAGTTCTGACTCGTGGAGTGGGCTTTATGTAAGTCAAACCAGACATTGGTTGGCTACTCCCACAAATTCTGTGCTATCCTTGCCCAAGCATATCTTGCAGGCAGGACAGATTGTAGGTCAAAGATTTTTGTAGCTGAGTTGGTGTTTATGTTTCTCTTTGGTAGCCTGCTGACTACTTTGACACCAGTGACACTAGAACACAGGAGTGAAGGCCTGACTTCTCTATGTTTAATTAGTTGTGTGGGTGTGGTCTCAGTAATGGAGCCCCACTGTCAATTTGCAGACACTAACCCATTGTCTTAGCAAAAGACTGGATTGTTTAGGGATCTCCATGGGACCCCTTTGGCCAACAATTCAGCTGAATGTAACTCAGCCCTGATACTAAAAGACTCATTTAGTAACAAGAGGTAGCCTGTTGAAACTCTGTATCCCCCACTATTAGGGCCCCATTATACAGACCTCATTAGGATCACCTTCAGATAGTTTAGGATTTTGCACTGCACTAGATTTCCTTATCACCTTCAAATGCTCAGTTCCTGCTGTCTCTCTCTGCATTTTCTCCCTCTAGCCTATCTCCCCTCTCCCTCCCCACCTGATCCTCCCATTCCTTTCCCCACCCCGGTTCATCTGCAAAATCTATTCCATTTCTTCTTCCCAGGAGTATCCACGTGTTCCCCTGGGCCCTTCCTTTATATCTAGCCTCTCTTAGTCTATGGATTGTAAATTGGTTTTCATTTACTTTAACAGCTAATATCCACACATAAGGGAACACATACTATAGTTATCTTTCTGGGTCAGGGTTACCTCACTTAGGATTACTTTTTTTTTCTAGTTCTATCCATTTGCCTGCAGATTTCATGATCTTTTTTTTTCTTTATTCATTCTTCTGTTGAAGGACATCTAGGTTGTTTCCAGTGTCTGGCTATTACAAATAAAGCAGCAATGAACATGGTTGAGCAAGTGTCCTTGTAGCAGGATAGAGTGTCCTTTGGGTATATGCCCAAGAGTGGCATAGCTGGATCTTGAGGTACGTTGATTTTCAACTTTCTGAGGAACAACCACATTGATGTCTATAGTGGCTGTACACGTCTGCACTCCCACTAGCAATGGAAGTGTCCCCTTATTTCATACCTTTGCTAGCACAATCTGTAGCTTGTGTTATTGATCTTAGCCATTCTGACAGCTCTGAGACAGAATCTCAAAGTAGTTTTGATTTGCATTTCCCTGGTGGCTAAGGAGAGTGAACATTTCTTAAACAAAAAGCATCTGTTTTCAAACAGGGGTTGAGCCCCAGTTGCATATGCAGTATAATGTAGTAAGTTAAGATTACCTATGTATAGTTTTCCAATTATCAGCTCTTTTGTTGTGAGTTTGAAGCTAACTTTTTTTGTTACAGTTTTTACAGGTGTATTAACCAAACCCAATGAACTTAAAAAAAAATCTTAAAGTATAGAAAGTTTACATAATAGACTTACAAATCTTGAGTAAAAGTTTTAGAGATTTAAATAAAACAAACAAAAAAAAAAGACACACAGCAATCATCCCATTGGGAATTGTCGTTTTGTAGCTATTTTATTTTGTTTTTCCTTTCTCTGTCATAGGTTAGGTGTCCATAACACAATTTCAGAGCCAGCTTTTAATAAAGTAGAACAGAATACATAAAACAATGCTTTATACATACATAAAAACAATCCATACCCAAGAGACAGTCATGGACGGGAGAGGGGGTGCAATGAGGTGGGCGTACACAAGGCCAACTGGACTTGGGGTTTTCGTGTCCATGGGACGGCATTCTGGGGGTACCTGTCTTGCTCCAGTTTGGTGGTACAGAGATAGTAGCAGCCAGAATTACAGAGAGGGTGTTGGCTAGAAATAGAGGGCACTGAAGGGGAGCTATGGGTTAGCAGGGAGCAAGCACTGCAGCTGAGCTTGCTCTTTTACTCTCTCCAAGCTTGCTTGGTCAGGCTCCCAAGTCTACAACAAACACATGGGCACAGAAAACAGATCCATCCAACAGTAACTTACAAAGATGGAAGGTTCATGTAGTCAGAGGAGACAAGGCAGACAAGCATACAATGGCTACTTTCACTCACATAACCAATAGTTCCTAACCAAGGGGACAAGAGAGCATCTCTTTTTCTGCCCAGAGGTGGATTAACGATGTTGTCCCGTCCACCCTAAAACTTCTCCATATTGTCCAGACTCCAAAACAGAACAAAACAACTCACCAACTGCTCTGAGTTTCAGATGTACTTTGACAATTCTAAGTTTCAATTTGCAAATTTGTGACACAGTCTGAATTCCTGCCTAGGAGGCCACCTTGAGCTTGCTCCTATTTGAGAACCTTTTCCAGGCTCCTGACAGTTAATCTGTGGCAACCAAAGACTCAGACTTCAAAGTCCACCAGGGCTTCTCCCAGTTGTGGGCTCCCTGGGCTCCGAAGTCTTGGGGCTTCTCCAAGATCCCTGGCCCTACGTCTGGGTCTCCCAGGGATCTCACTGAGGCCTCAAAAAGGTACTGCCAGAGAAAGAATCCCAAACAAAACAAAATAAAATTTAAATGTAAAAGATAAAAAAAAAGCAAGTTTGTTTCAGTTATAGCAACATTGTGACAAACAGCCTTTTTTGAAATTCTGAGAACTGCTGCAAAAAGGGCTAGAGTGGTTAAAGGGACAAACCACAGTTGTCTCAACTCTGGAGATTTTTTGTTTGTTTGTTCTTGTTTTTTGTTTTTGTTTTTGTTTTTCGAGACAGGGTTTCTTTGTATAGCCGGGTTGTCCTGGAACTCACTCTGTAGACCAGGCTGGCCTCGAACTCAGAAATCCGCCTGCCTCTGCCTCCCAGTTGCTGGGATTACAGGCATGCGCCATCACTGCCCGGCAACTCTGGGGATTTTTTTTTATCATGTTTTTTGTTTTGTTTTGTTTCTGAGCAAGCAGCAGTAAATTGTGATAGTTTACATTTAAGGTTTTAGTAACCATGCTTTAAGATTACACACACACACACACACACACACACACACACACACTTGCAACTCTTTTAACATGTAAACCTTCAGCTTGTACAGGCTGTACCTTGTTAGCTTGCTTCGCCTTTTTCCAGACATTGAAGACTATTCTTTTTTTTTTTTTTTTACAGGGAACAGAGGCAGCTGCCTTTATTGAGGGCTATGGGCTGGCTGTCTTCACTCAAAGGACACACACTTAATCTTGAAGTCGCCATCTGCGGCCATGTAGCTGATGGCCTCCATGTTGAGACGGTTGGGGAACTTGAACTCATGTCCGTCTGGTAGTTTGATGGTCAAGTCAGCCTGGTCAAAGGTGATGCACACCTCCGTGATGCTCCCAGGCTGGAAGGGGAAGGCAGGCTCTCGCTGTTCGGTTCCCCAGGTCCCATTGTCCTTGCTGTTACACACAATGGTGTTGGCGTCTCCGTAGGCATTGAAGCGGGGGTTGAAGTGTAGGCACAGGTTGTTGCTGTCTTTTCCCAGGTTCAGCACAAAGCTCTTGGCGTCGGGGGCCACCTCTCCCCGAACTTTGAGACTTTCCCCAGGTTTGAGATTCAGGTTGCTGGCGACCAGACCACAGGCCATGATTGAATCGAAGAGATTCCTGCGACCACCTCCACCAGCTGTCAGAAGACTCCACCCGAGAGCGAAGACTATTCTTAAATTGACTGATTTGGACAAATTTCTTGCAAGACAGTATAAGGTTTTAAGACTAATTGCTATTTCTGCTTTTTTGTTTTGTTTTGAGACAGGGTTTCTCTGTGTATCCCTGGCTGTCCTGGAACTCACTCTGTAAACCGGGCTGGCCTCAAACTCAGAAATCCACCTGCCTCCCAAGTGCTGGGATTAAAGGCATGGGCCACCACTGCCCGGCTCTATTTCTGCTTTTGGAACCAAACTTATTTACTCTGCTCAAAAAGACAATTGCAAGATCCAATATTGTAACTTTGTGGGGTTGTTGCCTTTATAAGCCCTGGGCTGATATGGCTAGATGCTGCATATTGGGGGTGCTCTCAGTCAGTCCTGGTGCCAGGTGCCTGATGCTAGTATATAAATAAAAGCCTTTTTATTAAAATTTATTCATGGTCATGGTAAATCTCTGAGTGACCCCCAGACCCATATCAAAATGAAATTACAGAAGCAGAGTGAGCATGTGGTTAATATTTTAGATAGCAATTACACAAGCAGGGGAAATGAGACAGGTGCCTCTGAGATCAGTCTCCTCTTTACATTGCTGTCAAGACACAAGGGCTGATGGGGCTCACCTTAGGGTCATGGTCTAGACATTCCACAGTTAACAGTTTTTATGCTAAACATAAGGTCCTGCTGACTCTCTGGTCTGTCTGTCTGACTGTTCTTCCTTCTCTCTCTTTTCCTTCCTTCCTTCTTTCCTTCCTTCCTTCCTCCCTCCCTCCCTCCCTCCCTCCCTCCCTCCCTCCCTCCTTCCCTTCCTTTCTTCCTTCCTTCCTTTCTTCCTTTTTCTTTCTTTCCTCTTTCTTTGACAGTAACTTAGTTTGAAATGGAGCTAGTTTTTAATCATTACCATGAAAATGGCAGTTGCTGAGGAGAGGAGATTCTTGCATGCAACTGATTATAAGTCCAGTAGGAAGCTTCAGAGATCCAGCTCCCATGAGCTGTCACCCATGTTATAGAGAACATTTCAAGTGATACAGCTGCCTTTGAGTCACCTACACTTTTCTATGTAACCCCTCGACAATGTCCCTATATGTAACCCCAATTAACTCATTGGTATGCCAAGTTAAACTTCAGTGCAATCATTTTGGGGGTTGGAGTTGTTCTTTAGGAGTGCTCTGTCTGAGGTACATAGATGTTTGCTCTCAGTTCCTCAGGGAACATGGAAGATGTGCTTTCTGGTGTGTGTGTTGGGGGTCATAGTGGAAAAGAAGAAGATTTACATATTTTTTTAAGGCAGGGCCTCATGTAGTCCAGGTTGGAATTTTTGATACAGGAGGACAAGGAGGACCTTGAATGATCCTCCTGTCTTTACTTTCTAAGTGCTGGGTTTGTGCTGACATACCTGCATTTTCATAGCACTGGAGATGAAATCCAAGGCAAGTATTCTACCAAATACATCTACAGCCCCAGCTCCAAGAATCCTATGGCCAGATGATACTCTCTGAAACCATCTCCAGAATGGTTTATTTCTGCTCTGTACTGTTGCCTTTACCGATTTTGCAGTCTTACAGGACACACACACACACACACACACCAATAATGATGGCAAATGTCTTCATTTACCAAATGGCAAGGATGATATCTATCAAATCTGGTTGATTCATTAATAATCAACTGTTGCCATACATATGAACATTTGGTAATGGTTCAATGTCAGGAACATGCTAGTATCATTCCTGCATATTTTGTAACCTAAAACGAGATGGGGAGAAACTGAAGATGCTGTCTGCATCTGCATAGAATGTTACCATCCATCAGTCCGGGGAGACAGGAGGCACTGGAGACAAATGCTCAGGAGAATGAAAGATGTAGAAGTCAAGGAAGAAATATAACACAGCAAATCATCAATTAGGAGTGCATCCCAGCTGCTTCTAAGAATAATAAATTGTCAGACTTTTCCATCAAGTGAAGCAAGACAGGGTTACAGTGAGATTCTTGGAAAAATATGCATTGAATAATTCAACTGAGCAATTAGCAGCAGCACTCACTGGAAACCCCCTCTCCAGAACCCATCCTGGCATGCCACATAAGCTACATAGATTAAAAACTGTTACATTTTCATTTTCATCTGCAGGCAAACCTAAGGTCAAAATATAATATTTTCTATAAATTCAATGGATAGTTTAAACTTACAAAGAAGCACATGGCCATATAACTGTTGTTTGCTTGAAAAACTGCTAGGCTGTTTAACCATCTGACTGGTGCAATGATATTTGGGCAGGCAATGTGACCTCTTGGTACATGCTTTTCTTCTGGAGTCTGTAGGTAATGGTGGATTGTTTACTTGTTTTGCCTCTGTGAACTAAGCAAATAACCTGTCTTTCAGGCTCATTAAGTCTCAGTAAGAACCCTACATATCTATGATACATGTTCCAAGTTGTGGCAGAGTGGCAGGGCCCTGGTTTCTTTCCTATGATAGCACATAGACTCAGGACACACCCCTGTACTCAGAAAAGTGAGCGCTCACAGTTATGACAGGCCAATTCAGTATGGGGAAAGGCACATGGATAATAGTTAGCATTAGAATTAAAATGTAGAGATTTATGTTGTAGTTTTAAGTTATTTAAATCTGGCAAATCTGATACGGAGGTCACTATCCCTTCTTTAAAGTCCCTTGGTTGAACACAGGGTAGAATTCTGCCCCTTGGTTGTGTTGCAGCCATGATACTGTAACTCCCCCTCCTGAGAGCATCTTCTTGTCTGTTTCTGGAGGGCAGAGAGAGGTTGTAACTTGCTTGGATGAAATGTTGTGTATATGACCCTGTGTGATTCCCACGGCTATGGCTTAAAAACCCCAACTGTTCCCTGTCCTCTCCTGGATGTGGCCCATAGTCAGGTAACTTAACTCACCGGAGGATGGAAGGCTAACACTGTGCACAGATAGGTGAGTGAGGCTACTTTCAGTTCAGCTGACTCCTCAGTAGAGGGAATTAGTACATGACACAGTGCTGAGGCGTTTAAAGGGGAACACCTTCTTTAGCTCACACTTTTCAGATTCCCATGTATGATCAACTGGTCCCATTTCTTTGGTGCCTGAGTCAGGGTAGTACATCACTACAATGTGAAAGAGAAAAACCATTCCCATCATGACCTGGAAAAAACCCACTATTGGCACAGGTGGGTACCAAGCCTGTAATATACATGACAGATTCAAGCCATAGCACAAACAAAACCTAAAACATTTACTATCTGCTCCCTTAGAGATAAACTTTCCCTACCCAGAATGTAATTTTGTTGAATGAGCCCAGACAAACCCAGAGAAACCACCCAAACAACTCTCAGAATGGAAACATATGTGATGATGAAGAGGAGGAAGAGGAGGAGGAGGAGGGGGGGAGGATTTTATAGTACTTAGGGACTGAATCTAGGACCTTATGCATGCCTGTTGTACAATGAACCTCTTCCTGGGGATAAGCAGCATGTCTTCTCACCCCAGATAGTGATTTCACTACAGACCAAAGCATGCTCACCACCCTAGTCCAACCTGGTGAATCAATGAGTTTTATTGGGGTTACTTACAGGAGCAGAAACGGGTTAGAGCTGTACCTCCTAGGTCCATCCCAGAATAGGGGATGGCTCTCAAAACCAGGAACCAGGAATATACTGCACAGCCTGCGAAACAGGTTGCAGTGTTCTTTCCAAATGACTCTGGGCTAATCCTCTTCCAGACAGCTCAGCTGGTGTCTGCTTCTTCTTCTTTTTTTTAAGATTTATTTATTTTTATTGCTATGAGTACACTGCAGCTGTCTTCAGACACACACTAGAAGAGGGCATCGGATCCCTTTGCAGATGGTTGTGAGCCACCATGTGGTTGCTGGGAACTGAACTCAGGACCTCTGGAAGAGCAGTCAGTGCTCTTTACCACCGAGCCATCTCTCCAGCCCTGGTGTCTGCTTCTTCACAGGTCTGGTCTAAGGATTTCTTTGCAGCTTTTTTTCTCAGAGTCTTCCTTGCCACTGGGGTTGTCTGAGAGTCTCCTTTGCAGTTCAGCTTTCTTCCTTCTGAGGAGACTCTCTCAGCTTTTGTAGATTACTCTGGCAAGGAGCAGCCTAGTGAATCCAGTCAGTTTCAGGGGCTGCCTGAAGATGTGTTGAGGTTGCTTACCTTCCTGCAGGATTGGTGTTTCAACCTCCAAGGGAAACTGTTACACAACCAACTGGCAAATACTCTACTGCTGAACTATATAATCAGATTAAATGAATATTTGGGTTTTTTTTTTTTTTGAGACAGGGTTTTTCTGTATAGCCCTGGCTGTCCTGGGACTCACTCTGTAGACCAGGCCTCAGAAATCTGCCTGCCTCTGCCTCCCAAGTGCTGGGATTAAAGGCATGTGCCACCACTGCCCTGCTAAATGAATATTTGTATAGGCAACTAAACTTTGGGATGGCTTGTTCTGCAGCATAGGTAGCCGAGTCCCAGATATTAGATGCTATAGGAACAACAACCACAAACACCACTGCCACCACAACAGCAAGAGATTACATCTTAAAAGCTTGTAAAGTATTCCCACATGTTTCATTTGAGAACTTAATTCACCTGATCTTAAGTCCCTGAGTCTTAGCATTCTAGAGTGTTCTGGAAGTGAGCACCTGCACTTGCTAGTTATCCAAAGATCATTAAAAAACATTTTAGAAAGAAGTGGTGTTGTAAGCTTCCTAAAATTAAAGAAGTAAAAATCTAACGTTGATCTCTTCAGGGCAGTCTATTCTTTTCTTCAGTTTATTAATCACTTTAGAGTGGAGACTGCCCACTTGGTCATTAATAGACCACTCCTCCACGAAGTACGCTGTCAACCCAGGTGGGTGAGGAGTGCTGTGATAAGTGTATATCGCAGGGCAGCAACCATTTTACCCTCTGTAATGGGTACTTCCTAAGGCCAGAACTAAGAAACAGAATCATGGCTGTGATTCAGATCTGAATATCTACACAATGCCAACCAAGCCCTGGATCCCACTACCAGGATGTAAACTCAGTTTTCTTGTATTCCCATTACAACATTCAACTCATCCTGGTTTTCAGAAAACTTTCTAGTTGCCACAAATAATTTTAAATGTGTTCACTCTTCCTTTTCTTTCACAGCAAAGGAAGGAAGGAACTGGATAAGAAAGAGACTGTTGAGCCAAGGGATTAAAGAGATGGACTGTGTCTTGATTTTGAAGAAAGGATCAATATAATCAATTCTACATATCTGAATTTATTTTTGCTTATGACGATGGTGTCTGCTTTCCAAATTGTGCCCCGATCCCTAGCCTCATCTTCTGGAGTGTATGTCCCTTCACTCTGGACGTGGACAGTCTTGTATTTGCTTCTGAATAATAGAATGTGCTAAAGATTTTGCTACATGACTTGCCTGAGCATGTGTGTTCGTGTACAGGTGTGTGTACACTCACATAAGCACTTGCACACATAGAGAGTGGTGTTACTTAGGCACTGTCCACGTTGGGGTTTTTGTTGTTGTTGTTTTGCTTTCCTTGTTTATTTATTTATTTATTTTTGAAACAGGGTCACTTGCTGGCCTGGAACTCACCAATTAGGTTAAACTGTTTATCCAGCAGGCCTCAGGGTTCTGCCAGTCTCTGTTTCCCTAATTCTGGGATTTAAAACATTTTTTCAAATGTAGGATAGGGGATCCCCTTGCTGTGCAGTGCTTGTTCCAGTTGAGTCACATGACTCTCAGCTAGCTTTTTCCTTTTATCTTGTCTTGGACTTATAGAACCTTAGCTCTGAGGAAGTTCAGATCAACTGTCAAGGGTAAGTGTAGAATCTAATCTTGCACAAGAGAAAACTACCGATAACATCCACTGATTTGGACTGAAAACCTGTTTTCTTTTGGGAGGAAGGTTTACAATGCTACCTTTGTTTGTGGGATCTTTTGGGTGATCCCTTGTAAAAGGGAGACGGTCATAGCAAACTTGGCAGAGCTCTTACCTAGCAGAATTTGAGATTTTTAACAAATGTGTTCACACCCATGTAAGTATTTCTGACATAAGTCAGAGACCAGAAGATTGAAGTAAAAGATTACATAGTTTGGACTTCTTTCCACTGTTGAAATGGATATGGGAGACTTGATCTTTTATATGCCTATGTTAACCTAAGAAACACCTAGATTTTGTCAAATCTTAAAAGATGCATCATAAGACGCTGCAGAACATCACTGTTTTTAGTAGAAGCATTCATAGAAACTCTTGGGAGACCCAAACTACAAAAACACAGAGCTCAGGAACTCTCAGAGTAAATCTAGCTTCATCTCAATTCTGCTGAATAGGTGCCAGAAAATCCAGAGGGTAATTATGCTACATATCTAGGTACACAGGCTTGTTTCCAAGGTCTCATGACTGATGTCACAATTCCTTGTACCAAAACCTCACAGAACCTGATGCAAAGGGACAACTGATCAAAAATTAGTTTGCTAACATCAGCAGACTTTCAGTGGTGTGACACTGTTCTGCTTGTTGGGACACTTACCATATCCCTCTACCCTGACACGTCCACGGAGAATCTGACCAAGAGAAATTACCCTGTGTGAGAGTGAGTCTTAAAGGGTTTTGTTTGTCTTGTTCACTGATTTGGTTCCAGTGCTCTGACATTGTCTTGTTTAGTTAAGTGACACTCTCGACAGCTGGTTTTCATGTTAAAGTTTGGTCTTACAAGCTTATCTAAAGGACACGTCACCGCTGGTTCCATCTGACAATCTTGGGAGTGTTATTGCCTTATCTACACATTAGTCGTAACTATTCTCTGTTCTCGAAGGAATTTAAAATACACTCCTTCAAAGAATTTTCAAAATCTTTGACATAGTGCCTATTAAAGACTGAGGAGAAACATTCTCTGACTTTGTTTATAATGGAACAGTTTGGAAAATACCTCTCCTTACTTCTGTGGTATTAGCTTTGGGACAACTGAGATTGTGTTTAGGGTTCCTATTCTCTCCCATGGGAAACAATATGCAGAGTTTATGGAATGTGTGAAAGAGTCCTACCTCGAAAAACCAAAAAACAAAAACAAAAACAAAAGCAAGAGGAAGAAGTGAAGGAGTCCTACCATCACATCAAGCTTCTGGTTCAAGAAGCTGCCACTTAAATTACAGAGCTAAAGGCAAGTTAAATCATGCTGGGAGTACAAACATCAGACAAACAGGACTGAGCAACTTCTAAAAGTCCTGCTAAGAAAAAACAGGTTGTGCAACATTTATATATTCTACAAGGACTCATAGAGGCAATATTCCAATCTTGATAAGATCATCTTACTAGAAAACCAGTGTGACTTTCTGATGTGAACATGGCATACATACTAGGCAATACTGTAAAATTCTAGTTTCTCAAAATAACGATAATGCTGATCCGGCTGTGTTGAAGTCATTAGTTTAGGAAACGCAATCAAGCGTCTAGGAATGGGTGGGAAAGCGATTCTTGTGAGTTGCTCAGTTGTTGAATTTTGGATGCATGTATTTAGGTGTTCACTGAAAAATCGTTTCCTTTTCACTGCAGTGAGGCCAATCTGTTCACAGTCCCAAAGCCAAGAGACCAGAAAGAGTGTTTTCGGACAACACTTTGTTTCCAGGGGTCTTTGGACCAAAACCAGGAAATTTTATTTTTGAGTGGAACCACCTCCATCCAGCTCTCTGGACCAAAGGCCTCTCCTCTCCGCTCCCGCAGAGAGGCACCATTTGGGTGGAGATGACTCAGAGTGGAGGTGACCAAGTGTGCATAGCAATGGACTATTTCTAGAGGCAGTTGGGGGCGTGGGCGTGGGGGTGAGAGCGGGGTGCCAGGACTCTCTGAGCCTCTGGTCCACATACCCCAAAGCTTTCCTTCCCTGCACTCCTGAAAGGAGAACCAGCCTGGCTTCCTCCTTTCCCAGTCAGCCCTGGGGTGAAATCTGTTGGCTATGCTTTTAGGCAGATCGCCCGAAGACTGCACGAGGCAAAGAGCCGGGGTGGGGTGTGGGGGGTGTGGGGTGTGGGGATGTGTGTGGGGGGAAAATCTTACGCAAAGCCTGCGGCGATGATGCTGGCGCCCCCGGCAGAGGCCGGGAGCTGTGTGGTAATAACGGCACAGAGCTGCGGGCACAGGGACTCCCGCGCGCGCGCGTGCGTGAAGGACGCGCGCTCCCGTTCGCCGTGCGTGCGGCTGCGGGGAGCCCGTGTTCGCGCGCGCACCGCTGCGGGTGCCATTGGCGCGCGGGAGGTGAGTGAGGAGCGAGCGAGCGGGCGGGCGGGCGTGGCGGGGAGACGGTTGGGTGGCGGCCGAGCGCCCCCCTCTCGCGGGTCGCAACCTTCTAGGTTTGTGGGGCAGGGCTCCGAGGCCCCGGGCGCCGCTCGCTCCTCTGTGGATCGCGGCGCCGCGAGCTGCCACGCCCTGGGCTCTGGCCTCCGCGGCTGGTCTCGGCTGGCTCTCGAGGCTCGGGACAAGGGACCCGAGAGTCTGGGCCCACTTGGAGCGGCAGCCCGTGCGCTTAGCGGGCCGGACCACCGCCGCCGCCCCGATCCATTCTGCCCTTCCTCCGGGCGTTGTAAGCCTGTGGAGTGGCCTGGTTGTCACCGTGGCCAAGGAGAATCGGAGCATACTCTCTGCACGCCGGTGGACCTGCAGCAGGCCCCGAGGGAGGAACGCACATTCCAGGCGGGAAAGGGCCTGTGGTCCCCAGGGTAGGAGAGTGCTTCATGGGGTGGGATGGCGAGGAGGATGGACTCCAGGAAGGGAATGGAAGATTTGGAAAGAGGAAGGCGAAGACTCCTAAAGATTAAGGCTACAAAATTAATAAGATGTCTGAGTGAATGTACAAAGCATTGTAAAGGGAGTCTTAGATGGAGGGAACCTCACTTTTTTAGGTTGTAAAGGATGCTGCCAGCTGCAGCACGCATAGCCATGTTTGGTGTCTGTGACTGCAGGACTGAAAGGCAGGCATTGATTTTTGCCTTAAGTAGAATATATATTCACATTCCCAGCCTTTAGGAGAAGCTGCTTGCTTTGTTAGGAAATACTACTGCCAAGGAAGGAGTTGCCCAACCGTTTGTTTTCGGAGGTAGGACGATTGGAGTTTGCAGTCTTCACCCAGAACAAATCTGTGTTTTTGCTCCTGGTGTTTGAGGCAGAAGCAGGGAGTTTGTGCTCTCTGAAGTGGTGACACCTCATATTGAACTTCCACAACTCTAGGAAGGGACCTTCCTTTTACTGAGAGAAAAACGTGGCACCTTCTCTTTCACATTGAAAGATTTAATTACAATGAATGGCCATTGGGGAACTGCAGCATTAAAAATATTTCATTATCAAAACTGTTCAAATACAGTTCTTGGTTATCGAATGGGACAAGTAGAGAACAGAGAGGAAGAATGCCTCCAGGCCTATCCAGAAACGAAGAGCCTGCTGATGGATAACTTGTCCTAAAGCAACTTGTCAGGGAGAGACCATTGGGTTTAGCTCTGGTAGCATTAATGTTATGGTATAGTACTTCTTTTTTAAAATTATTTTCTAAAAAAAAAAAAAATTCTGTGTGTTCTGTCTGCATGTATGTATGTGTAGCAGAGACATGCCTAGGGCCTGCTGAGGTCAGAAGTAGGGCATTGCACCCCCTAGAACTGAAGTTATGGGAGGGAGTGAATCCTCCACATGAGGACCAGGAACCGAACTCTAGTCTTCTGCAAGAACAACAAGTGCTCTTAACCACGTCATCTCTCCAGCCCCAAGATAAATATTTTCTTAAATTAGTTCTTTGCAGCAGATCTATTTTAACTAAAGCAGATAATAAAACACACACACACACAGAGACTCACAGACACACACACACAGACTCACATATGCATTTATCTAGTGATATAATCTCATCTGAAATTCTATAAGTGGATTTATCATGTTTTTCATTTGAATTTAGTTTTGATTTATATTAGCTGAAAATGCCCAGTGTGGTACCATATCTGGGTTTTGGGTATCACAGGCTTTAATATATTCTGATGTGTTTATTTTCTCTGAAGATTTGAAGAGGTGCAAGATTTAAGCTCTACTGAGTCATTTTGGATAATATATTTTCCCCCAAAGTTGAACTTTTATTAAGTACGGTGGTACTGCAGGAGAAGTTGATAACAGGTTATATTCAACCTTGAGTTTAGAGTAAATTCTTTCTCTCCAGTAAAATGCTTCACTAGATGCCTAGCTTTGCCCTGAGAGGAGGGGTGATTCATCTCCTCAGCCCCCAGCTCTTCTCTATCGTGGTAAAGCTAGAATGTCATTTCAGGAGATGCCTTTTTCCTATTTATACCTATACACCATCCATACAGTTTGCTGTGTGATAGGGATCTACTCCATGGTAAAGAGCCACACCTCACAGGTAAAGGCAACTGGAGGTCAAGCAAGGTACCTGTAGGTGAGCCCACCCATCAGATGCTCTCAGAGCTGCAGTTCAGCAGGCTATGGGCAGACATCTCCCTAGGAACTGTGGAAAATGATATTATTTTAATAAAAGTTGCATAAGCATTGATTTGCTTTTTTTTTTAAAAGCAAGATTCTTGCCTTATTCTGAATTAGAGGAAAGGGGAGGGAGGTGAAGGTGTGAACTAGGGTGAGGCCCAAGAACTGTAGAAGATTGACGCTCCTTGAAGCCCTGTGACATTAAGGAGAAGGCAAAACCAGATTATAAGTGTCTTCTGCCACGTGTCTCTGACCCTGAATATAATTGACTAGGAAGTTAGGCCTTTTGCCCGCTTGTTCTCTACACAGCTGAGGTAACAGTTCCCAGCTTGGTCTACTCTTCTTGAGCCAGTTGTTAGCCTAGGAACTCTTTCAGTTCCTTTGGGTCATGAGGAAAAAAAAAAGACAAGATAAATTGTGGTGGTTTGAATATGCTTGGCCCAGGGAGTGGCGCTATTAGGAGGTGTGGCCTTGTTGGTGGAAGTGTGTCACTTTGAGACCTTCCTCCTAGCTGCTTGGAAGCCAGTCTTCTTCTATTTGTCTTTGAAACAAGATGTAGAACTCTCAGCTTCTCCAGCGCCTGCCTGGATGCTGCCACGCTTCCTGCCTTGCTGATAATGAGCTGAACCTCTAAACCTGTAAGCCAGCCCCTGATTAAATGTTCTGTCTTACAAGAGTTGCCTTGGTCATGATGTCTCTTCACAGCAATGGAAACACTAATTAAGACATAAATCTCTGGAGCTTTTATTAATGTTGTAATGTAATGCTGTAAGGTATGACTTTCATGGATTAAGAGCAAACATTCCCAGACTGATGCCTGTTTGATAGTCATAATCAGTCCTTACGGTGCATGGGTCCTGTATTCATAGATCCCACCAGCCACTGAACAGAAATATTTAGAAAAAAAGGCATGTGTCCTAAAAATGCCCAGACATTCTTTTCTCGTCAGCATTTTCTAAACAATGTGTAGAGCAGCTATGTACATCATATTTGCATTGACGACTCAGTGGTTAAGTGCATCAGCTGCTCTTCCAGAAGATCTGGGGGTTGAAGTTCCAGCACCCACATGGCAGCTCACAGCTTCATTCACACCGTTTCCAGGAAGGTCCTGATACATTCTTCTGGTTTCCATGGACACTGCTCTGTGTGGTACACGTATATATACAGGGAAGGCACTCAAACATAAAATAAATATATATACCTTAAAAAGTATAGGGATCTGTATGTTATATGTGAATATTGTGTGCATTAGCACGAGTGCACACACACACACACACACACACATACACATATGCACATGACACACATATATATCCAAGCATCATTCAGTTCTGTTGTCTGTGGGGAACCTAGCTGCACACATTTGATTATAGTTGCCTGTGGTTCCATTGTTTTAACCCAAAGAAGAGTGAAGCAGCCAGATAGGGACATATGAGCTGGAAAAAAAATTAATTTACTCTCTTGTCTTTTGTGGAAAACAAAATTTTTGCCCACCCTTTAGACAGAATATGGATAGGATTCTGAAAAATTCCTGAGCTATGCACTTTGAATATACTTTAGGTGGATGTGCAAGTTCTCTCTAGGTAGTCCTGGCTGTCCTAGAGCTCAACAAGTAGACCAGGCTGGCCTCAAACTCACAAAGATCCACCTGCCTCTGTGACCCAAGTGCTGGGATTAAAGGCGTGCGCCATCGTGCCCAGCTTGCTGACTACACTCTGACAAGTTCGAATAAAGACATACCATTGCCTTTTAAAGCATCTCATCAGCCTGCAGCCATCTGTCCCACCACGACAGTAGAGCTTCAGTCTTCTTATATCCGAAACTGTATTTGGCTACTGCTTTAGTTACAGACTTTGACTTTGAAATGCACTTACCCAGTTTCTTTTTATTGTGTGTGTATGTGAGTACATGTGTGTGAGTGCATGTTTGTATGTGAGTGTAGGTGGATATCTTTATTCCTTGTTTGCTTGTCACCTTATTTTTTAATTTTAATTAAAGATTTATTATTGTGTGTGTGTGTGTATGAAAATTAGTGGACAACTTGCAGTCTTGTCTGTGCACCATGTGGCTTTAGTAGATTGAAATCAGGCCCTCATAGCTGGTTTGCTGGCAACCAGCTTTATCCAGTGGTCTGTCCCACTAGTCTTCACCTTATTTATTTGAGACGGGGTCTAACTGAATCTCAAGCACATTGGTTTGGTTAGGCTGATTGGCCAGCAAGCCCCAGAGTTCCTCTTGTATCTGCCTCCCCGATGCTGGGATCACAGGTGCTGCTGGACCCAGATTTTTGCATGGGTACATGGTCTTCATGCCTGTACAGCAAGTGCTTTAGCGACTGAGCCATCTTCCCAGCCCCCTACCTGTTCCCCCTCCCCCCAGAAAAAATATGATAGTATGAAGAAAGTATTAAGTAGTCCTTAATCTTCGTGTAAGCTGTGTAATTTTCACCTTTGTTAGACATCAACACAAGCTTTGTTCCCTATCCTGCACACTGATTGCTGGTTTGGAGGCATTTGAACTAGCAACCTTTCCAGTTTTCTCCTCATGGGTTTTAATCATGAGGTTCAGGTTAAACTTAGAGTCAGGAGTATTTGGCCTTAGGCTGTGTTGAGTGACAGCAGTTTGAGGACTGAGTTTGTCTTCCACACTGCTGTCTTAGCCTCTAACACAAGCTGCCATATGAGATGTGTGAATGGATTAGTGAATAAAAGATTTACAGGTGACTGAGGGACTGACAGTTAGTGACTTAGCCTGATGGAGAAGATAGATGAGAGATCTGGGCTAGTCCTGATGTAGGGCAAAGATGGGCATCTTAGCTAGAGCAACTCTCCTGCTCCCTTCCCCCCGCCTTTTGCCTGACTGGCGAGCTCCTTGTTCCCTTTGCAGTCTCCCTGCCCTGGCACCCTGCTCCCTTTCCTACACCTGCTCCCACCCTGTCTGCTGAAGGCAAGGGTGTCCTCTTTCTGCTTCCACTGGCCCCTGCCTATCCAGGGATCTGGAGACTCAGTCACCTTGCTTGGAGAAGATGGGCACAACATTTGATATTGAAAGGTTCAGGTTCAAGGTCCACCTCTTCCTGTGCTGCGGATCTTTGAAATCTGGTTGAAGGACTGCATATTTTATAGTGTTGCAAAATGTTACTGTATAAATTGCCACAGCTATAAACTTTTCTGCAAAGTCCACTTTGCCTTAAAGAAGAGAGAGAAAGAGAAGGAAAAAAAATAAAGACTTCCTCACCCTCAACTTAAAGCCCTAACCTCACTACAAAGTATTGAGAGTGGATGGAGTGAAGGTAGGCAGAAGCAAAGTGAGAACTGCCAAAGTGAGAATTTCCGTTCTGCTGCTTTCGGTCTTATCTGCTTACTCCAAAGTCCTTGCATACCCCAAACCCCAAGCCTAGAAAGCTTGTAAACTTTTTTCTTTGAAAGCCCACTCATCTTCTACCCAGCACACGGAGGCAGCAGGCCTCATTACCATCAGGCTTGGATGAAAGCCCTGCTTCTCCCTAATGTCTCCAGCACAGCTGACTGTGGTGCTGCCATAGCCAGCTGGGACTTGAGGGGAGGAGCTGAGAAAAGGCAGTAGAGTATTTAAACTTACTACCTATTGAGAATGTGTAACAGCTTAGTGTGGACTTTTCCTTAAAGCCAACGAATAGCTCAGGTTCATTGTTAAAAAGTAAGAAAAAAAAAAAAAGGCAGAAGCAGGCGGATTTCTGAGTTCGAGAGTTTGAGTCTAGCCTGGTCTACAGAGTGAGTTCCAGGACAGCCAGGGCTACACAGAGAAACCCTGTCTCCAAAACCCAAATCAATCAATAATAAAATAATAAAATAAATAAAATAAAAATAAAATAAAAAGTAAGAAATTGGGGCTGGAGAGATGGCTCACTGAGTATCTGTACTGTTCTTGTAGAGGATGTGGGTACCTAGCACCCACATCAGGTGGCTCATACCACCTGTAACTCCAGTTCCAGGGAATCCATGCCTTTGACATGTGCGGGTGCCTGCACTTGTATGCACATGGATACACACATACATATAATTTAAAATAATTTTTTTCTTTTAGCAATCGAGCAATTAGAACAGGAATGATGGACTCACTTTGAAGCTGGCTAGCTGCTGTCCTTAGGTGTGCAATTTCTGTTTTGTTAATTTGTTTAAGCACCTGGCACTCATCGTAGGAGGCAATTTTTTGTGTTCTCATGGGTTTCTCTGGACCTTGTGTGAAGGAATCCCGCAAAAAGTAGACTGAGTTAGTCAAATGGAATTCCAGTGTCTGCTTCTTCCTCATGCTCACTAATCTTGTGCCTGTGTCCCTAATGTCTGAAAAGTGATGTTGGGTGGGAAGGCTGTTGGAAACTGGGGAAGGATCTGGAAAGGCTGGGTGTGATGTGCATGGAAGAGAGTGGTCCCTGTATCCAGGTTTTCCTTTGATGTTTCTGGTTCGATTCTGACTGCTTTTCATCCCTGAGGAAAAATAACGGTGAGGCCCCTTTTGAGGAAAGCATGAAGACCCCAGGCCAGAAGATAAGACAAGTTACAAGGCTGTCACAGTGTAGTAGTTAGATTTCATTTGGACAGGAGAGGACCTAAAGGCCCAGAGCTGCACTAACAGCTTGAGTCCCTAAGTTTCAGGGACTCCAGCCTCCTTTCGTGGAAGTGAACAGTTACAGCATTAGTGCTAAAGCAAAGGTTATCAAAGTCGGCACACAAGTAGAAATGTGAAGAAAGCATGCCTGCTTGCTACAGTGCCAGGACCACGCTGTTGGCAAAAAGATAAAGAGGGAAAAATGTGAAGAAGTTAAATAGAAAAGAAAGGAAGTCTTTTTAATGTTAAGTTTTTATTTGCTCTGACAGAGTAAAGTGTAGTTCATTTTTAAATGTTGTTAAATTAAGTAAATTTACCAATTGCTATCTTGAGTAAATAAAATCTAGTTTCCCATGAGTGCTCAGCAGTGCCTCAGTGAGGAGACAAATGCACATTTATCAACTGCATAGCAGGCTGGAGAGATGGCTCAGAGGGTTTGACATCAGGACCCACATGATGAATAAGAGAACTGGCTCCCACAGGTTGCTCTCTGACATCTACACGTGTGCACTAGCAAGCGAGTGAGCGAGAGGGAGAACACACACACATGTGCGTGTGTACACACACACAATTGTAAAAACAATTCGAAATATGCATATCCATCAAATAAAGTGGCTCAGTGATCACTACTCCCCTGGGCTTCAGATGGAAAGGGTTATGTGTTCTGTGTTTGCTGCAAGTGCCTAAGGTAGGACTTGTAGCAGAATAAGTCATGTCCAGAAAGAAAGGAAATTCAGTGCAAGATGACTGTGGGGGTGGAGGCTTGTAGAGAGTAGAGCATATGGGAAAAGAAACCAGAGTCCACCTGCATCTGTGTGGATGGCTTCCAGGAACGCCTGGGACATCACAGAGGACTCAGACAATGGGCACTTGACCTAGAGGAACCAGAAACCTTAGCTTCTAGCGGGCATGCTAATTGGAGGGAGAAGTAGACCTCTTGGGTTTTATTTGCATGGTTAGCCATATTGTAGAGCATGTGGAGTCATATCACATTTGGGAGTAGCTACAGGTTTTGTAAACAAATACAGGCAAGTAAGAGCTAGAAGCATGGAGTGTGGGTGTGAAAAGCGGCAGTTCACCTGCTCAGCTGTGTGCCAGCTCCACCCTAAGTGTTGGCCGTGCTGTGTTCATGCCGTCTTCACAGAAGACCCGTGCAGATGGCATTGTTTTTCTGCTTCATAGAAAAATTAACCAGTGATCAGTACAAGTTGATAATAGAAGCTTCTCAAGTTCCCTAAGTCTGTGAGTCACTGGGGGATATTGTTTAAAAAGTACTGACTCAGAAACTCTGGGAAGAGGACTGGGGCTCTGTGGTTCTCACATCCCGGGTGTGTGCTGTGACTCACTGGAGTCTTCTGGGGGTTAGAGCCAGTCTCCCTGCAGTCTCTCCACACTCGGAACCAATTTGGTTGCTGTATCCTGCCACCCGAGTTATACAGCAAAGTGAGCCCTAGGTTCAGGGAAGGGGAGAAGAATGAGGGTCACATGGCAAAGGTTGTTTCTGTAAGCAGAGGAGTCTTTCAAAGACATAGTACACTATGAAGACAACTAATGTTTAACTGAGGGTCTAACTAAATAATATGGTTTTATATTGCTTTGTTTGTGAATTAGTGTGTTTAACTTAAAACTGCTACTTCGGAATTTCCCTCAAAGATGTACTATTGTTCTGTGGGTTTCCCCACCTCTGTAATTAATGGACACGACTGATATGTACAATTAGAACTGTTACCAAACCTAATATGCTTGGGATACTGTACAATTAAGATTTCTGTCCCCTTTGTAGATTGTGTGTCTGCACACACCAAATTGAGAAGCAGAAGTGCTTACTAATTATCTGTAAATGTCCACACCCCTTTGGATGACCCTGACCATAGCATGCTTAGCCTTAAAAGTTAATGAAGTTTAGGTGTTTGCTTTTTTGCGCTCTGTACCGCACTCGTGTGGTGGGCTGACTCCACACCCTGTCTGTGGTTCTCCTTGGCAGAGATCTCATTGCTCTGGCTCCTTAACCATTGTGGGGTCTCCAAGGCAACCTAGATTTCATTTTCACAGCTGCCCTCAGTGTTCCCTCAGGACCTCATGGCTGATCTCAGCAGCTTCCTTTAACCTTCAAGGAAGACTGTACAGTCCTTTTGCTCCTATATCCTTCACAACTCTAAAGCTTCTGCTGCTTGTCTGGGGGCCCTCTGGAGTTATGTTGTTCAATTGTCCTTGCTCTTTAAGAGCAGATCACTCCTTAGGCCTTTTTTATTCCCACAGGTTGTAGGATTGGCTGAGTGGGATCTGCCTTAAGGGCACCATCACCACCCCCCCATACACAGACACACACACACAGAGAGAGAGAGAGAGAGAGAGAGAGAGAGAGAGAGAGAGAGAGAGAACCCCCATTCTCCTTATCTTTCCAGCACAAACCATGGCTCCAGCATTACATTTCTTAGTCTTATTTTTCTTCTCAAACTGTATATTTTGTATTGATTTTGCCCCTTGCTCCTTTTCATTGTAGATCAACATAACAGTGATTATTAATAATTGTATGACAGAATTAATACTAGGCTGTCTTGAAATCTCCTTTGCCAATCAAAACTCTTCAGTTTAACCCCAGGCAGATTTTTTTATATAAAGATTTATTTATTTTATGTATATGAATACACCATTGATCTCTCCAGACACACCAGAAGAGGGCATCAGACCCTATTACAGATGGTTGTGAGCCACCATATGGTTGAACTCAGGACCTCTGGAAGAGCAGTTGGTGCTCTTAACTGCTGAGCCATCTCTCCAGCCCCCAAGCAGATTCTTAGGACAGGAGCAAAAAGCAGTCACATTCTTTGCCAAAATCTCACAAGAATGGTCTTTAACACAGTTGCTGATACTGGTCCCTTCTGAACTTCCTGACCTGGGCCTCCAGAGTACACATTGTTCTCTGTACTGCTGTCTTCCAAACTCCTACTAGAATGTCCCATTAAAGCCCTTCTAAAGCATTTAACCACTTTTCTAGTCCAAGATCACAAAATCTTCCATATTCCTCCAAAAAACATGGTCAGACCTGTCACAGCAGTAGCCCACTCCCTGGCATGAGCTGCTGTCTTAGTTACTTCCTTCTTTTGTGAAGATACACCATGACCTAGGTAATTTGTAGAGACAATAGTTTATTGTAGGTTTTCTTACCTCAAAGCTCATCCTTAGTAACAGACCTCCTCTTATAAGGCCACACCTCTTAATCTGTTCCAAACAACTCTGCCAACTGGGGCCAAGCATTCAAATATATGAACCTGTGGGGATCATTCTCTTAATATTACCACCCAGCCCAATAATGATTCCCTCCTGTAAGGAGATTGCAAACTCTGTTTCTAACTCAAAGAACCGAAGTTTTCCTCCTGAATAAAACTGGTACTGTTGAGTTGCTCATTCCTTTCTTGGCTTTTGGTTGATCTTATGAGGAGTCCAGTTGTGGGCTCTCCAAAGTGCTCCTTCTGTTCTTCTCTCTATCTGGTTTCCTGTTCCAGCTTGAATGACTCTGCCCGAGACCAGATGGTCTCTGCCATTGCTTTATTCTACACTGGATGAGTTCCCAGACGTTTCCCCCTCCTCTGGAAGCTCTTCCTACAGAACTCCATCTATGGCCAGATCATTTTCTTGGGCAGTTCAAACTCCTTCAAAGACTAGTGCAGATGTCTGCACCTTGTGACAGGCCCCCTTACAAAATAGCCACTGAGTTGGGGGATATATTATATATATGGGAAAAATCTCCATGGGCCAATAATTCTCTTTAGACAGACAGACAGACAGACAGACAGACAGACAAATAGACTAAGGCTCCATTGAGTCAGAATGTCTCATGCTCTATCTACTGAATATGCTCTAGCCAAAGTACCACCTCTAATATGGCCAACATTGGCCAGAGGGTGGGTTGTTTGACTTCCAAATTCTAAGAGACCTTGGATTCTTCCTCTGGCACAAGGGAAAGTGGTGTGAGGCACCCTAGGTCAAGCCTTTATCTGCTTCTGCTCTTCCACTTCTATACCTCCTCTGCAGCCCACTCAACACTCACCTTTCTAAAGCCTGACACTAAAACCTCTCCAGAAGATCATTTAGTTCTCTGACTGGCTGAAGAGCATCTGTTGCATATCACCCCTTCCTAGCTCCCTCCCATCCCCTTGCTAATCAGCTGTAGCTCTCCAGCCAGCCAGACTCCACAATTGGTCCAGAGTGCTTTCATTTCTCTGGTTCTACTCTGAATCACCTGACAGCTCATGCCTGCTGCCCTCTTCCCCTCTGAGAGGCTGTCTAGACATCCTTCCACCAATATCCTGCTCTTCTCTATAGCGCACTGGCTTTCCCCTTGAGTCTGGCTGTTCCATTGTTTCCCCAGCAGGATTTGCCTCCAGGCTGCCTGAGGTAACCAGCTACTGAGTTGTACGAGGTAAGCACCTCCTACAGACACAGCTTCTCCCCTCCCTCCACTGCCAAAGTGTGGCTAACAGAAAACCATGGTTTACCCTCCATAATAGTCTAGGATGCAAAGCCTTTTCTTCTGTCCAGTCCTACCTGATTCAATTTTAATAGAGCTCACTTGTGTTCAGTACTCATGTCTAAATCCCCCTTTAGCCTAAAAACACCCCTGGCCACACCTCTTTCTCTTCCTACCTCAGGGACCCCATCCACCAGAGACCAAAAGCTGTAATCCCCTCTTCCTGAACTCTGCCCCCACCCTACCCCCTCTCTGGGCTCCCAGCCAGGCTGCAGCATTCCTCTCACAAAGCCACAAGAGAAGGTAAAGGGGTTGGGAGAGGAAAACTTTGCATAGGGCCCAATCTTCCTCTCCTACCCAAGGGTGCTCTCTACAGACTTACCTTTCATCCTTTCCACTGGGGACAGCCATTGTTGGGAAAGTCAGATCTAAAGTGTAAGCTGTTCTAGCACATCCTGCGGATGCACATTCTGTCAGTTGTGTTCTGGAGACCACTGACTAATCCAGTGTGGGTGCATGTTTGATAGCACTGCTCCTCTGCAGTGTGTTTGGGGTTGGAACTAACTTCTTTGAGACAGTGTGACTTCCTGAGTTCTCCTTTCCTTTTTTTGTTTTTTTTTTTTTTTGTTTTTTTGTTTTGTTTTGTTTTTCCGACACAGGGTTTCTCTGTGTAGCCCTGGCTGTCCTGGAACTCACTCTGCAGACCAGGCTGGCCTCGAACTCAGAAATCCACCTGCCTCTGCCTCCCAAGTGCTGGAATTAAAGGCGTGCACCACCACTGCCCAACTAGAGTTCTCCTTTACTTATTCAATGTAAGTTATAAAATATATCTTTGGTTAAAAAACATGTATATGATTTCAGACAAAGATTTATATAAAGGTCTCTAAAAGATTATTATGCTAACATAATTATAATTCCTCAATTCAAAGTTCAGTTACATCAAGATAAAATGGATGCAAGATTCTCTGTCTACAACAGTGAGATTTAAGTATTGATTGATTCTTAGTAATGCTTACAAAAATGGACCTTAGGAAAAAGACTTTGTTAGGAAAAGATTTTGTCAGTTTTTTACTAAATGGGATATTTAAACCTGTGATTTGATTTCTCCAGATGTGTTGGGATGCTTTCCCACTGGGTAAAGCTATTGCTTGCTGGGTGGATACTACTGTAACACACACACACACACACACACACACACACACACACACACACACACAAAAAGGTTTCTACTTGGAACATACCTGATAAATTACATAATAATTGTAAAACTTACTTTTCTGCTCAAAATTTTAAATCTGTTTATAAATTTGGCCTGTTATATAAACTTAGGTTCAGCCTGTTGTGCTGTTTTGGGTCCAGTTGACACAGGGTAGAGTCATAGCGGGCGGGGTCAGAACCTTAATTGAGAAAACGCCTCCTTAAGATTGGGCTGAAGGCAGCACAGCATTTTCTTAATTAGCGATTGATGTGGAAGGGCCCAGCTGACTGTGGGTGGTGCCATCCCTGGGCTGCTGGTCCTGGGGTCTATAGGAAAGCAGGCTGTAAGCAAGCCAGTAAGCAGCACCCCTCCCTGGCCTCTGCACTAGCTCCTGTCTCCAGAGCCTGCCCTGTTTAGTTCCTGTCCTAACTTCCTTCTGCCATGGACTATGATATGGAAGTACAAGCCAAGTAAGCCTTTCCTCCCCAACTTGCTTTTTGGTCATGATGTTTTATTCCAGCAGCAGCAGTATCCCTAACTAGGATACCTGCCAAGCTCAGTCCTCTAGATTGTAAGTGAACAGCTATCATTAATAATTCGGAAGTTTTTCACAGAAAGTCCCTGGGAAGTAAATACAACCAAATGGTTTCTTCAGTGTCTTTCCTTTTTTAAAAAGAACAGGACCATACTTTATATTTCTCAAATCCTACTATTTTTTTTGGGGGGGGGGATGTTTGAAAAGTTGCTTGCTATATTTCTCAAAGATATAATGATGCTGATCTTGGTTCTACAGGTAAAGACAGTCTTAGGTTCCCCACGTCTGATTACTTAGACATGCTGTACTCAAAGCGTCTGGAGGTAGCTGTAGTTAAACTCGGCTACTCTCAATTAGGGTTCCTGTCCTCTTCATCTGCTATTATGTGCTGCTTTCAAGCAGAGCATGTGTTTGTTATTACATTGAATACTGCTGTGTCGTGCTTGTGTTAGAACTAAAGTGAGTCGATAATTCTGGTGTTAGAATTTCAATGGTAAGTGTGTGGGTTTGAATAAGAGTGGCCCCCACGTGTGTGTGTGTGTGTGTGTGTGTGTGCGAGTGCGTGTGCGCGTACCTGCCTGCCTGCCTGCCTACAGATGAGGATTTAGTTGTCATCTACTTCTTCAGCACCACACCTGCCTGCTGCCATGCTCTCTACCGTGATGTAATGAAACTGTAAACAAACTCCCAATTAAAAGCTTTCTAAGAGTTGCCTTGGTTCTGGTGTCTCTTCACTGCACTAGAACAGTGACTAAGACAGCAAGTATACAGAGCAAAAACTGTTACAGATCCAGAGCCCAAACAGTCTTGGGCTGTCAGGTTCTTGTTTTGTTTTCCCATTATCTTCTTCAATATGTGACTTATCACGTCTATGACCCAAACTCAAAACTAATGGGATTAGCTGTAAGGAGATCTGTAGATAGCAACCCTGCTAAACCTGTCTTTGCTTTCTGATGCCTTCTCTGCATCTTCCTTAACAGTGAAAAGTTGACGTCTCATAAATACTCCTTGGTCTGGCATCTACTCTGTTATTTGTTTTTTTTTTTTTTTTTTTTTTTCTATTTAGAATCTCTGTCCTCTCAGAGGATACTCAGGCCCTGGTCATCTGTAGCTGTGTCTCCCCACCCTGTGTTCCCTACATTCTGTTAGGGTTCTTGAGGGTGGCCCCACAGGCTTTGCCCTACTATAAGAGTTCCAGTGGCCACTCCAGGCTTCTCCCTGTTTGTGGGATTTTTGGTGACCATTCCTGGCTTTGCCATACTGTTGGAGTCCTAATGGCTCCCTTCTCCTTACTGGGCTCTTTGGCTTACTCCTGGGGTGCTGGTCTCTCCTATCTGGACTCATGGTCAGTTCTGTAATTTCAATATCCAGCAGGAACGTATAACTCATGATTAAGATAATTGATTATGTATATGTGTGTATTATGCATACTACACTTTAATACAAAGATCCAGGCCTTAAAGGCCTCCCTATTAAACTTGAGAATGGACCACTGACATGCCAGGTACAATACATCCTCTCCAATATAAGTAGATTAAAGGACTTTTCCTAACTGTAAGCAAGATATTTTAAAAATATTTTTATATCTACATATATATAAACAAAAGACTTCATATTCCTGATAACTCTACCAATGTCTCTTGCTTATACAAAGTCAGACTAAGACTATGCCAAATGCCACCGTCTCATTGTTGCTCCTGTGTTAAAGTCTGTATTTCTGAGTCCCCTTGATCCTTCCTCCATTGTATAAAGTCATCAAGAAGAGAGATTTCAAGTCCTTCTGTGCTCCCATGTCAGTTGGATATAGCCACAGTGATCTGATTCCATCTCCTAAGTTATTTTAGAGCCTGAGATTTTGAAGGACAAACATTAGGTAGCTAGCTTGGAGGCCATGGAAAAGGACACCGCCCTCACTGCATCTTCCTTCAGAATGTCTGATTCCAAAGACTGTCACAGGCTTCCTGTTTAGGATGCTGCCCTTGCCCAGCAAAAGGCAATGACAGAAATGACAACTATACCTGCTAATAAAAACCTATCTAATAAAAATGAGAGGAGGGAGTGGCATACCATTCTAAACCTCCAGTTGGGTTGAAATATGACAATTACCAAACTAAAGTAATTTGGTTTTCAGAACCAAAGTCACTTGTTTCACTAAATTGTTCTCTCTACCCTGTTGACCAAAAGAGATGTTTATCACCTAACATTGTTTGGCTGACTTGTTGCCCTGGCAGTGGCCAACCATGGGCCAAAAAGGGGAACCTTTGAATCTGCCTGACCTCCTCTTGCCTATAATCGCTTTAGGCTGTAAGCATCCGGTTGGTGGATTCTGATTCTTACAGCAGAGAACCCGTCTGCAGGCTTTTCTTTGCATAACACCCAATGTACTATTGTTTAGTTGCTCATTCCCTTATCTGCCTTCCTTTCCTATAACATGAAATAAAATGTATTTACACAAATGATTAGCTATTATTCTTGTTAATAACTTCAGGTTTTGAGGGTAGAAACCTTTAGTCTTCATGTGTAATAAGCAATAAGGCTGCTTACTGTGTGTCTCGTGATTGATTGGTTTTAAAAGCCGTAAGGCCATATCCCACGGTTGCTCTTTCACAATGGCCTCTGTAGGGTAGGAACAGTGGTCAGGCAGCAGACTCCTGAGGATCTGCTAGCCCCAAATGGGACCTGCAGAGTTCTATTTGAGTTTTTCCCTGTGATGGTTTGTATATGCTGGCCCAGGGAGTGGCACTATTTGGGGGTGTAGCCTTGTTGGAGTAGGAGTGATCTGGTTGGAGTAGGTGTGTTACTGTGGGACTGGACTTTAAGACCCTATTCCTAGCTGTCTGGAAGTTAGTATTCCACTAGCAGCCTTCAGATGAAGATGTAGAACTCTCAGCTCCTTTTGTACCCCAGATGACTGATGCATTCCATAGGAACTGTGTTAATTCCTCTGTGAGGGTGGAACCCCTTCTCCTTACTACCTCATAAACTCCATTACGTTGGGCGCCAAACCCCATCCTGAGTTTTCATGGGGACAAACTGTTCAGATCAGAGCACTTGAGAGATACATGAAGACCAGAGTGGCAATACCTACTTGTCACCCAGAACGTGGGAGGTGAGGTGGTGTGGGATTGGATTTTTAAGCAGATGTTTC
The DNA here is from genome assembly GCF_004785775.1 of Grammomys surdaster. Classification (NCBI taxonomy): domain Eukaryota; kingdom Metazoa; phylum Chordata; class Mammalia; order Rodentia; family Muridae; genus Grammomys; species Grammomys surdaster. The sequence continues at coordinate 17,929,665 of NW_021604597.1, read as the reverse complement.
AGGGTTTGCTTCCATACAGCAGTGTCCTGAACAAGCAGGAGTAAGTGTCCCAAACGGTGAGGTGTTGAACAGGAGGAACAGGGATGAGAACTAGAGAAAACAAAACAAGCAACAGCTGGGACCAGGGCTCACATAAGCCCACGACTGATGACAAGCAAGGGTTTGGTTTTTCTCTTTTTTCTTTTCAAGACAGATTTCTCTCTGTATCTCTGGATGTCCCAGAACCCACTGTGTTGACCAGGCTAGCCTGAAACTCAGATCCACATGCCTCTGCCTCAAGGGTGCTGGGATTAAAGGCATGCTTCACCATACCTGGCCCAAACAAGTTTAAGAAGCAGAGCTTCTTGTATCATATATACTATGTGCAGGAGGAAAAATGACCAAGGTCAGCAGAGAGTTAGGTTAGACAATGTTGGTAAAGAAAAAGTGGAACACCTCAGACAGCTCAGGGGGAAGGTTGGGCTCCCAGAAGCTGCAACCTTGACTCCTTGCAGGTACTGCCCCAGCCCTAGGCCAGCTTCACAGAGCCTGTTCTGGACAAGGACACAGGACTAAAGTTCTCTGTCCTTTCATCAGGACCTCTGAGAAAGTCTCGGGTGGGTCAGGCTCGGATGCTGTATCTTTATGATTGTTACAGTTTTGGAAACTTGTTGAACTTTGACCTTCACACAGCTACATGCATGCAGTCATATCCACTCGTGAAGGCAAACACAAAACACAATGGTATAAAGAGATCTTTCAAATAGAAATTTTGTCAGCAACAAAATTTTCTTCATTTCTTTTAAATGCTACTAACTTAAAAGACATGATGTGAATGGTTAGCTGTGGACTGTAGTCCTAGGTGGTTGATGGGCATTTTCCTGGTACACACTTTCCTGTTTAATTTGTAAACACTTTGTGTTTTGTTTTAGGTGTCAGCCTTCTAAGTAGCATATGGCAAAAATTTAAGCCACACTGTGAAACCCTGTGGTTAAGGTAAGCTGTCTCTCTAAAGATGTGCATTTACAGCAGCCGTCTTTGGTGTTTCCTATTTGCCACACATTTTCTCTGCTTTCCTTCTCTCTTTTTTCATCTTCCCGTTAATAAGTGTTTTTTTCTGTCATTCAACTCAGAAGGTAGAGGTCCATATCTGTTCTTCTACTGGTTATGATGAAGGTTTATTTATTTTTTATTCTTCTTATTGAAGGTGTGTGTGTGTGTGTATTCTTTAAATTTATATTTTAAATATTTTATTTAGTATTTTTATCTTAGGTGCATAAGTGTTTGCTTGCCTAGAATCCATTCAGGAGACGAGTGAGACCTGCTTACTTAGAGCAGCATAGTAACCAGGATACAGAACAGTCAGTTGGCGACTCCAGCGATGAATGAGAAGATAAGAGTAAAGTGAGAATCTACAGGGTGCAGTGTTATTCAGCTATCAAGGTTAGAATCCTGGCATGTGATGCAGCATAAGTGGAATAAAATGAGCCCAGCACTAAGACAGAGAGTTCATGCTCTTATTTGTCTGTGGAATATTTTTAGCTTCCATCTGTCTTTTTTCTTCCCATCTTTCTTTTTACTTTTAATTTTGAAACAAGGTCTCTCTAAGTCACTTAGGCTGCCTTGAACTTGTGATCTTCTTACCAAATCCTTCCAAGTAGCTAGGATTACAGTTATTCATGTAGAATGAGAGGTGTTGTTTTAAAATGATTCCTGGGTCTATTTTAACCTGGGTCTTGATGTGTGCTTCCGGATGGTGGTTTATTTGTGTGCATTAAGTGACTATATGACATCAGCTGATGTGTGTTGGGGTGGTGGACACTCACCCAGCTTTTGCTCTATCTTGTATGTAGAGCCTGTTCCTTCTGAACTTCTCTGCTGCTGTGGATGGCCCCGGCTGTCTTGACTGCCCTTCCCAATAGGATGTCACTGAGATCCCTCAAATGGAGCCTCCTGCTGCTGTCCCTGCTGAGTTTCCTGGTGATATGGTACCTCAGCCTTCCCCACTACAATGTGATCGAGCGTGTGAACTGGATGTACTTCTATGAGTATGAGCCAATTTACAGACAAGACTTTCGCTTCACGCTTCGGGAACATTCGAACTGCTCTCATCAGAGCCCATTCCTAGTCATCCTGGTGACCTCGCGCCCCTCAGATGTGAAAGCCAGACAAGCCATTAGGGTTACTTGGGGTGAGAAAAAGTCCTGGTGGGGATATGAGGTTCTCACGTTTTTCTTACTAGGCCAGCAGGCTGAAATGGAAGACAAGACGTTAGCACTGTCCTTGGAGGATGAACACGCTCTCTATGGCGATATCATACGGCAGGACTTTTTAGATACGTATAATAACTTGACCTTGAAAACCATTATGGCTTTCAGGTGGGTGATTGAATTTTGCCCCAATGCCAAGTATGTCATGAAAACAGACACTGATGTTTTCATCAACACTGGCAATTTAGTCAAGTATCTTTTAAACCTAAACCACTCAGAGAAGTTTTTCACAGGTTATCCTCTAATTGATAACTATTCCTATAGAGGATTCTTCCATAAAAACCACATTTCATACCAAGAGTACCCTTTCAAGGTGTTCCCTCCCTACTGCAGTGGGCTGGGCTACATCATGTCCGGCGACCTGGTGCCAAAGATATATGAGATGATGAGTCACGTGAAACCCATCAAGTTTGAAGACGTCTATGTCGGCATCTGTTTGAATTTGTTAAAAGTGGACATTCATATTCCAGAAGACACAAATCTTTTCTTTCTGTACCGAATACACTTGGATGTATGTCAGCTCAGACGTGTGATTGCAGCCCATGGCTTCTCTTCCAAGGAGATCATCACATTTTGGCAGGTCATGCTGAGGAACACCACATGCCATTACTAATCCATCCTTTGTCCGCCTAGGGAAGGGAGGAAGGACGCTGTGGAAAGGGTCAGAGTTAGTACTGTGGGAAACTCTGGAAGTTGAGCGTGCTGGCTTGCCAGGACTGAAACTCATGGAGCATACCTATACTGGAGCTGCAGGGCCTGATCAGTGTTTGTTTTCACAGAATTTAACCTGGATCCTTAAAGGTGATAGAGGAGTCAAACATAAAACAAACAAATGGTCTTGCTAATAAAATCAAAGAGTCAGACAGCCTGGATGACTCAGGCTGTAGATTAGAATTTCCAAGATTTCCCTGAAAAACTAACTAGTCCACAGCCAGAAAACAGTGTGGTGTTGTATTTACTAGATAGTATAGTCATGTAATGGTTCAGTGTGTATCTTAGGTGGTTATTATTAAAAGATATATATATTTCTTGTAAAAAGCTTTACTGAAATTATATTGAAAAAATACATTTGTACTGTTTTCATTTGCAAGGTACTATGATGTGGTACTTCAGAGTTATCACATCAAATATTATTTAATGTTATTTCAATTTTCTAAGTGTTTAAAGGTGATGATGGTTTCAGTATTATATAGTGAATTGCCTTTCACATTTGAGCTTTGTTTTATTCGCTCTGCTGATCAGTTTAATTTTGAAAGTCCCATTAATGTGACATCATAGGTTATTATTGACTGTCCGTAATCTGTTGAACTCTGTGCACTGTAAACATATGGCGAATTCAAGCAAGAAAATTCGAGCTTTGTACAGCCTTTTAAAAATGCAATCAGTGTTTCTGAATGTCACTTCATCTGTCTCATTATCCTCCAAAGAATTTGAGAATAATAAAGAATTCTAGCCAGAGCGTTTCCTAAAGGCACAGAAGGCTAAGATGGTCTTAGCGTTTCCTAATGCAGTGTGTACGTTGGAAAGGGAAGGTGGAAGATCCAAGCTGTATTGTTAACCTACCCAGTGTGTCTTTTCTACTGATTAATCGATTTGTGAATAAAGGATTTTAAAAAAGTAGAAAGGCCACGTGTGTTGTTACTAGCTCACCATGGAGATGGGAGTCTGAAGCAGAGCTTGTTTTAAGTCTGTGTGGGTGCTTCCTCATGACGTTCCTAAAAGAGGAAGGAGGATTTCTTGTCCCCAGATTCTGGGGTTTTGCAGCTTTCTCTTAGAGTAAATTAAGAACAGGTAACTCCTTTCTTTCTAATTATCTGGCAATAAGAGTTCAAACGTTCCTCAGAAAATACATCGTCAGGAGATGCAGTCAGCTCCTGTGTAGCTGATTATTTTAGGATACATTTATAATGAAAACCTCATTTTTGTTAAACTTGTTTTTTTTTTTTTTTTGGTTTTTTTTTTTTTTTTTGGTTTTTCGAGACAGGGTTTCTCTGTGTAGCCCTGGCTGTCCTGGAACTCACTCTGTAGACCAAGCTAGTCTTGAACTCAGAAATCTGCCTGCCTCTGCCTCCCAAGTGCTGGGATTAAAGGCATGTGCCACCACTGCCCGGCTTTG